>NW_026622930.1:36994463-37297493 GCF_023065955.2 Ursus arctos | reverse complement strand
AGCGTGCATGAGAATGCTTGTGGTACCTGCTGAAAAACGCATCTGGGGGCCTCACATCCAGAGATCCTGAACCTGCATTTTAAACATACCCCTCAAATGATTCCCCTGTAAGTGGACCCTGGGCCACGCTGGAGGCGCCATGAAGTAGGTTACACCACGCTACCACGACAGTGGTGGGAGATGAACCAGCAGGGGTGATGGCAGTGAACATCTGCCCAGCACGAGCAGCAAAGAAACGACACGCAGGCAGCTGGCCCGGGCAGCCTTGCTTCCCCTGCCTTTAGGGAGAGCCAATCCCGGCGGGCTGGGCGCAGAGGGGTCTGGGTGATGGAAATCGACAACAGCCATCTGGGGAGGGCGACTGCGGACCGGAAGGCGCGGAGGCATTTCCTTCATGAGCGTGCTGTGGGCGTGGTGCCTCCAGACGTCTGCGCTTGGCCCGATCACCCTCATTCACAGTCGGCTTGCCGGGGTTGGGCCGTGGGCTGGGGCAAGTGGGCTATGAAAGGAGTGAGAATGACGCACTGTCGGAGTCAAATGCCTCAGAAGAACAGGCTGCCCCGTCTCTCAGCAAATCTCCCGGTGGGCTCTTGCCTTGCGCACGTGGTCCGGGATTTTAGCCACAGGACTCTGTCATCCCTCCAGGGCCTGCCTTGCCCTTGCCTCCCCTGGTCCCTTCCAGCTGATGCTTCAAGCTGGACTGTCCGGTGGCAGAGTGCACCGTGCGAAGGAGCTCTTTACTAGTCTCTGCTATGATGCTAGCCAGACGTGACTTGGTCTTAAGCTCGCCTTTAGGACGTCTAACGGCACGCTCCACTCTGCGTCTCCGGCCACCGGGAAGGCTACCTCCTTGTGAATGGAATACAACCACCCCAGTCAAGAATGGACTCTGGGCTCCCTTCTATAGCTATTTATCCAGGCACCGTTTCCCTAACGGCCTGGAGCACCAACGGGAGCTTGGATTCACGGCCCCCCTCCTAATATGCAGAGTGGCCTGGTTTCCTGAGGACAAGGAAGGTTTTTCAGATTTATACAAACAGACCAAGCATATTTGTGGGTATCCAGGTAACAAACCCAGTTTGAAACTCCTTTGACAGCATAATTCATAGCCCCAGACAGAAATGCTAATGTGAACACAGACACTCCAACGAACCAGCTCCAGTGGAAAAGATTAAAAAATGGTCCCAAATATAGCTCTCTTTACAAATCATTTGCTTCTCCAACAGGCCGATTTTCACAAACGTGAAGATTTTCACGTAAAGCAAAAAGAAACAAAGGGAAGACAAAAGCATGGCAGAGAATCCAGAGATAATACTGCAAGTATTTCAGGCTTATTAATATCTGCAGACATGTCAGGCTTGTTAATAACGAATGAAGCTTTCTTTTGCTCCTTAGGAACTGCTTGAAGTCCGCTGTTTGACGCTGATTGTGTGTGGTGTGTAAGCAAGAGGGTGCAAATCCGAGGGTCTCCGTGTGCGTCTACGGGGCTGTGTCCGTGTGCCCGTCTGAATGAGACCTAGCGCAGCTGCGGCTCCCATGGTGCCGAGCAGCCGGGGCAGGCTGACAGAGCCATTCTTCTCGCTAAGTAATGTGTTTGCTTAAGCATGAACATTAGTGTCAGAAGCGCTTAGCGCAAAGCAACCTTTCAGGGGTGAAGCAGTCCCTGCCAAGTCTGTGCGTCTGGGAATTCGTTACGTCTATTCGTCCAGGGGTTAGGGGTAGGGTTAGGCATCCCTTCTATTTTCTAATGAAGCTGAAAAGAAAAAAACACAAGAACACTATTTATAAAATGATGTTTTGGAGGTGAGCCCGGCTGTGAAAATCCCACTGTCTTGCACTGGGAATCCCTTCCTCAGGACCCGAACAACAGCGCTGGTCATGTGGGGCACATCCTCTTGCCCTCGTCAGCCTTGTCTTCTGAAGTGAGTGACATGGAAGTTATTCTACACCCAGCCTTGCACAGAGCTAACGTGCCTAATTAGCGGAAGATGTGCTTTTAGGATAGGAATCTGATTTTAATCAGCAGCGTC
Source organism: Ursus arctos (assembly GCF_023065955.2). NCBI lineage: Eukaryota > Metazoa > Chordata > Mammalia > Carnivora > Ursidae > Ursus > Ursus arctos. The sequence continues at coordinate 37,295,463 of NW_026622930.1, read as the reverse complement.
CCATCTTTCAGAGATGAGGACGCATCATGGGCAGACTGTGTACTTTTTCTTCTCTTTCTCACAGTGGCAATGCCTGTGAACCGAACGGACGATTCGCCTGTCCCTGCTGCCAGCACGGCCGGAGGCACTCACGTCTGAGGCAGCTGGCCAGTCCTGAGCTGGGGGCAGCTCGCTGGGCCACACAGCCCTGGGCTCACAAGCTGCCAGCTGGTTCATGAACACTGGGCTTTGGCGTAAGAAAGGGCTGGAACGAAGACAACCCTCAGAAGCCATCTTGCTTTATCTTTGTCTTTGGATCGGCAAGAGGAAGCTGCTCCACACCAGGTCTCCTGGCCTCCGCTGGACCCGGGTTCCTCCCAGGAGTTAATGTCTATTACCAGCTTCCCGCGTATGCTCCGCTCAGAGGCGGACGATGGTGGGGAGATGGGACAGGGGGTACAGGCAATAAGAGGACACACTGCTGCGGAGAATTTAAAAACAATAACAAAATTGCCAAATCAATAAAACTGCTGCTTCTTATCACCCATGCTGACAATTTAAACAGTATCAGTGATAAAATACTTCTGCCGCTGAGCTCTAAACAACTGCTTATCTGTTGTTGCCCTGGACACAGGTGGACTCAGCCGCAGGTGTTCCTTTTGAAAGTAAGTTTGTGACAGCCTGGAATTATCCAAGCTCCCTTTTGCACATTTTGTGTCTCCGACCCTGTTATACAGACATTCCTGCATTTAAGCAGGTTCAGAATAAGCAATGATAACACAGCCATTGTCTAGATGAAGAAACAGGACATGCATTATTTCAAGCCTATTTGACCACAAGGAGTTTTCATCTGTGCTTAACACTGGAGACAATGAAACAATAAAATAAAATAAAATAAAATAAAATAAAATAAAATAAAATAAAATAAAATAAAACTCAAGACAGTGAAACAGATTGCAAACTGTCTGATGTAATATTTTTGGTTTATGTGCAAATTTCAGGTCATACATGAAATATTTTACTGAATTTGAAGTTCTTCAAAATCAAAATTTATTCTTTATGAAAACTGTTAATTGTTTGAAAATGAGACATGCCTAAAGTGAGTGCCTCCTTCAATTTTGTGCCTCCCCTTAACCCCAGCCATGCCTCCTACTATGGAAATCCGAAAAGTACATTTGCTTATTCTCTGAGCTGCAGCAGCTGGAGCACGGACACTTGACCTAAGCTTGGCCCACGAGGGTCAGCAGAATTCCACCGGGACTTTCGGATCTCAAGCAAGTGACTCAAAGATGCAGGGATAGTTTGGAATCCCTCCTTGTGGGAGTGGCGATGGGGCCTGGAGTGGGGCAGCAGAGGTGTTTAGCCAGACCCTTTCTGTCCTTTGATTCTGGCTCTAACTCTGGCCTTCTTATGTACCTCGGTTTCTGCGTGTTTGTTAAGCCTGATTCAATGGGCATGCAGCTGACTCTCTGAGCTTCCTGAACTCTTTCTAGCAAATTCTTTCTCTGCTTAAGTTAACCAGAGCCAGTGTGTTACTCGTCATCAAAAACCCTTACTGGTATTCCTAACTCAAAGGAAGACTCTGAGGATGATTCTGGAGTCCATGATAACTGTCTATAGCAGACAAATAAGAGCCCTACAGATATAGAGAGGTGGCCTTACTAGAAATGTCAAAGCCTAGCTCACATGCTAACTGTCCCTGACCACCCTAGCCAGATCTTGGGAGGGCTGATAAGACAAAAGCCAGAGGCTCTCTTTGATTAGAAAAATCTATATAGAGTTTACTCCATGTAAAATAAATTAGGGGCAAAAACCATTTTCAAAGTATCCAGTAAGGGCTGTGGTTAAGGCAAACAAAAGACAAATAATAGAGAAACAGAAGGTATCTTGTCAGTAGAAGTCTGAAAGCCAAGTTTAAAATGTCTCATCCAGCCATTTATTTTTAATTGCTTGCTCTGCTCTGAATGTTCTCAGATCAAAGGAATGGAAATCTCATCCACAAGCTGCAGAAACATTAATTCTATAACGTATCACAGGAGTGGGTAACATTCAGTATAAGCATCCAGTTCAAACTCTACTCGATTTCCAAAATGATCCCTACTGATTCCATTCTTCTCCATTGCAGCTGTGACAAACACTTCGCTTTTGTGTTAGGTTTGATGACGTTGAGCAAGTTCTTTAAAATCTCTAGACTAAGGTTTTCTCCTTTTTCTTCTGGGGTAGTGACATCCTCATGGGAAAATTAAGAAAGATTACAGAAAGCGCCCTAACACAGTGCCTCGCACATAGTACCTCACCTGGGCAATCTTTCCCTCATTTAGTCTTTGGTGAGCACCTGCTAAGGACCAAGAACCATTGGAGGTAGCTTTCCGGTACCAGTGCCATGTTTGCTGTGCCTTCCCTCTGCTGCTTTGCTAAGAGGTAATTAGATGGTCTTTCTAAATATCAAGATGAATCGGCACCAGTACCAGCTTCCTCAACCTATCTCCCATCTGCTCTTCCTTCTCGCCCCCAGCGCGTGCATGCACACACACACACCCCTCTAATTCAGACACTCGGGTACACCTTAGGAAAGTCAGCTTCCTCTGTCAGTCCCCCCAGAACACCCTCTGCTTTTACAAAGCTGCCTCCACCACTCTGACTGGTCTAGATCTGTTCACTCTGTTACATGTTTTCACGGCACCAGATGTGTTTCCCTCACTGTACTCTTTACTAAATAATTATATACATAATCTCTATGCAACTCCTGTCCATATTTCCCCCAGACTCCATCGGAAGGAGAGTCCATAATTCTCTCGCTTCTATACCCATCACACTTCGTATAATGCCTGGTACCTGAACTATATTGCTTGAATAAATGGAAAACTGCTCTTGAAACTCCACATCTTTCATGCGATCTTCTGGGAGGCAAGTTCTTCATATCCCCAGCACCGTGCAACTCTCTCTGTTCCAAACCCTAACAACGTCATGATGCTCGCCCCTTACTGTCCGAAGCATTACATGTACACTGCATCTGGTTGGTAAGCTTAATCCAGGGACCAACTTGAGGTTGGAGGGCCTAGGTAGTGGACAACTCAAGCTGATTAATATTTTGGCACCCCATTCAACAGACATTTGTTTAAATATTTGTTCAAATTTTCTTAGAATGGAGGCAAAGGGTTCCTTGGGGGGGAATTTGGCCACTGGAACAGAGTTTGCCTCTCCTTGCTTGTCCCTTGCAGTTCAGCTCTTGTCCCAAACTGGCACACTCCAGTCAGGAAAAAAAAAAAAAGTCCTACAATTAATGGGGCAGTTTAGGCCATTAGCATTTTCTTTGAGCATTTTCTTTGGAAGTGTCATTGCCCCAGCCCAAGCAACTTACCAAATCGTTCCTTCTAATCACACACAGTACTCTCTCCAAGAGGGCTCCTGGTGAACAAAATTTGCTCCATCTTATAACATACATTTCCAGATATTTTCAGGACCCATTTTTAATCAACACTCCATCAAATGACCCATCTGGCTCACGCTTTAATTTGGCTCCTGAGTTCAGTACACCAATCGTTTGGGGTTCATAATAAAGAATATATATGTTAGTTAAATATGTTCATGCCATATCCAGAAAGCTCAATCCTGGGAAGACAAAAAGGACAGAATGAGAAGAAAAAAGCTGTATGCCTTAAGATGTTGTTTGCAACGTGTTTTTCAGGAGGAGGGGTGGGGCACTAATAGGTTATTAGGCCATTAAGTTTCACCAGAGGGAAAGGGGGTTGTATATATGTAAAGTAATCATCATATATAAATAAATATTATACATAAACAACATTATACATAATATATATAAACATATAGTATATGTAATATATAAACACATGTATGTATGTGTATATATATATATGTGTGTGTGTGTATATATATATATATATATATATATATAAAGTGTTTATTGCAAGGGATTAGTTTATGTGGCCATGGGAGCTGGGTAGGCGACTCCCAAGTCCACGGGACAGGCTGCGGGACCGGCAGGCTGGAAGCGAGGGCAGCTGCTGACATCGTACAACAAGGCGGAATTTCTCCCTCACGTCAACCTCGGTTCTGCTTTTAAGGCCTTCCAACTGATTGCATCAGCTACGCCCGGCTTATCAAGGATCATCTCCTCCACGTAAAGTTAACTGAATGTAGCTATCCCTCACATCCACAAAATACCATCCCCGCAACACCCAGCGTGGTGTTCAACTCAACAATCAGGTTTAGCTTAGCCAGGTTAACACAGAAAACTGTTATTTTCCTGTCATAAAAGCAATTTTAGAAAAATAAGCAAACCAAAAAAAAAAAAAAAAAGCGCAGAATTCTATCACATACAACCACTATCAACACTTTGCTTTTAATGAGTCTCTTCCAGTTCTGTTTTTCTAGCAATTTATTTATTTATAATAGCAGGAAAAATGGAAATAAACTAAATGTTTAACAGTGGGGGAATGGTTGTGGGAATTATGGTGTATGCATAGGAAGCAAAATTATGCGGTCTTTAACAGTTACAATTACGGAGACGGTATCGACCTGAAAAAATGCTTCCAGTAAAAAAAGCACAGTTCAAAATTATATCCCCATTGTGATTATACGTATGTAAAAATTGTATAACATGGTAACACAGACTAGAAGGAAACGTAAAAATAACACAGCCGGGAGGGAAGGCTGAACAGGCAGAGCACAGGATTTTGAAGGCAGTGAAGCTATTCTGTATGATACTATAATGGTGGATACATGTCACTATTCATTTGCCAAAACCCATAGAGTGTACAACTCCAAGAGTGAGCCATCCGTAGCTGATACGTATGATGTATGTAACCATGCAGCTGTGAATGAAAGCTACGGCCTGGGTAATAATGACGTGTCAGTGGAGGTTTACCAGTTGTAACAAATGGACCATTCTGGTGGGGGATGTTAATAGTGAGGGAGGTTATGCATGAGTTGGGGCAGCAGGTCTATGAGAACTCTCTGTACTTTCTGCTCCATTTTGCTGTGAACTAAAAGTACTCTAAAAAATAGTCTATTTTAAAAAAAAGTACAGGGGCGCCTGGGTGGCTCAGTCATTAAGCGTCTGCCTTCGGCTCAGGGCGTGATCCCGGGATTCTGGGATTGAGACCCACATCAGGCTCCTCCGCTGGGAGCCTGCTTCTTCCTCTCCCACTCCCCCTGCTTGTGTTCCCTCTCTCGCTGGCTGTCTCTCTCTCTCTGTCAAATAAATAAAATCTTTAAAAAAGAAAATACAAAAATCAGTGCCCCCCGCCATGCCGTCCAGCACGCATCATTTTATGTGGCCTGAATGAGCACAGGAGATTGCTACCAGCACCCACAACTCCGCCTGAGGACTTTCTCTGTCCTCCACAGCTCAGCCTACCCAGGCGAGGGACAAAATAAAATTGCTGGAGAATTAATATCCTCTTGGGAGCAAACCTCAACAAATGACTGATGAAAGCGTCTGGGTATATACCTGGTCCCTCGGGCAAGATATCCTGGAGGGGGGTGTCCCGCTGTGGGTCCCAGAGAACCCACTTAGCTTACGCCCCAGGTGCCCACAGTGTCTCTTGCTCTGAATCACATGCTACTGGCTTCCTTCCTTCTCTGTCTCACTCTCCCGCTCCTCTAGCAGCATTCTCCTCATCGCCTAAATAAACTCCTTGCTGGTCTTGGTTTGATTCTGGGGCATACATTCTCCACAGCAGTGATATAGTCCTCAAGGGGTGATGCTTGGTTACTTGGAGGAAGGGTAACAAAATTTCACTCTTTATATATAAAGCACAGATATACACACATTACACTAACAAATTTACAGTCCATCTATTATATTAAACATTCACGTGGGGGCGATTAAGAAAAAAATGTCTAAAAAGGTTCCTTAGGGGGTTAATTTTTTTTTTTTTTACAAAGGCTGAGAAATATTGTGAAAGGGTTGGCAGGGGAACAGACTCATACTAATAATAAGACAAATAAAAGTAAAAACATCTCATTTGTTAGAATGACTGATCAAATATGAATATTGACTTCTAATTTCATTTTTACCTCAGTTGTGGGATCTGGCACAATAATGAAATAATAATTATAAAAAAACAGGAAAACAGACCTGGGCCTGGCCTACAAGGTGCTTCTGACCCAGAGACGAACACTTGTCCTCAACAAGGTCAGAGAGTTCTGCTGACCTCAATCTCCTTGCGGCTACTTATACCTCTAGCTACCTACCCACTTCCCAGCCCCCCACACTCACCTGCATCATTTCAGTCCCCTTTCCTGACAGTCTGGGGGGAATCACTTTGGATTAGGAGCTCGAATTAGGGTTTTTTCCTTTTTTTTCCCAGAAAGACGAAAGGAAGGAAGGAAGGAAGGAAGGAAGGAAGGAAGGAAGGAAGGAAGGAAGGAGGGAGGGAAGGAAAACCAAGCATACATAGAAACTCCATCTTTATGAAAGTGAGTTCACTGGAAAAAGAAGGTCAGATGTTCTGGGGAATGAAGAGTGAGAATGGAAGAATTGGTGAGGAAACCCTTTCTAGAATGTGAGGGAGAAGCCTTGTTGTGCACAGTTAGGACAGAAAACATCCAGGATTCACCCAATTCCGTTGTACTGTCATGGCAAGGGTGAGAGATGAAAGCAGGCACCAGGGACACTTTGAGGTCAGGCAATGTTTAGTCTGGACTCTGGAGGGTAACACGGGGCTATGGGAGTGCTCAGTGTCATGTGCAGAAATTATTCTAACTGCAGGAAACTGAATATTGTGAAGGGCAAGGGGGGTGTTGGAGAACCCATAGGTGGTTGTGACCAGCCATGGGTATTTGGCAGCCAAAACAAAGGGATCAAGTCAGTTCTGAATCATTACTCACCAGCACAATGACCTGAATTCTTGAAACTGGCCCAAGAAAGATTTTCTTTTATAGTATTTATTAAAATCCTAGTCAAAGTGCTCTGTTACCGTATCTCATTCTCAAATAAGGCAAAAGATTGTTAATACCAACATGCTAACTTTGGTCCCTAGTAAGAAGGAGGCTCAGGGCTCTAACCCAGGCCAGACTGGGCTTCAGGAGCCCAGCTGGGTCCAAGGAGGGCAGGGTTGGCTGGAGGAGGAGGAGCTGGAAACAGAACTGGTAAGACCCAGGAGCTGTCTGCACCAAGACAGATTCTCACATGTCTGGATGGCTTAGGTAGTAGCAAATTAGACAGATGCTCACAGTCCCTTTCTTAGTCCTCTGATTCAGTGAACTTTATTACCTTATGTAAGTGCCCAAGATACTTTCTCCTTATAAACTAGGCCTTGGAGAAGCTTGTAAAGATTTGTAGCACACAAGGTAAAATTCCACTCTGGTTCAAAGTGTACCATTTGTGGAGAGTGAGTCACAATGATTTCCAGCTTGTCCGGCAAATGCTTTTAGATGTTCACGATCCAAACTTTGGTTTCCCACCCAAAGATGAAACCGAGGAGCTCATCTGAGGATAACAGTTTTAATAATAAAAATACTTATCCCCTACTGAGAGCTTACTAAGTGCCTCATTACATGAATTATTTTATTCTCACAACAACCCTTTGCGCTTCCTGAGGTGATTAGTGCCTATTCTACAGATGGGAAAACTGATGCTTTAGGAGGCCAAGGAAGTCGCCTGGAGATCACACAGCTAGTAGATGGAGTAGTTAACTTAACTCCAGGGATTATACGCTGTATTTCCTCTCAAACAGATAGAACGATAGTTTTATTGGAATTGTTACAGCTGATCACGCATGAAGGTGGATGGGTAAAGATAGCAAGGGATGTCTTCAGCAAGCAGGGATGTCCTAAGCAAGCATTTGAAATGAGGGCGTTTAGAAGATCAATGTATGGCAATAGACCAGTTAGTGTATGCAGCTGTGACCCTGTGTAGTACCCTCGGCCTTAGAAAAGTGCTCCATGAGTATTGGAACTTCCTCTCAGGATGGGCCAGGTACTTGAAAAAAGTAGGTAGAACTCAGTGACTGCAGCATACTGAAAAATGTCCTTGCATTACCTTTGAGTTTATGGTTTGTAAAGGATTATAGTGTCATAAAAGGATCTTCCTCCTCTTGCCAAGGCTTTTCCGTGTACCCATCTTTGGTTTCAAATCTCAAAAGTCTCATTCACTCCTGTAACCTCAGGTACCTGAGTAACCTCAAACCACCTTCCTCTACTTCTTTCCAAGATGGCTGCCATGAAGTCCTTCCCTCGCTACAGGCTCAGGCCATCCTAGTCAAGAGGTGGGGTCTAGTCCTTCACTCTCTTGAATATGCATGAGTCTTAACAACTTGTATGACCAATAGAAAGCAATGGAATTGACCCCAGGCTTTAAAGTCTAGGTCAAAAGAAACCTTGCTGCTTCCATCTGAGTCCCTTAAAATAATAGCCTTGAAAGTGAGTTGCCATGTAATGAGTGTCTGATTGTGGAGAGTGAGTCACAATGAGACTACCATCCTGCGAGAAGCCCAACCCAGTCAGAGAGGCCCTAGAGGAGAAGGAGGTGTTAAGGAGTACCCAGGCACCACACAGGCGGGTGACACAGTCATCCTGGAAGTAGACCCTCCTCCAGTCCTCGCCACCACCACTGACACCACGTGGGTAGAAGCCAGACCAGCCAGACAACGCTTCTTGAATCCTTGACTCACAAAATCATGGGGCACAATAAAATGGAGGTTTTAAGACATTCAGTTTGGGATCATTTTTTTAAGTAGCCACAATTGAAACCAACAACTAAACATTCTCAAGCCTCTCTTAGCTTAAAAAACCATAATATAAAAAAAAAAAAAAAGCTCTACACTCCCCTCTAGTTACTACTCAGTCTCCTTCCTCTCCTCATCTCTAAACTCCCCAAGTAGTCTCCAACAGATTTCTCTCCCTTCTCACCTCCCGCTCCTCCACCCACTTTTACCAAGCTTCTGTCCTCTCCTGAAACTGCAAACAATCCTAACAGCTCTGTTACTGCTAACACCTTTCTTCCTCGGCTCCCCTGCATTCTCTGACATTTGTCTACTTCCCCTTGGAAACACCCGCATCTCCTGGGCTCCTCCTTTCCTACTGATCCTTACACCTCAGTCTCCTTCTTCTTCTTCTGCCAGCATCTGAAAGGGACAGGGTTCTCAAGGATTCTGTCTTCAACTCTCTTCTCATGCTACACTCTCTCCCTGATTGCCAGAAGTTCCTTATAGATGATGGCATGTTTATTACATCTACCAGAAGGAACCAGAAAGTCAAAGTTAAATTTAATATTTAAAAAACAGGGATATCACAATAACCAAAATAGCTTGTCACAAAAAGACAAAGACTAGATGATTCCACTTATATGAGGGATCTAAATCACTGAAATCCATAGAAATAGAAAGTATGACGGTAGCTACCAGCGGCTGGGTACAGGGAACAGAGCAGAGTTGTCATTTAATGAGTATAGAATTTCAGTTTTGTAAGACGAAAAAGTGCTGGAGTGTGTTTCACGGCAGTGTGAAACTGTACACTTTAAAAATGGTTAAGATGGTAAATTTTATGTTATGTGTTATTTACCACAATAAAAAAAACATTAAAAAGTTACCCTATAAGATAATATTTGATATTTTTAAGGGCACCTGAGTGGCTCAGTCAGTTAAGCGTTCGACTCTTAGTTTCGGCTCAAGTCATGATCTCAGGGTCCTGAGACGGAGCCCTGCTTCAGACTCAGTGCTCAGTGGGGACTCTGCTTGTCCCTCTCCCTGTGCTCCTCCCCCCTGCTTGGTCTCTCTCTTTCTCATAAATAAATAAAATCTTAAAAAAATATTTTTAATAGTTGTAATTTTTAAAATGTAAAGACAAATACACTATTCTTCAAATACAGGGATAAAATTATGGCCCACTAAGCGATAGCCTTAAACCTGAGGATGAAGGAGCATTTCTGTAAGCCTGGCCTTTCCTCATTTGAAAAGGATAACATACTTTACATGCTTCATGGGGTTCATCGAATTATAAGGCTGGAAACACTTAAGGATGATGTTGTTCTACTCTGTTGTGCCTCAAAGTCCATTATAGTTGCCGAGTCCAAATATTAGAGTGTGTGACTGAGGAAGTCCGGGTCCCGCTGATTTCCTTGCCTTCGCAATTTCCCCACCAGCTCTCCCATCTTCCTGTCCCACATTATCTTTGCTGAAGGAATAGGTAGTGGAGGAAAGAAAGGAACAGAAAAAGAAAGATCCCTGAGAACAGTAACAGCAAACTTGAAATGTCGATGCTTCTAGAGGAAGGTTTCTGTCAAAAATCCAATCAGATGACTTCTGAAAGTATGAGAGAATATTGTGAAATATTTACACCCAACTGACATTAACCTGGGAACTCCCTAAGTTCATAGGAACTTTGTTTTATAATTTTACTTTTAAAAGTGGGAAAACGTGAAACTGGGGAGTGTTTCTGAAAAATTCTATCAGTTTTTTTGTGGATGTATATAAAAGATGACCAGGCACTCAAAAGATTCAAAACAATTCTTACTAGAATTTTTTGATGCTAATGTTCTAGGACCTGGGTAATCAACAGAGCAAAGCAAAATATGATGAGTAAAGAAAGAGTGAAGATCATTATACAAAGGCAAACACATTTATTAGTTGTTCCATCCAGAAGCCTTCATATGAACAGCAGCAGAGCTCTGTGGGAAGCTACGGAATTTTACCCCCAAATGTCAAGGCTGCTCTGTGGCTTCCTCCACCTTTCAAGCAGCATTGGATTAAATCAGCTTAACAACACATGGTTTTTGATGATCACAGACTAATAACCTCAGAGTGTTAGTGACTGCCCATTAGACACATTGCAAATAGCTAAAATGGTGAGGCAGAGGTCAGGAACATGACCCAGGAGAGTACATGGTCAGCTCTGGTTACTTCTACCTAGAAAGCTACAAGATCGCTGCTCATCTCATCCCTGACCCTTTCTTGTGTTAAACTGAATACACTCCTGATTCAACAGCATCAGTTTTCTCTGCCCTGCAAGCAAGGAGAGGCTTAAATTCATACAATACATCACAGTCCTGATCACTCAAAGGCAGAAGGCAATGTACATAGACTTTTCCTGCCAATGCTGAGCTCACACTTCCTTTCTCATTTTTCTCATTAAGGTTAGCAATGAATTTGTAATTAGGTAAAGGAGAGAACGTTTTTTTGCCAATACATCCATGTAGCTGTCCCAAATTTGAAACTGCTCCCAGACACAAGGTTTGTGAATGCTATGACATTTGAGCTGTTCTCCTACCCACCTAGCCAAGCCCCCTTTCTTTGCCTCACTTACAGGAATCCTCTTGTGGCTCCCGCACACCAGATAAAAGTCTGCAAGTGGCAAGTTTCATCACCACAATTTCTCAAATTTCCAAAGAGAAAAAAATATCTAAAAGACTTCATAGTGATGTGCCTCTTTTCATGTGATTACGAACTGAAATACAAATTTGCACTCCATCTTTCTGGAAGACGATTTACCAACAATACCCATAGTGAGCATCTATTTTGCTTCAGATACTAAAGGCTTTGTATACATTTTCTAATTAATCCTCACATTAAAGAAAACATTTTATAAATGAGAGAACCAAAGCCAAAAGAGAGCAAGGAGCTTGTCCAAACAAGCAGAGGATAGAGCCAGGGCTGAAAGCTAAAGCTGTCTGATGTGAAAATCCATACTTCTGGCTACACGGTTGGAATTGTTCTGTATGGCTTATAAAGGAAATTTATATACAAAATAAATTTTACTTAATTTTACTAGAAATTTTACTTAGACTTTACCCAGTGTCTAATCTGATTGACACTGACAGATAGAGAAACTGACATGTATCTGATTTTTTAAAACACCTCTGCCAATGGAATCAGATTACCATTTCCTTCAATATTTTGCATTGAGTCCTACCCATAAGTCACATAACCCCCTGTGATGGTCAATTTTATGTGTCAATTTGTCTGGGCCATGGTACCAGATCAAACATTATTCGGGATGTTTCTGCGAGGGTGTTTTTAGAAGCAATTAACGTGTAAGTTGGTGGGGTTCGAGGCAATATTGCCCTCCATAATATTATCTTCTCCAATCAGTTGAAGGCCTGAATAGAACACAAGACTGACCTCCCTGAAGCAAGAGGGGATTCTGCCAGCAGACAGCCTTCAGATTTGAACTTCAGACTTTGGACTTGCAGCCTCCATAAATGCCTGAGCCATTTCCTTAAAATAAATCTAAATCTCTCTCCCTTTTCCAGGGAATAGAAGTGAATATTGGTGGTAGTAACAATCCACCACATAAGGGAGGCTAAGTAAATGGCTGGGATCCAGGGAAAGAGAAGACTTATTTTTTTACTATATATCATTTCTTATCTTTTGAAATTTGTAACATATAAATATATCACCTACTCAAAACAGTGAAAAATAGTAAAAATATTAAAATGAAAGTTCTATGATAGGTCACTGTAGTCAACGATCGTCCTTCTTTTTTGGCTACCCAGCATCCGAACCACTCACCTTATGAAGTAGAGTTAACCTCCCACTGTAGAAACTGAATATGCCAGCTGCTCACTTTTCCTGCCTCCTCTGCTTCTAGGACATTGGCACATGACCAAAGTCTTGCCAATCACATGTAGTTTCCCCAGACTTTAAATTAGAAAGTACAGAGAGATAAAGAGGGGACCCAAACCAAATCCTTTCTGGCAATGGAGCGGTGGCAGGAATGGTAGGAACATCCAATTTCCAGAGACATCTGGGAAAGTAGCAACATCCAGGGTTCAATTCTGGTGATTCAGCAGCAGCAAGTGGGCGTGCTCATAGGTGGTTCCGTTGACATGATTTTCAACATTGTTTTGGATATATGTCCTCTAAACCTGATTGTCACCCCTTCCAGAGAGTTTAGAAACTATCCAATATCCTTTTATTAGATTCCATTTTCTGCTTACATTAGCCAGAGTTTGGTATCTTTCGCTTGCAGCTAAGAACTCTGACTGGTACAATGCCTACCTTTTGGCTTGTTATTGCAAGGAAGAATAATTATAAGACCTAGATGAAGCACTCTTCAAGTTTCAATTTAAAAAAAAAAGAGACATAAACATGAAGGACTGGATAAATAAGTAAACAGTAGCTGAACCTTCCTTTACCAATTCCACATGTATAAAGCTTTTCTGAGCTGGCTGCTTGTCATTGCCTAGAATAAGAGCTGCAAGTCAGTGTGGGTTTTAAGTCGTTTCAGGTGCCTGAAAATCAAAGTTAGCTTGACAATGACTTAGATTTTAAGACTGTCTTAAGGTTTTGTCTTAATTTAATAAGATATTGTGAAAGTGAGGTCACCGGATAAAACAGAGAAAAGGCTGAACTGAAGTCAGGAGACCCAGATTCTGGGTTGGGGTTGTATCTGACAGAGATTACTGGATCTCTGTTTTCCCGTAGTAATCCGATGACTGCTTAGATTCCTTCATCTCTGGTATGTTATACTTCTAAATTATTAAAACCCATGGCGAATTCTGTTCCAAATTGGTCAAAGCAGTTCAAAACGGCGCCAGCCAGATAGAGTCAGACTGAATTACCCTGTATTTAACTTCTCTGTACTTAAGACTCCTTCACTAAAATGTGTATTTAGAGATAGTGTTAACAACCAGAAAAAGCGGTCATCTATTGTCTTCTGTTTGTTCTGTCCAGTAAATTTATCCACAGGCCACAACCTTTCTCTTACTGCTTTATATTTTCTTAAGCTCAAAAACTAGGACTCTAGTGACCAGAGCTGCGTAAGAGACAACTCATCAACCGGGAAGATTGGCTGATTGTTTGTTTTATATCTGCTTTGCTCATAATTGTAAAACTTGGACGTGGACGTCCTTCAGTGGGTGAATGAATAAACTGTGACACACCCAGGCGATTGAATATTATTCAGCACTAACAAGAAATGAGCTCTCAAGCCATGAAATGACACGGAGGAGCCCTAAATCCATATCAGTAAGTGAACGAAGCCGCTCTGAAAAGGCTACATACTGCATGATTCCAGCTATGTGACGTTCTGGAAAAGGCAAAACTATAGAGAGAGTGGAAAGATCAGTGGTTGCCAGGGGTGGGGTAGGGGGATGGTTAGGAGGAGCATGAAGGAATTTAGGGCAGAAACATCCTTGGATGATACTTGATAATGGATATATGTCATTATACGTTTTCCAAACCCATAGAATGCACAACATCAAGAGTGAACCGTAATGTAAACTATGGACTTTGGGTGATGACATGTCAATGTGGGCTCCTCTTTAACAATTGTATCACTGTGAGGTGGATGTCAATAACAATGGAGGCTGTGCACGTGTGGGGACACGGTACGGGAAATTTCTGTATCTTCCACTTACTATTGCTAAACTAAACTGAACATAAAACTGCCCTAAAGAATAAAGTCTATTAAAAACAAACAAAAGGGGGCAAAAAAAAAGACACTCATCAACCGAAAAGATTAGCTGATTATGTCTGTCTTCAAACTGATTGATACGAAGAGGAGGCTATCTACTATTCTACTCAGTGAGCAGCAGAGGAAAAGATGCATTTTGAGGCTGATACAGGCACACAAACTATTCCCAAGAGCCAGAGAAAAAAATAGAGTGCCTCGTTCTAGTAGAAAGTCTGTGCTCTTCCTCAGTTAGATGTAGCATTCCACACCCTGCCTTATGTTTATTTTTTAATGAAATATATAATCTCTTTATTAGAAATCTTGGAAGGAGTTCAAAATTGAATCTCCTCCTTGCTAATTTAATTTAAGTGCTTTGTAGAAACCTTTTAATCACATTCTCCCCCCCCCCAATTGTACACAGCTGTGGAATAGTAAGGCTCTATTTAGAGTTCAAAATAACCTCTTTCTTGTTGCTGACTCAGATTTCTAAAAATTACAGTTTGTGGCTGAGCCTAGCAATGAGGAGAAATTCAAATTTGGAGAAATCTGGAGAAAACCATGTTCCTGTCCAAAGAGAGGTCCTTGTTCAAGTGAGGAATTAGGCAAAGTTTGTCTTCCAGGTTCCAACTTCTTTGTTGATTTCTTTCCCCCTGAACCCTTCGGATAATCCTTGCCATCTTTTCATTCATCAAGACATGTTTTCAGAAAAGGATTAGAAAAACATATTTACATGTATTTGAAGAGTAGTCTAAGGTCTACTTCTATACACTCTGCAACCCACTCTATTCTGGCTCCGGTGGTAACCTCTAACCTCTCACTGAAACTTCTCTTACTGAGGCCACCAATATGCTCCTAATCACACTTATCCAATGGCTACTCCTCAGTCCAATTCTTAATAAACTCCTGTAGGAGAAAGATGGTGAAAATTGCTATTTTCCTGTCCTTCTTGCCAGCAGAACTCCTGTTTATTTGCCCAGCCCCAAGGGATGAGTCATGATTGATCTATTCCAGTCATGGCAGCCCCTTTCACTTTGCCAACAATCGATCTAGGAATGGGAATGAGCCTTGGTCAATGAGACATAAGGGGAAGTCGATGGTTCTCCTGGGAAAGATATTTCTCCTTGAATGAGAATGAAGCACACAAAGAGAAAAACGTATTGTCTCCACCCCCCTTGCTTTCTGCTTGGGAGGCTCTCAGCTACTTGCCATGCCCAGCCTGTGATCCTGTGAGAAACATTTTGACACACTGAAGGTGGCAGAGCAGAAAGATGGAAAGTCCTTGGGTCCTCCACGGCATTGCTGCCTCACAAGCCCGTCTAGAGACCACTTACTTCAGACTTCTTGATAAGTCATTTGTAATGACATTAGTCACTTTTATTCTGTTACTTGCAGCCAAGTATATCCTAATTGATACACCTTCTCCCCGTGGCATTTGATATTGTAGATAGACCACTTTTCTCTTAAAAACTCTTCTCTCCATGGTAGTCAGTTGAGTTTCAACTATGTACTCTCCTTCCTTCACATGTTCTTCAAACATAGGTGCTTCCCAATTTCAATCTTTAAGCCTCTTCTCTGCTTACCCCCGGAGAAAAGCCCCCACACCTGCTGCTTTAATTACCACCCATACTCTGACACCCTCCGACCTTTCTCCCAGGTTCTATCTCAAGATGTTTAAAACCAAACTCATTTTCCTTTGCAGACATGGTCCTCCTCCTATATCCCTCATCTCAGTCAATGCTACAGCCTCTACCCAGTCACCCAAGGCAAATATATGGGCAACATTCTAATCGCTCTTTCTCAATTATTCACAGCCCCTCCCAGTCTTCACCACAAGTTGGTTACAGTCTAATGCTCTGAACCTTCTCAATATTTTTAGAATCCCTCCACTTCTACCTCATTTATTCATACTTTCTCATCTCTCGTTAAAACCATCATAAGCCCCTCTTAACTCGTTCTCTAGTCTTGTCTCCTTCATCCAATCCTCTGCACAGTCTCAAGGATGATTTTTTTGTAGATCAAATATTAAAGGACCATTGCTCCACTTAATCCTCCATTGACTCTTAGCATGGCATTCAAGGCCTTTTATTATTTGACCTCAGTGTACTCTTCTAGTTTCTTATTCCCTGGCTATGATCTGATGAAGGGCCCTTTTTCCCCCTGTAAAGTCTAATTTCTACAGTCACTTCTACTTTGTCCACCTGGTGCACTCTCATTTATCTTCATTCAGGTATTATCTCAGACGTGACGAGTCTTTCCTTATTCTTACCGCTCTCCTTCCCTTCTTCCATCCTCTGAGAAAGAGTTAGATATTCCCCCACCGTATTTTAGAATACCTCTCCCCTAGCATGTATCAACCAGTTCTGGAGTCCTTGAATACTTTGTGTCCAATCTCCATTAGATTCTGAGCACCTTGAGGACAAGGACTGTCTTATTCATGTTTGTTACTCTAAGGCCTAACAAACAACTAGCAGATAGTAACAGTAAATGTTTAATGAGGGAAGAATTAAATGGATAAATGATGTTCTCTCAGGGAATTTACATTTTACAAGAAAAGGGGTGGCAAAAAGCAACTACTAAGCCATAAAAAGAAATTTTGAATTATTTGATGTACCATCTCAGGGTCCAGTGGGGAGGCACTTTCCTGATGCTGGTGAATCACAAAACCTGGACAACTATTAATCCACAATAACGTTCCTGTCTTGCCTCTTGGGTAAATTTCCTTCCAGAAAAGGTCAGAAATTTTGGCCTTTAAATAAGGCATTTCAAAGTCTATAGGTTGTCTAAAATTAATTATAGCCTTTAGTGAACATACTATAGTGTTTTTGATGTGGTAATGATTCCTTTAAGAAACCCGTGTAAAAACACGTAGTTCTTTTTAAAAGATGAATTCAGAAATTTTATGGAATTCATCTGCAATATGTAGAGACAGGAGGGATGACTTTAATCATGCTATCGGGTTGTAAATAACTACATGTAATTGTTGGATTCAGTGTACACACTGTATTTAACATAATCCTAGCAGATTCAGTCCATTTTAAAATATGGTCATCATTAATTGCAGTACATGATGCAGCGAATCGTCTTCATTTGCCTGATTCAGATCTATTCTCTACCTTGTTCTGTGGCTCCAGGAGGCTGACTTCTGAGGATTGCACCAACTTGGCTCCTTGGCCCTCTGGTTTCTCTGGTTTGACCAATGAGCATCACCAGCAAGAGATCAGAGGAAGGAAGGAGAGACAGAGACTGCTTCCACCCTGCCCGGTTACAGTCTGACAATGGTTACATTCCTCAACTAAATGCCACAGCTCTTACGGGTGGACTTCTCCAGACACCTGTAATCTTCTCTTCCTGTTGCCTCTTAGGTCTAAAGGTCCTAGGAATGAAAACAGTCCCTGCTGTTGCTAGGAATGGCAGGGGCACTATCCCCTGTTGATTTCCCTCAACCCTGCCTTCACCCTTGTATATATTCCCTTCATTAAACTTTCCCCATTCATCCAGTTTTAATGCCATTTGTTTCCTGCTAGAACCTTGGCCAATACACATGATCAGGATGTTTAGGGAGGTAATGATTAATCTACTTACACCATCACCCACAACTCTCACTTTTGCTCAAACCATATCCACCTGTGGACACAAAAGTTTCTCAATAATAGTAAGAGAGCAATATTTTGGAGTGCTTGTCTGCAGAATATTGATTTCTATTTCTCTGTAGAGTTCCAACATAATGATTCTCAGCCATCTATGAGGAGAACACTCATTTACCTCAGAACGAAGACATCTCCCCTTATTTCACTAGATAAGAGTCCCCTGAAGCAGCTGCCAATCTATAAAGCACATTAAAGTATCACCTAGTTAATAAGACATCAAAAAAATGTAACAAGACAGAGAAAACAATATTATCCAGAAACCATTTCAGGAGAAGTATGGTATGTGGTTGGTAGACATATTTCTATGAGTTGTTCGAGGTGAAAGGGAGAGAGGAATAAAAGAGGATGAGATATCCTCTCCCTTCAAGAGCCATGCTCTATGGTAACAAGAGGTGGCCGGTCAATAGACCAGCCTCTTTTAAAAAAAAATTTATTTATTTATTTATTTATTTATTTATTTATTTATTTTAGTATTTAATTGGTATCGACTTTTTTATTGCAATATAATTGGCATTCAACATTGTATTAGTTTCAGGTATACAACATAACGGGTCAGTATTTGTATATATTACAAAATGATCACCACAGTAAGTCTAGTTAACATCCACGATCATATATAGTTACAGAATTTTTGTGTGTGTGACAAGAAATTTTAAGGTCTACTCTCTCAACAACTTTCATTTTTTTAATAACTTTTTTTTTATCATATTATGTTATCTTTACATCAAAAACTAGGGATGTACTGTATGGTGACTAAAATTTTTATTTAAATTCTAGTTAGTTGACATATAGTTCAATATTGGTTTCAGGAGTAGAGTTCAGTGGATCATCATTTACATATAATACCCAGCACTCAGCATAACAAGTGCCCTTCCTTAATGCCCATCACCCATCTTGCCCATCCCCCACCCACCTCCTTCCATCAACCTCAGTTTGTTCTCTATGGTTAAGAGTCTCTTATGATCTGTTTAATTTGTTTCCCTCTTTCTTTTTTCCCCCTACTGAATGTTCATCTGTTTTGTTTCTTAAATTCTACATATGAGTGAAATCATATGGTATTTGTCTCTCTCTGATTGACTTACTTCTCTTAGCATAATACACTCTAGCTCCATCCATATCATTGCAAATGGAAAGATTTCATTCCTTTTGATGTCTGAGTGTTCCATTGTGTGTGTGTGGAGATATGTGTGTGTGGAGATATGTGTGTGTGTGTGTGTGTGTATATATATATATATATATATACACACACACACACACACACACACACACACCACATCTTCTTTATCCATTCATCAGTTGATGGGCATTTGGGTTCTTTCCATAGTTTGGTTACTGTTGATAATGCTGCTATAAGCATCAGGGTGCATGTACTCCTTCAAATGTGTATTTTTGTACCCTTTGGGTAAATTTCTAGTGGAGTGATTGCTGGATCATAGGGTAGTTCTATTTTTAGCTTTTTGAGGAACCGCCATACTGTAATAGACTTGCCTCTAAACAGAGTGGGTAGGATTAATTTGGGATTATGCCTGGGTGAATGTGTTTTCTCAGATAAAAGCTGGAGTGAACTTGTTTTGAACAAAAGCAGAAAGTCTGAAACTGCCCTTGTTGACTCTACTTTTGCAGTCCTTTCCCCATGTAGTTAGAAGAGACTGAGTAGAGGGCAGCTTTTTGACATTTAAAAATTCTCCACCTCCTGTCCTTCGACCAGGACCCATTGTCCTTGAGCAAAAACTTGATTCTTTTACCTCAAGGAAAGGTATCAAGCATCCTGATTCTCTTACCTTAAAACTAGTTTCTTCCAGGGAAGCTGCTTGGCCTTTCTTGCAACTAGACAATGACTCAAACTGCCCAGCAGCTCCCCAGAACACAGAAATAGTATAAGAGTAGGTTGCAGCGCTCAGTAAAATAATCAGGTTGGGGGATGTGGTACGAATATAGGTGTATCTTGGAGATAGGTGACTTTTGACTATCCCCTGAATTTCTGCCCATTGTTCACTAAACAAAACTTGGCATCTGTCATTTTAATGCATATATCCCATTTAGGGGTTATATGGCGCTGCTTCTTTGTCAAGGCTTGGAAATAAACTTGGACGCCGTTGTCCATAGAGTATATTTGACAATGAGAGCCTGTCACTGAAGATGCCCTGGGCACTCCTATTTTTCCTATAGTCATACCCCATCAGATGCCTTTCTCTCATACTCCAATGCTGAGATGCTCAAACCGGACTCCCTCTAAGCAGTGGACACCATTGGTGGATTGAGTTGTTTTACCACTAAAATTGAATAATGTCAACCTCTTCTAATTCATACACTCACACAAATTAACATATAGGTTTCTCCCCATTTAAACATTCTTTATTTTTAAATTTCTCTTACACTTTTGTTGCTCCTCATCAATGACAAAATGACAGCTTTATACTTAACATGGGCTCTGGAGTCAGATAGCCTGGGTTTGATTCTTACCTTCACCACTTGCTGGGTGACTGTGGGCCAGTTACTTAACTTCTTTATTCCATGTTCTCATCTGCAAAAGGGCAGTAGTACCAGCACCTGTCTCATAGGGTTGTTGTAAATTGCTTATTAATTGCTATGGTGATACTTATGGAAAAACTTGTAGACACTTCATTTGTATTTTAACAGCCTGTTTTTGATGTGGATGTAAGTGTTTCTGATTTTGATTTTTTGAGAAAGAGAAAGAGAGAGAGGATGGGGGAGGGAGAAGTAGGAGGAAAGGGAGAGAGAGAATCTTAAGCAGGCTCCACCCCCTGAGCTGAACTCAAGAGTTGGATGCTAAACCGAGTAAGCAACACAGGCGCCCCTGATTTTGATTTTTGTATTGTGTGCACATAATGTAGTCTTTAATAAAACAGGTGTTCCACAAGGAATACCATAGCTTTAGGGGTTCTGCCACTTGAATAAATTTGAACTATACTGATGTAGAAAGTACAGGAAATTTGTAACAAAATGTATGATCAGTCTCTTTTCTGTCACTTACCACCTTTGTGACCTCAGGCAAGTCACCTAATCTTCCAGTTGTAAATTTTTAATCTATAAAATGGGACTACTTATATTCATATAACTTCCAGGATTTTGCAATGCTCAAATAAAGTATAACAAATTATGGAGGTGTCATAGTGAAAAATGTCATAATGCAAATTATTCAAATGGTAGAAATTTCAGCTCCTATCTTACAAATTTATTGGGAACATTTTTTAAGTAGAAAAGGTCTGTTACAGTACATCCCTGGTTTTTGATGGACTGTATGGTGACTAACATAATATAATAAAAAAATATTGTAATAAAAAAAAAAGAAAAGGCCTGTTAAATTCTTCAGTCACATGTATTATATGCCTGCTTACTTTTGTGTGGAGCCGGTTCTGGGTGCTTAGCTAGAATCCTAAATGATCACATGAGATAGCACTAATGTTGCAAGTTTAAGAAGAAAGGAAAGGACACCCAGTTAAATTTGAATGTCAGATAAACAACAAACACTTTTTATTTATTTATTATTATTTTTAGAGAGGGAGGGGGGAAGGACAGAGGGAGAGGAAGAGAGAGACTCTTAAGCAGGCCCCATGCCCAGTGCAGAGCCCAATGGGGAGCTTGATCTGACAACGCTGAGCTCGTGACCTGAGCAGAAATCGAGTCCGATGCTTAACCAACTGAGCCACCCAGGCACCCCCAACAAACAACATTTTATTTTTTTTTAAAGATTTTATTTATTTATTTGACAGAGAGAGAGACAGCTAGAGAGGGAACACAAGCAGGGGGAGAGGGAGAGGGAGAAGCAGACTCCCACTGAGCAGGGAGCTGGATGCGGGGCTCGATCCCAAGACCCTAGGATCATGACCTGAGCCGAAGGCAGACGCTTAACGACTGAGGCACCCAGGTGCCCTAACAAACCACATTTTAAATATAGGTATGTCCTAGACAATATTTGGGACATATTTGCAGTAAAAAGGGTATTCATTGTTTACCCAAAAGTCAAATTTAACATGGGACCCATGAGATATTTGACCCATACTTATACATCGCTCGTTTGAAATTCAAATTTAACTGGTCATCCTCTACCTTACCTGGTAACCCCAGCTTAAGATTCTCTTGGTCATAATGCATTTACTCCTATTTATATTTAACTGCTATTAAACCTGGAAGTGTCAGAATAAACTAGACAATTGTACTAAGCAATATCCTATTTGACCTGGGTGCAAGCTAAGAGCTGTTAAAGATTTATTGAGTATCAGTAGCAATATTTCTCAAAACTTCTATGCAATCCCTATATCCTCTTGACCTCATCTGTCTCCAGGGTCCATGGACGCTGGTTCTGCTCCAGCCACTTCCATCATATCAACTCTGTGTGGGCTTCAGTTTTGGATAGGAACATCCTAAAAATGCCTTGCCTCATGTCCATGATACAGTATGACCCTCTACCCTGGGGCTTTCTTACTGCTGATATATCACATAACCAACATGTAGTAATGAAACAGTCTGTATGATAAAAAGAGTGAGGATTTGGACTCAAGGGACTTGGGCTCTGGTCTAGTCTCTGCCATTTGCAGACTGAATGCCCACAGAGAGACTAATCTCTGTGGTTTTCAGATTGTTTATCTGTAAAATAAGGATAAGAATTTGTACTTCATAGACTTGTTCTGAAGAATCAATGAGATAAGATACATAAAAAGCAAATTAATAACTATCACTGATCATTTTCTGTGTGAGGTGCCATATTAAGTCGCTTATATTCTTATAATCAATAACCCTATGGGTTAGTTTCCACTGTCAATTCATTTTATAAACTGAGGCATTTCTTTAGTTACTTGCTCAAATTTACAAAACTAGTATGGAAGGAGCCAGAATCTGAAACCAAGCAGCCTGACTCCAAACCTATGCCCTTGACTGTAACATGATACTCTTCCTCCAGTGAACAAAACAGTGTTTGGCACAATATCCATTCTCTCCCTCTTCCTTAGTAACAAAACCCTGCATTTATTCAGGAAAGCAATGTGCTCAGCTAAAGGACAACAGCTCCCAGCCTCCCCTGTAGCAAGATGTGATCATGTGACTAAATCCTGACTAATATGTGTAAGTGGTACTGTTCTGTGGCACTTCTGGGGAATTTCCTTAAAATGGAGGGAGGCAGACATGTCATTGTTCTTCCTTTCTTCTGACTGGAATGTAGACACAAAGGTTGGAGTGCAGGAAGCTATTATGGGCCATAAAGTGAAATAATAAGGATGACAGAGCAGCAAGATATTGTAGAACCAGGACATGAACCACAGACAGCCTATCTCAGATCTTCTCTTAGACTAAAGAAGAATTACCATTCTATTTATTTCAGCCAGTGTAATTTTTATATATTTATGTGTGTATTTTTTTTTATTATTTGTTGTCTATATAGCCTAATTTAATCCTAACCAATGGAGAAGTTTGACAAAATTTGGGACTGCCTATCCATGTATATTGTAAACCATAAAAATCATGTATTTACTTTTGGTTATAGTTATTCCATACAATATTGAAGTTAGTACCCTTAGGAACTAGAAGCATGACTCTTGTTGGAAGTCAGGAGGAACTGTGAACATAAGTACTTCAAGGATCAGAACTCATTGATTTTGCTACACGTATCGCAGAGCAGCTGCTGTCACAGAAAACTAATTCCATCTTTTCAGTCAAAGCTCCTCTCTCCCCAGGCAGGATGCTACTTACTTCACATAAATATATTCCTTTTTCCATCAAGACATGGTAAAGGAGAGAATATGTTCATTTACCAAGGTGAACAAAATCTGTATCCATAATTATTTTTAAGGCAAATAGCAAGAAAGACCATATTGGTAAAGTTTGAAAGTAAACACATTGACAAAGCAACCAATATTTTTTCCTGACCATTGGCCAATTCAGCGAAGGACCAGAAGTTAATTTTATGATCCCCTCTACTAATTGCGGTGTGAGAGAAAACGTGTGTATATTTTTAACAAACTTGCTATTTATAATAATCCCCATTTACAATATCAATGAAGTTGTATTTCAACATGATAAATAATGCTCATGTTGGCAAAAGCAAAGCAAAAACAGGATGACTCTAGGATAATGAGAATTTTTTTAAAAGCAACCAAACAGAATTTGTGAATGTAAACATGTATCTGTAATCTATTTCATATTTATACCTTTTCATTTCAACATGGTCAGTTTGAATTATCATATGGCCAACTTTTAAAATAATAAAAGTCACCAAGCACTTGAATTAAAAGAACTGCTCCAGTTGGGGCAGTGAATCTAATTTGGAGTTCCTTAGTAGCTTTGAGAAAAGTAGGGATAAACTATGATATGGTACCTTTGTCTAATAAAAGGAAAGAAGCATAATTTGCATAAAATTAAAGTTTTTTTTAACCTGAATTCAGGGATGAATTGCTGCTGTGTGGTCCTCAAACAATGAGACATAATTTCTTCAACTACAGTTTTACAGAATTATGAAAGTATTCTAGAGGACTTTCGTGTATTGATCCTATATAAAGCCTGAAGATCAAAAATTAAATTGTTACTCCATGAAAGCATTTCATTGAAAAGATTGTCTGAAGTTGTATAAGAAATTTATTTATGGTGATTTAATTTTGTGGTTCCACCAAAACGAAGTGCGTATATGTTTAAAAGTGTGACATAGTGCCACAGAACTATCACAGTTACGGATAATTAATTCTTTCTGCATCCTTTTCTATCTTTCCCATTTAAGAGAGCACATCTGGATGCAAATTAAGGGGACAGTATTATGAGCATAATCTTTATACTGTTTTACTTTAGAAAAGAAGGTAAGGGACACCTGGGTGGTTCAGTCGGTTCAGCTTCGACCCTTGTTTTCAGCTCAGGTCCTGATCTTAGGGCGGGGCTATGTACAGATCTGCACTGGGCGTGGAACCTGCTTAAGATTTTGTTTTCTCCCTCTGTCCCTCCCCACTCCCTCTGCTGTCATCCCCCCGACTTGTGCACGATCTCTCTCTATATAAAACAAAAATATTTTAAAAAGAAGGTAAATGACCGACAGTATTAATATCAAATTACTGGCAACATGACCTCTTTTCCAAAATGGCCCCTCACCCTTCTTCATTCCCATGACCCCTCTCAAATATTGAATTTTTTAAAGAGTCTATGTTTAATATTTAAATGACTAACAGATACTAAATAGAATTATTTACTGTCTATTAATGAGGTTCAAAATAGGGCACCTGGGTGGCTCAGTCAGTTAAGCACCTGCCTTTGGCTCAGGTCATGATCCCAGGTTCCTGGGTTGAGTCCCGCATCAGGCTCCCTGCTCAGGGGAGAGTCTGCTTCTCTCCCCTCTGCCTCTGCCCCCTGCTTGTGCTCTCTCTCTCTCAAATAAATAAATAAAATTTTAAAAAGAATTTTAAAAAACGAGGTTCAAAACATATTGACAATCTAATTTCTTAGTACAACCCTTATGTTTCCTCATAAAAAGAATTAGTAAATGTAACCTCCAAGAAACTCCATACCTTGATCATGGTCTTGATTCAAACTTTACTTGATCCTCTTTTTTACAGTAGAGTTAATAGCAGATGACAGCTTTGCAGAATCCTCTACTTGGATTTTGCAGGAATTAAGACACAGAGTGGTCCAGCAATAACCCCCAACTCCCCAAGACTAGGAGGAGGGCAAAAGAATGATTCAGGAGAAACTACCATTTACCTATCTAGTATCACACACTGAAAAGTTTAAATCCATGTCTTCTGCACAATTTTCTCCTTTTGATATTTTCCTAGTGGTGTCAAATATGAAACAGTTCAACTTCGTGTTAAACTTGGAAGGATTACGAGGCAGTAATGCCCTTTCCTGAGGTAGAAAACTAAATGACAGAAATATGATTCCTTTTATTACATAGAGGATAGAAAATTCTATATAATTTCATATTTCAACACTAATTTTCATCTGTATATAGCACATTTCATTAAATAAGATCATTAAAAATGAGGTCTTGGAACACCTTCCATCTTATATAATTCTGAGAGTTTCCCAAAGGGTGTGTAGGTCTGAGTAGACACTGTGGATGAGAAGCTGCTTTATTCAACACATGGAGAGAACCTGGAAGAAGAACCAGGTAACATCCTTTGGATTGTCCTTTTCAAATATCAGCTGTCACAAGAGAAGCCTTGGAAATGTCAAAGGGCATGTTCTGACACTGGAAAATATGGAGACACTATTTTTGACTACAGGGAGATTTAGCCAGGCACTTAAGAAAGCAGGAATGAGCGAGGAAGAGTTGTCATTCAGAACTGGCCAGAAAGAAAGTCATTCCTCTTCAGTGTTGGTGCAAGCTATGAGGGTACCTGTCAGTGAGGCTAATATTTTTCCAAAAGGAAAGCATTGAATCTACCCATGCATGTAGACAGGTACTTGGTTGACCATGCAGAATTTGGTGCTAACATGGAAAATATGATTTTGACGTGAAAAATACTAAAAATAGGTGTTAACACTTGACTGCCCTGATCACAAAGGAACTTCACTAAGTCTTCTGTAAAACATCTAATTCTCCATAATATTTTTCTTGCTAGGTTAGGCAGGACAGAGTAGAAGAAAAACATACCAAAAATTAATATGATAAATTAAACTGGTACCTAGTATCTAGCTCAGGGCCAGACCAAAGGAATTCAAGAGTTATTGATGGAAGGAAAGAACAAACGAGTGAATAAATTATCTATTTGATGGAGTGGTTTCGTATTTCAACTAATTGAGGAAGACTGTTGATTAATTGAGAGACTTTAGTTTTAGTATTCTTCAGTCACATTGCTCTTCCTGGAAATTATTAGTCAATAGGCTCATTTGCTTCTGTTTTGAAAAAATATAATCAAGCCCTCAAAAATTTGTCTTCCTTTTTGCTCTACCTGGAAGGCATAGATCCTATTCTTTTGCATAATGGTAACAAGGTAATTTAAATATATATTGGAAAGAAGAGATAAGGAACTTAGAACACAGTCCAATTTTCTACAGTTTAGGGCTGGAGTTCAATTAACACAAGACTTTGACAGTGGTGCCATGACACAGCCACAGAAAAAATAGTAATGACCAGTGGCCTGAAAACAGATTACAGAGTTCGGTCCCCTATTTATGGAGTGAGATAAATGAGGGAATTGATCTGCACTATGAAAGGACCTCTATTACTTGTACCTACTTTTTTTATAAAATAAAAGAGAACAGAGCAAAATCAGTAGCGGAATTGATACCATAACATCTTTGCTCTTCACACAAGGTACTAGACTGAAAAACTTGACCCCATAATTTGAGAAGACATGAGTGCTTCTGAGAGCTGTCCAACAGACTAGTGGTCTATAATTTGAGAGATAAATGGTTCCCCTTTCCCACCAAAAAGAATAGGAAACCCCCAATTATAGGAAGAATCTGAGCCCAAGCCTTTCTTCTGGATTTCAGCTGCCAGAGGCTTAGAATCTTGGCAAACATTGCTGACAAGGACCTGGTCACATAGGCATGGATTTTTCAGGCTTCACTGGTGTCCTGGATTAACATAAAGTTTCCTCTTTACCACTTCTCTGCCATGGCTTCTTATTGGGAGAGACACTCTCATGTTATGCCTGATGTTCTGGCCCAGTGTATAACAGCACTCATTTTCACTCTCCAAATGGTCTTAGTTGGAACCATAAATTACATGGTTACTGCCACATCTTGTCAACCTACTGTGGAAATCACCCTTGAATCGTTTTCCATGAACACTGAAATCTGCTTCTATTCTGGTCATCCTACATTTGAAAACATCTTTGGTACTATAGGTAATCAACTATAGAGAAATTGGGGCAGTATACGCCAACTCTCTGTGAGACTATGAATAGGTCACTTCAACTTCCTGGTCCTCAGTTTCCTCATGTAAAATAAGAACATTCAAGTAAATGATCTTTTCAGCAATAAATGTCATTTTGGCTGAAACAACCCTGTTTTAGCCCTCTACTCTTTTCTCCAATCCATGTTTATGGTCTGGGCCACACACCAGAAAGAAGGCTCAAGGGTCTAGTCTCAGTCTACTCAAATTCTTTCTTGAGGTCTAATAAACTCAACCATTATGAAGGTGCTGTGGATTCTTTATCACCATTTTAAGGTGCAAACATCCTGAGCTCCTAGAGACATTCAGACCAGCTTGAGGGAGGCAAAGCCAGTAGGCTGCTATATACAGAAAACTCTAGCCCCCCATTCCATGTTATCCCGAAAATATCATGTCTGAGAAGAACAATGTTCTCTTCAACTGCCTGGGAGACTAGACCCTCATTTCTGAAAAATACGGGTACATAGCAGACATATGTCACCATTTATGATCCCATAGAAATAGCTTAGTGCATATCTTAAGCGACTCAACTTTCCATCTTTTGCAAACATTCATTGTACTCTGCCTCTTCCAAAAAGGATTTGACTTTGCTTTCATCTCCTCATTGATAACTACAGTCTTGTTGGTTTATTAGTTTGCTTTATGATCCTTTAATGTCTACTTAATTATTAAGGCAACTGCCGTGTCAGAGGTGAAAAATGAAGTCTAGATCTTGGCAAGACAAGTGATGCACGGGTGCAGTTTGGGGGTTGGGCATGAAGGAAGAAGCAGGAGAAAGCAGAGGAAGATGTTCTATTGAGCAAATGGAACAGACGAGAGAGACAAACTACAAGAGCTGAGGTCAAGAAATAGAGTCTCCTCGTTCTCAGAGAGAATGACTTGCCTTTATGGTACTTCATTTGTTTTTCTATTTGCTGTGTCCTTTCAATCAACCCTCTGTTCATTCAAAGTCTGAGTGAGTCTCTGTTCCTTGAAACCAAATAATCCCTGGAAACCAAAAAACCCCTTTTCACTAAACCTTTTAGTGTAACTCCACTTTAGGTGAGTGTGTCAAAAAGAACCCCAGCAGCAAACCGATGGCACACTCGACTTGAAGATTTCAAAGGTGTGTGTGCCGGCGGGAGGGGGGGTGAGGGGGAGGGACTGATTAGAGCCACAGGGGATTGTGCAGAAACCCAAGGTTAGTCACTGCAGAATATTTACCACACCTGCGCCTGAAAGAACAAAGGGGGAGACAATTACTGGAACTCAGAAAAAGACTCCTGTGCCGAGAAACACCTTGAGAAGAGCAGCGACTTAGGTCAAGGAACACAGCCAGCCTGAGGCAACCTCATAGGGAGGAGTTGGGGGAAATGTACCCTGACCTCATTTCCCTGCCTCCAACATCCTCCTGGGGCCCCCCATTGGTCAAGCCCCACCTGAAGCATGAGTGCAAGGAAACGTATAGATGTCCGTACGGCTCAGTACTCCAGGGTAGAGAAGTCTGCTTCATTTGTGTTTACCTGGTTACATTTCTGAATGCAGCTCCCTAAGAAGTGGTTAAATCCCCTGCACTCACAGCCTTAGGGGAGAAAGCAGTATCTTCCTGGAAGGTGACATGCAGGTCCTACCTAGTCAAACACAAACACAGCAGACTGCACAGAGCATCTTCCTGGCCCAGCAAGGCAGGAACAGTTCTGCATATGTCAGCCTGGGAGGAGAAGCCTTACCAAGATAGGGAGCCGTGGGCAGTAATGAGAAGTGGCAGCCAAGTGTGAAATCCTGCCACTGGCCAGCGGCAACTGGAAACAACGCCGAAAATAGCTCGGGCAGAAGCCGAGCTTGAGGACAGGGATAGAAATGGTGCTTTTACCAGGATACATCCTTTCAAGCCATTTAGAGAACTCATGGAAATGGTATCGTGCATTATTTTTATTCCAAACATCTATTCCCAAAGGAGCCCTAAGCCGCAATGTCCTTCTGTGTCGGGGGGAGGGGGGTGCTGGTCTGTTCTGGTAGGGAGGGGCTGAGAAAGCTATGTGAAGGGACGTTGGCAGATGACAGTTGATAAGGACCAGGGTCCAGGACAAATCTGCACGTGAAACATGAAGAGAAAATGCTGTCTCACTCTCAAAACTACTTTTGTTTCTTTTTGTGGAGAACAGAAGTAACTCTTCTTTAATTTTACCACCGGGTCTTCATAAAAGTAGATCATCGAGGTCTCGGTTCTCAAATTAATTGTACAATACCCAGTGTTGCCGCCTAATAATCGAACGTCCTAAGAAATAAATACATTTTCTTCACTTTTTCTACCAACCTCTCATAGAGTGCTCCCTTAAAATCATGAAAAATTCCATTAAATATTGATATCTGTGCTATTTTCGTCACAACAGAAGCATCACAAGCCTCAAACATGATCACCGACTCCAGAACGTAAATTCTGAATCAATATAATTCAATAGACTGGTACTGAGCTTTGTCTCTGTGCTAGATGCTCAGAATAGTAAGGTGAGTTTTAAATGGCCTGGGTGTCAAGAAAATGGACAAATAAACAATGGATTGCAGTGCAGTATAATAAGTAAAATAAGACTTTACATTTTATAAAAAGTAAGTTAATTACACAAAAGAGGAAACGATCAAACCTTACAGAGGCAAAAAGTCTTCCTAGCGTAAATGGCATATGAATTTGGCTTTAAAAGATGAATAGGAGTTAGCAGGTGACTAGGTGTGGAAGGGCATTCAAAGCAAAGGGAAGGGTATGTGCAAAGATAAAGAGGGTTGAAAGAGCAAGTTGTGTCTTAGGGACTAGAAGCAGGTTGGCACTGCTGAAGCGTGGTATGCTCAGGGGAGAAAAAAGCTTGAGAGAAAGGCAGACACCAGGTGACCCCAGACAGCAGCCAAGTGTCATCAACAGGGATGAGTTTCAAGCAGCCTAATGGCAGGCAACAGCTTGAAAATGGTTTCTTTTCTGATTTTGTTAGGTTTAATGAGATCAGAGTGTCTACCCCTGTAATCATCATCACACACCAATCATCTCAGTTCCATTATGGTTTGAATTCTTGAGTGCGAGGGAAAGTGGCATTAATTCCATCATGCTGTGAGTTGAACATCACCTGCGTACCCCCAGGGGCGTGTGTCACTCAAGAGAACACCGTCTTTCCTGGAGTCATGGTGAGGAAAGGAAGGGCTGCTACAGGCTGCGTAGAGACGAGGAAGGGCTTAAAGCAGAGGTGTGAGATGGTCACGTTTGCATTCAGCAAGACCCCTCTAGCAGCATCAGGAGAAACTGGTTGTTGGATGCTGGAGGGCATCATATATTAGTTTACTAAGGCTGCTGCAACAAATACCACAAACTAGGTAGCTTTTAAAAGGCAGAAAATTATTTTCTCAAAGTTCTGGAGGCCAGACGTCCAAAATCAAGGTGTCGGCAGGGCTGCACTCTTTCTGGAGGCTTTCTGGGAGAACCCTTGCTTGCCTCTTCCAGCCCCTGGTGGCTGTCAGCAATCTTTCACTTCCCTGGCTTGTGGCCATATCACTTCATCTCTGCCTCTGCCTTTGCATCACCTTCTCCTTTCTGTTGGTCTTTTCCTCTTCTGTCTCTTTTAAAGACACCTGTCTTTGCATTTAAGGCCCACCTGGGGAATCCAGAATGATCTCATTTCAAGATCCTTAACTTAATTACGTCTGCAAAGACTCTTTTTCCAAATGAGGTAACATTCCCAGGTTCCAGGGATTTGGACATAGACATATCTTTTTGGACGTCATCGTTCAACCCACTACAGATTTGTATATTTTAACCTCTGATCTACAGAAAAGTTCCATTAGAGTTTCCTGAAAGATCTGGAATGCTGTGCTCTGTCATTTGCATTCTGCTGGACTAGAGATATGGGCCCAATCAGGAGATGTCAGCAACCATGAGGATGAGCTTGTGATATGGGTATGGAAACTAGAATTAGAATGATTAAAAAAGAAAGTGGTGACTTGAAAGTGGAGGTGAGGAGGATGAAGGTGAATGTAATGACTCCCAGGCGTCATCATGGGGTCAAAATGGGAATCCAGGGAGAGAATGAAGAATCCCAGGAATCTTCAGGCTTGGAAGAACTAGCAAGATCATTTTGTCCAGCCCTTACACATGACTCAGAACTTCCCTTTTTGCTATCCTTAACAAATGATCATGTAGCTTCTTTTTAAGCAACTCACTGCAGTATCTGATCTCATTGTTCACTAGCTTATAAGCTGAATGAGGAAAGACGCCATGTTTGTTGGGTTCACTGTTGTTTCCTGGTACCTCACAGAGTATTTTGAAGATGCTCAGTATATGTTTTTGAATGAATAAATGAATGAATGAGCAACCCCAGTGACAGGAAGATGTGGGAACTAATTCAGAATTAAAGTGGTCAAGGCATACCAAGAGTTATCCCAGTGGTTACTCTTCTACCGAGAGCAGCTGTAGTGGTAAATTCCTATTTATAATGTCAATAATTTTGTTCCATAGATTAAGTCTAGGTCTCCTCCTACATGAACATGTCTTTCAAATACCTTGAAGAGAACTGTTGTGTGCCCTGAGTTGCCATTTTCCCAGAGGAAGGTATCTTCATTCTCTTTAACTACGTGGTCTGTTTTAGAACTCCGCCTCAGTTCCGATTGCTCTCCCTGTATTCACTCAACCACTGAGTGTCCACTGAGTGCTCCACATGAGTGTCCACTGAGTGCTCCACACCAGGGCTGTGTATTCAGGAGGGAACACAGCAGTCATGCACTCACCTTCCAGCTTGTCGGCATTTCTTCGGAATAACTAAAGATAAAATTCCCAGAACTGAGAGGACCAGTCACCCCTTCCTTTGTACTGGATATGCACTTTTTACTTCTGTATCTAAAAAAGAAATTGTTATTTTCTTGCATTTGCTTTTTTGCAGTATCAGACACAGTGTTTCTTATTGTTTGTACAACCATGGACCATGAATTCAACATGATTTCTTTTTTTTTTTTTTTTTTGTACAAGAATTTCTTAGTGTGCTCAGGCCATGTAACAAAATACCATAGACTGGGTGACTTAAAAAACAGAAATTTATTTCTCATAGTTCTAGAAGCTGTGAAGTTTGAGAGCAGGGTGCCAGAATGGTTGGGTTCTGGTGAGGACTACTTCCTGATTTACAGATGGCCACCTTCTTGCTGTATCCTCACATGACAGAGACAGAGATCATCTCTCTCATGTCTGTTCTTAGAATGTCACTAATCCCATTCTAGGGGGCTCTACCCTCACAAGCTAATTAACTTCCAAAGGCCCCACCTCCATATATCATCATATTGGAGATCAGAACATCAACAGACGAACTGGAGGGAGGGGGGATCCAAACGTCCAGTGCATGGCATTCAGCATACGTAGAATCGGAAGTACACCCAACACAACCACCCACAGCGTTCCATCCCTTACGCAAAGATCGCGTGGTTATACTCCATGCCACGGAAGTGCAATGGCCAGAAATGAAGCCCAGCAATCCAGAGAGCTGGGTATTTTTTCAGGCATCTGTGAGAAACAGATGTTCTGCCAAACCAGGGAAAGGAACCAGCTTCTTGGAGTCTCAGGCTACGTTTTGAGTTCAGTGAAGCACATCGGAATCATTTACATGGCAGAGCCAAAGTTAATTGCCTTCTTTCTTCTTCTTCTATAATTTTATGTGGATTTTTTCTATTTTTATAATGAAATAAACCTGAAGTAAAACAAAACATTCAACCAAACTAATGGGAATTTTCTTTCATTGCAAATGTCTATTTAACTAATTTGTCCGCTAATGGAAACTCCCAAGCTTCAGAAAGGATATTCTCCTTTAAGAGAACACAGATATTTGACTTAAAATTTCATATTTGTGACTTCTCAATATTTGGATCTTCATTTTTTTTTTACTAATAAAATTGTAAGAAAACAAAATCTGCTTGTCCTACAGCTATTTGGCTGTCGTTCAAAAAAACTTTTTCATTAAAAGGAAATAATATGTTCTGCAAATCTAATTGCAGGGGAATTAAACACATTTACCAAGTAGTCATCTGTGATACAAAATGAAGGAAGAAGCTATAGGAAAACAGTGTCAGAAAATGGACAGTAGAAAGGGGTTCCAGGGGATGTCCACCTGCCTCTGTTGTGGTCATTTCTGCGTCCCTTCTGACATTTTTAAATGAAAATTTAAAACTTCATATCTCATTGTTTAGTATGAAATTACATTTATTTGACTCTCATGGTACCTACTTGAATAGGTTAAGATATTTTGCATTTATAAACCATCACGTTTGTCAATTACAGCCTATATACTGGTTGGAGTTACAGCCAACAGGCGATGGTTAGATAGCAGGCAAAGATGCCAAGAGAGATTCAGTGGCAGGTGGGTGTGGGCATACTGGGTGTGCACAGGTAAAACTGGTCAAAACTTTTTGGTTGCTTAATTTTCCTGAGTCTTCAACTTTAAACAAAAACATTTAGTCAATCAAATCACGTGGCTCTATAGCTGTTTCAACTCCCCAAAACAACCATTGGATTGTCTGTTCCCCAGTAACAAGTCCAATGCCAGGTACATAGTAAGTGCTGAATATTTGTAGAATGAATGAACTAAGCGAATTAATTAATAAAAAATTCCACACCTCGTGCTTTTCCTGATAGGAGTGTGTAGGTCAAGAAATACATCTGAGGGGGAGACAAACCATAAGAGACTCTTAACTACAGGAAACAAACTGAGGGTTGCTGGAGAGGAGGTGGGTCGGGGAATGGGGTAACTGGGTGATGGGCATTAAGGAGGGCACTTGATGAAATGAGCACTGGTTGTTATATGCAACTGATGAATCACTAAACTCTACCTCTGAAACTGATAATACACTGTATGTTAATTAATTGATTTTAAATAAAAAGAAAAAAAAGAAATAGCTCTGAGTTCTGATACCAATATTCAAGATACACACATTTGACCCACCAACAGAGAGCTATCCTTCACATTATAACTGTAAAAAGAACACTGAATGATCTGATTATTATTCTTCCCTGATAAAGACACTAGGATGTAATTAACATTTAATTGAAATATTTATATCTCTATAGAGATACCTATATATTTAAGTTGTTCTGGTATGTTTAGAATGTCATTTTATCTATAAAAGGTTTCCAAACTAGACTGTGACCCTGATCAGTTGGGTAACTCACGCAGTTTTAACTGATATCAATCACTGCAAGTGATTTGGAAACGTGGTGATCCGTTTTGGTAGTTCCAGTTACATCCCACACATACATCTAGTCCAAGCCAAACAGATGCCAGCAAAGATATGTTTGTGCCTGCGTGTGTGTGTGTGTGTGTGTGTGTGAAAGTATTTGTGGATTTTTTTTTTTTTTTGCTTGCTGATCTTGCTAACACAATATTAATCTCTGCCTGTCAGTTCTCTAGGATTTTTGCATATTCACTGTTCAACCAAATGATCATAGGAAATCAACTTGACCATATAGAAAACCTAGTGTATCTTGATATAACATCTTTCTTAAATTTTTCTCAGTAACTACAAGCATACTCAAGGATTGCCAGGGTAGGGGTGCCTGGGTGGCTCAGTTGGTTAAGCTCTGCCTCCAGCTTGGGTCATGATCCCAGGACCCTGCATCAGGCTTCCTGCTCCGTAAGGGAGTCTTCTCCCTGCCCCTCTCCTAGCTTGTGCATGTGTGTGCTCTCTCTCTCTCTCAAATAAATAAAATCTTAAAAAAAAAAAAAAAAGGATTGCAAGGGTATGATTAACTTTCTTAGATGAGTTCCCACCATTGTGCAATGCATTTAAAATACAGGAGCAAATAAATGATGTCACAAAGACAAAAACCCTGCAGGTAAAAACTAGCATAGAGGAGATAAGCATTCTCTGGCGAGGACACAGAGCTCTAAAACCTCTTTTAAAAATTAAACCTTATTCTGAAAACACTATGAACCAGATGTGAACTGCCCAAACTTGTTTCTGAACAGATCCATTTTATGCCCATAGAGTTTAATGCACTAATTCATGTTCATGCAGTTTAATTCATGGATCATTAAACCACTTCAGTGCTTAGCACAATCATTCATCTGCAAGCCTATACCTTAAAATGGAGTCTGTTGTCCTTTTTCTTCCATTTAAAGATGAAAAAAGACTAATTATTTCTGCTAATGACTACTAGATCATCCTATTAAACTAAAAACAGATTCCTTGCCTACCATGCACATGCATAAGTTACAAGAGGCTCTCCTAAATTGACTGGCTAGATCAATTGCTTCGGTGTCAGCAAAGTCCATATGTTGGCTAGGTAGCAAGAAAATGAAGTTGGGGTGTTATCTCATCTCCAGTGGAAGTAGCATAGGAATAGGAATGAACAGATTCACATTCTAATCTTGGCAGAGTCTTCAAACAGCGTTGTGCTTGGTCAAAGAAGGACTCTGCTCTAAGCACTCATTAAATCCTCATAACCATTGTGGTAGGGTTATATAGGTGCTACCAGTATCGCCTTTCACAGGTGAAAGGATTTAGGTGTCTTCCCAGAGTCAGGTTATAGGTCAGGGGCAGGAACAGGATTCTCCCTTGAATAGATTATTTACTATACTGCTACTACCATCATGTATGTGAAAGAACTGAGAAGAGTGCACAGAGTGATTTTTCTGACATAGGAAGGAAGTTCAGTAACTTTATTTACGTGCAAAAATTCAAATGGGGGCAGAAGAAACAGATAGCTGATAGTGATGGCTGTCAGTAAGCGTAGGGGTGGTCACCACCTGATTTTGAGGAATGGCATGTGAGCTAAATAGAGCAGCTAAGCTAAACATAGTCTTACCATTTAACTCAGCAATTACCATATAACGCAGCTAAGTATTTCCTCAACTGATCTGAGGATTTATGTCCACACAAAAACCTGTACAGGAATGTTATAGAAGCTTTATTTATAATCACCAAAAACTGGGAGCAACCAAAATGTCCTTCAGCAGGTGAATGAATAAACAAACTGCGGTACATCCATACACTGAAATACTATTCAGAGATTAAAAGAAATGGGCTATCAAGTCACAAAAAGGTACGGATGAATCTTAAATGCATAGTGCTAAGTGAAAGGAGCTAGTCTGAAAAGGCTATATACCATATGATTCCACTTACATAACATTCTGGAAAAGGCAAAACCATAGAGACAGTAAAGATACCAGTGATTTCCAGGGGCTCAGAGAAAGAGGAGGAAGAGTTAAATAGATTAGGCACAGGCAATGTCTTTGGGTGGTGAAACGGTTCTGTATGTAACTGTGGGTGTGTGACACTACACATGTGTCAAAACCTACAGAACTTTATTTACAGCAGAAGAGCGAACCTTAACGCACGTCAATTTAAAAATTATTTAGGAGGTCAAGGGATCCTAGGATGAAATACAGAAAGTGACAGCACAATCTAAATGTATTAAAAATATTTGAAACAACGTCACTGAAAGAGGTAGGGGTAAAGGTGCTGACCTAGGTAATTTTGGAAATGGGCGGAGTCTGTAAGACCTAAGGCAAAGGAACATGTAAAAGAATGAAACTGGACCACTTTCTGGATGCCGCACACAAAAATAAACTCAGTATGGATTAAAGACCTAAACACGAGACCTGAAACCATAAAACTCCTAGAAGAAAACATAAGCAGTAATTTCTTTGACAGCAGATGTAGAAACATTTTTCTAGATATGTCTCCCCAGACAAGGGAAATAAGAGCAAAAATCAACTATTGGGACTACCCCAGAATAAAAAGCTTTTGCACAGCCAAGAAACCATCAACAAAACAAAATAAAACAACCTACTGGGAGAAGATATTTGCAAATGACGTATCCAATAAGGAGTTAATACCCACAATATATAAAGACCTTAACTCAACACCAAAAGAATAAAACAAAGCAAAAAACCAAATAATCCAGTTAAAAAATGGGCAGAGGACCTGGGTAGACATTTTTCCAAAGAAACCATACAGATGACCAACGGACATATGAAAAGATGCTCAGCATCACTCATCATCAGGAAAGTGTAGATCAAAACCATAATGAGATGTCACCTTACACCCATCAGAATAGCTAGAATCAAAAACACAAGAAATAAATGTGGGGAGGATGCGGAGAAAAAGGAACCCTTGTGCACAGTCAGTGGGAATGCGAGCTGGTGCAGCCACTGCAGAAAACAGTACAGAATTTCCTCAAAAAATTAAAAATAGAGGGGCGCCTGGGTGGCAAAGCGGTTAGGCGTCTGCCTTCGGCTCAGGGCGTGATCCCGGCGTTATGGGATCGAGCCCCACATCAGGCTCCTCTGCTATGAGCCTGCTTCTTCCTCTCCCACTCCCCCTGCTTGTGTTCCCTCTCTCACTGGCTGTCTCTATCTCTGTCGAATAAATAAATAAAAAATCTTAAAAAAAAAATAAATAAATAAAAATAGAAATACTGTATGATCCAATAATTTCTCTAATGGGTATTTACCCATGGAAAATGAAAACACTAATCCAACAAGATATATGCACCCCTATGTTTACTGCAGCATTATTTACAATAACCAAGATATAGAAACAACCTAAGTGTCCATCAGTAGACAAACGGATAAATGTGAGATACACACACACACACACACACACACACACACACATTATGCAGCCATAAGAAAAGGATGAGATCATGCCACTTGTGACAACATGGGTGGACCTAGAGAGTATTATGCTAAGTGACATAAGTCAGACTGAGAAAGACAAACACCATATTATTTCATTCCTGTATAATCTAAAAAAAGCAAATAAATAAATAAACAAAAAGAGAAACAGACCCATAAATTCAGAAAACAAACTGGTGGCTGCCAGAGGGGTGGGGGACAGGCAAAATGGGTGAAGGAAAGTGGGAGATACAGGCTTCCAGTTATAAAGTGACTGAGTCACAGGAATAAAAGGCAGAGCATAAGGAATATAGTCAATGATGTTGTAATGGTGTTGCATGGTGACTGATGGTAGCTACACTCGTGGTGAGCACAGCATGGTGTATAAACTTGTTAAATCACTATATTGTACACCGGTAACACATAATGTAACATTGCGTGTCAACTATACTCAAATAAAAAAATTAAAAGAAAGGGAAGGGAAGAAAGAAAGATAAGAAAGATAGATAGCTAGAAAGAAAGAGAAAAAGAAAAAAGAAAAGAACTTATCATTCACAGTAACATGGATGGACCTAGAGGGTACAATGCTAGATGAAATAAGTCAGAGAAAGACAAATACCATATGATTTCACTCATATATGGAATTTAAAAAACAAATTAATGAACAAAGAAAAAAGAGACAAAGGAAAAAAACAAACTCTTAAATACAGAGAACAAACTGGTGGATGCCAGAGGGGGGCTTGGTGGGAGAAGGGGTGAGATAGATAAAGGGGATCAAGGGTACACTTACCTTAGCAAGTATTGAGCAATTTATAGAATTGCTGAATTATGACATGTATACCCAAAACTAATATAACACTGTACGTCAATTATACTTCATTTAAAAAAATGAAAAAAACCTCTAAAGCCAAAAGAAAATGTACATCGAACTATAACTCTAGTTGAATATAATGTTTCTCATGGGGTTTCAGGTTAAGAATTTTGATACTGCTGGGGCGCCTGGGTGGCACAGCGATTGGGCGTCTGCCTTCGGCTCAGGGCATGATCCCGGCGATCCGGGATCGAGCCCCACATCAGGCTCCTCCACTGTGAGCCTGCTTTTTCCTCTCCCCCTCCCCCTGCTTGTGTTCCCTCTCTCGCTGGCTGTCTCTATCTCTGTCGAATAAATAAATAAAATCTTAAAAAAAAAGAATTTTGATACTGCTATATATACACTGGAATTGAACAATTAAGTAAACGGATTAGGAAGAGCCAGGTTTCTCACTGTTGGAGTGGGAGTTTACAGATCAACAATGTGAGGAGGCTAGAATGTTCTATGTGGTAATGGATTAGATTTGGAACTATCAGTATGAATTCATGTTTAGCTCAACATACATATGGCTACATACAAAAATATTTATAATTTTGTGTATATACTGGAGTTAGTATATACAAGTATATTTCTATGTTCTGTCAGCTGAGTGAGCTGAGGAGCAATGACACCCCACTACCAAGAAGCACTCCTAGTGCTCAGATCTTAGTTTTTTTTTTTTTTAAGATTTTATTTTTATTTATTTAACAGAGAGACAGCCAGCGAGAGAGGGAACACAAGCAGGGGGAGTGGGAGAGGAAGAAGCAGGCTCCCAGCGGAGCAGGGAGCCCGATGCGAGGCTCAATCCCAGGACCCTGGGATCACGCCCTGAGCCGAAGGCAGACGCTTAATGACTGAGCCACCCAAGCACCCCCAGATCTTAGTTTCTAAAGTTATTCTCCAATAGAAGGAACCAGGGCTTCTTGGAGAAATGGCTGATTCTAGGACTAGGTCAGGAAATACATAAGATGGTCCTGGAACATCTTGTAGTTCCAGAAAGTAAGGAAGTATTAAAACGCACACACACACACACACACACACACACACACACACACACACACACAAATGATAGGGGAATGTCAAAGGGATATAAGAGCCAACAGAAAGAGCTCCCAATGGCAAACCTGGAACAATTTGAACAATAAAATAAATAATGTAGTGTTAGACTATAATCCGAAGTGTAAAAATAAACATCTATGAATCCATACTAATATGAATAAATGATTGAATATATAAATCAATGAGGACAAGGAGATGAATCTCCCTTGCAGAAGAATTCCAAATAATTCATGTAGATACTCTACTCTCAAGGAGGTAGAGCATATCTCCCCACTTTTTTTAGCATGGGCTGTGCATAGTGACTTCCTTACAACAAGTACATTATGGAAAGAGTTTAACTTGACAGTGGAGAAACATGACAAACTACTTCAGCCAAGGGATGAAGGTCAGCATCAGTAGTAATAGGTCATATGGATAGAATGGACCCTTGATACAATGTGATGAAAATGGCTCTTCATCTTTGTAGTCTTCCTCCTAAAAACCCATAGCCCCATCTAATCATGAGAAAAACATCAGATGAATTCCAATTAAGGCACATTCTACAAAATGCTTGACCAGCACTCCTCAAAAACACAAATTAAGTTTGGAAAATGTCACAGCCAAGAGAAGCCTGGGGAGATACAACAATTAAATGTAGTGCGGTATCCTGGGTGAGATTCTAGAAGAGGAAAAGAACATTAGCTATATACTAAGGAAACTGAGGGAAGTATGGGCTTTAGTTAGTAATAGTACATTGATACTGGTTCATTAACTATAGCAAATGTACCATACTAACATCTTACTGACAGTAGAAGCTGAGCATGGGGTTGCTAGTAACTCTCTGTACTATCTTTGTAATTTTTTTTTTTTAAGATTTTATTTATTTATTTGACAGAGATAGAGACAGCCAGTGAGAGAGGGAACACAG
This sequence comes from Ursus arctos, assembly GCF_023065955.2. Lineage (NCBI taxonomy): Eukaryota > Metazoa > Chordata > Mammalia > Carnivora > Ursidae > Ursus > Ursus arctos. Next base: position 37,254,215 of record NW_026622930.1, on the reverse strand, counting down.
GCAGGGGGAGTGGGAGAGGAAGAAGCAGGCTCATAGCGGAGGAGCCTGATGTGGGGCTCGATCCCATAACGCCAGGATCACGCCCTGAGCCAAAGACAGACGCTTAACCGCTGTGCCACCCAGGTGCCCCTATCTTTGTAATTTTTATTTAAATATAAAACTGCTTAAAATGTGAAGTACATCTTTTTAAACAGGGAAAGTTTTGGTTTTACCTAGAAGATCACATCACTGAAAGATACTGCTTCTCAACAACTCCATAAACAAGTTTCAACATGGGGATAAAAGGTGCAATTAGACACAATCAGTAGAAAATCAATTTATCTCCTTAGATGTAATGATGATTTCAGTTTGATACAGATATTGGAAAAGAGATTTTTTTTAAATCCAGAAGTATATTTAATTTTTTGGCTAAATAAACAATTACAATTTCCAGATAGTTGCAAAAGGCAAGAAACTACACCTAGCTGTATAATTAGCCCTCCTTAGGATCTCTACCATTAGAATTTCAGTGCCTGGCTAGAGTATCCTTTCTCATGTATTAGATGACTTATTTTACAATGAAACCTAACACAGCCAGAGCATTACTGTTCTTCAACCTCTCCAACAACCTGGTGAAATGCCTGGTCCGGTGAAAGGATGCAGTGCAAGTTATGGAAAGGGGTATTTGAGGCTCTGTGTTGTTCTTGGTATTACAATATGGTCAGTGAAGCATCCTGAGTTCTCATCCTTTCCCAACCCTACAAAGCAAGAATGGTTGGATAAGCGGGAGCTGGAGGAGAAGACTTGTGCAGTTATCACTGCTTTACCTTACCTCTGCCTGGAGGCAGGTCTGAGAAGATGACTACAAAAGAAGAGCCACAAGTAAACACATTCTGGACACATATCCTGTGCTAGGCAGGGTGCCAGCACTTCCCTGTCGGTCAGTCATCACGAACACCCTGTGAGCAGTAGCATCTTATCCTTAAGGTTTTGAGGGGGCCCAATAAGTATTAGCCCTCTATACTGCCTTAATTCTCCAAAAATTGAGATATAAGACAAAGAAGTGACAGATGGAGATAATATCTCTCCTACTACTCTCTTACAGTGTTGGTGAGAGAGTAAATTGGTATAACCATTTTGGAAAACTAAAGGTGACTATATGTATACTTTATCCCCAGCAATTCTGCTCATTGAAATATACCCAATAAATGCTCACCAAAAGACATACACTGGAACGTACATAACAGCACTATTTGTATGGAAAATACAAGTAGAAAATACAGATGGAAAATACCCAATTGCCATGCAACAGTAGAACAGATAAATAAATCTTGATTTATTCACATGATGGATTATTATATAGCAATAAGAATGATTAAAACATAACTACACAAAAACTAAGGATATACTGTATGGTGACTAACATATCATAATAAAAAAGTATTATAAAAAAATAACTACAAATAGGAAAGAACATGAATTATATAATTCCATTTATTGAAGTACAAAAGCAGGCAAAATGAATCTATGGTTTCAAAAGTCAGGATACTTGTTGCCCTTGAGGGAGGTCGTGGAGGGGGGTGCTACAGTGACTGAGAGGGAATAGGCATGAGGCTTCTTGGGGACTGATAAATGGAAAACAGGTGCTACCAAGTGTATTTGGTTGTGAAACTATAGAGCTATTTTTATCATGTACCTTATGCTTTAATAAAAAAATTTTTTTAATTCTCTCTTGATCCTATCTTTCTATCCAGCTACCACTTCATTCCACTCCTCTTTAAAGCAAATGTTTTCTTAAATTTTTTAATTTAAATCCAATTAGCCAACATATAGTACATCATTTGTTTCAGATGAAGTGTTCAATAATTTATCACTTGCATAAAACACCCCGTGCTCATAACATCACATGCCCTCCTTAATGCCCATCACCCAGTTACCCCATCTCTCCACCCCCTCCCCTCCAGCAATCATCAGTTTGTTTCCTATAGTTAAGAGTCTCTCATGGTTTTTCTCCCTCTCTGATGACTTCCCCTTCAGTTTTCCCTTCCTTACAACTATGATCCTCTGCACCGTTTCTTATATTCCACATGAGTGAAACAATACAATTGTCTTTCTGTTTGACTTATTTTGCTCAACATAATACCCTCCTGTTCCATCCATGTCGATGTAAATGGTAAGTATTCAACCTTTCTGATGGCTGAGTAATATTCCATTGTATATATATGTGTGTATATATATATATGTGCATATATACATATATATATATATATATATATATATATGTATATATACACACACACATATATACACCACATCTTCTTTATCCATTCATCTGTCGATGGACATCTTGGCTCTTTCCACATTTTGGCTATTGTGGACTTCGCTGCTATAAACATTGGGGTGCAGTTGCCCCTTTTGATCAATTCATTTGTATTTTGGGGGTAAATACCTAGTAGTGCAATTTCTGGGTCATAGGGTAGCTCTATTTTTAACTTCTTGAGGAACCTCCATGTCATTTTCCAGAGTGGCTGTACCAGCTTGCAGTCCCACCAACAGTGTAAGAGAGTTCCCCTTTCTCTGCATCCTCGCCAACATTTGTTGTTTCCTGTCTTGTTAATTTTAGCCATTCTGACTAGTGCAGGTGGTATCTCATTGTGGTTTTGATTTGTATTTCCCTGATGCCAACTAATGTGGAACATTTTTTCATGTGTCTCTTGGCCATTTGTATGTCTTCTTTCGAGAAATGTCTGTTCTTGTCTTCTGCCCATTTTTTGAAAGAATTGTTTTTGTTTAATGTCGCCAATGTTTCCATTCTGTCCTGAACTCACTCCAACAAGGATTTTGCCTTAAACTCTCTATAGCTGCTCTGATGAAGATTCATGATGACTTGTGCATGGTGAAATCCAATTTTCAACTTGCCTCATGTTACTTATCAGCAACATTCCATACATATGATCGCTCTCTCCATACTCACCTGGTTCACTCACTCTCACTGTCTAAGTAAGTCCATCAAGCCTCATATTTTTAAATACCGTGCATATCCCTATGACTCCAAAATGTATATCCTTAGCCCAAGTCTACCCTTGGCACATTGAACTTTCACATACCACTGCTCACTCAAGATCTCCATTTGGACATTTAATAGACACGTCTAATAATATATCCCAAGCTGAACTCCTGCTATCTCCCAGTCTACTCCTCCCACATTCTCTTCCTTTTCACTAAGCTCAGATGTACTCCACCCTTTCAGCCACATAGATCCCAAACCTTGGAAAGATCCTAGACTCCTTTCTTTTTCTTAGACAATACACTTAATCTATCAACCAGAACTGTTGGTTGTACTTTCAAAATACAGCCAGAATTTACCCACTTCTCACCACCTCCACTGCTGATGTGGTTCGAACCACTATAATCTCTCACCTCATTCTCTCTCCATGGCCTCCTAAATGCTTCCTCCTGTCTCCTTACTCCCCCGCTCCTCCTATCTGCCATTACCACTCTGCAATTGATTTCCTGCAAAGAGTAATCCTGATAAATAATAATTCAATCATGCCCTGTGTCTGCTGAAAACCCTCTTAACGGTTTCCACTTCACTCAGAATGAAAGGCAAACTTCAAACTATGACCTTTATTTTTTTTTTTAAAGATTTTATTTATTCATTTGAGAGAGAGAATGAGCAAGTGAGAGGGCACAAGCAGCAGCGGGAGAGGAAGGCTGAGCAGGAAACCAAACGTGGGGCTCGATCCCAGGAACCCAGGATCATGACCTGAGCCAAAGGCAGATGCTTAACCAACTGAGCCACCCAGGTGCCCCCAAACTATGACCTTTAAAATGCTATAGGATCTCGCCTCACATTACATCTCAAAAATCATCTTGGACAACCCTCCCCTGGTGTACTCTGCTCCAGCCACAATGGACTTTTTAAAAAAGATGTATTTATTTACTTTAGAGGGAGAGAAAGTGCATGGGGTGGGGGAGGGACAGAGGGAGAGGGATAGACAATCTTAAGCAGACTCTGCGCCGAGTCCACGCAGGGCTTAAGGTAGGGCTCCATCTCACCACCCTGAGATCACGACCTGAGCAAAACCAGGAGTTGGGCACTTAACCTACGGGGCCACCTATGTGCCTGAGCCACAGTGGACATTTTGTGGCTTCTTATATACTCCAGGTTATCTCCTGACTCTGGGGATTTGCTATTTTCTCTCTCTAGAATGCTCTTCCCCTGATATAGACATGATTTGCATCCTCATTTGCTTCAGGTCTTACTCAAGTGTGATCTTTTTAAAAGAAGACTTCTGTGGCCACTCTATCTAAAATTTTATATACACCTCTCTGTGTTTTTTTTTTTTTTCCTTCTTGGCATTTATCACTCTCATATATGTGTTTGTTCCTTTGTTGATTGATTGATTATCTTTCTCCCTCACTAAATTGCAAGCTCTGTGAAGATAGGGATTTTTATCCATTGTGTCCCTTTGTGCTCCAAGCCCAAGGTACAATTAGACTGTGTTCAGTTCTATATCCACCTGCCAGTGACATTTCAACTATCACCATAAACGAAGTCATTCTTCTGGTATAGCATTCCCTGAGAGGTTTTGTTTTCTCCCACAGGAGAGAGTTGTTTATTTTTATGATTCAATCAAATTTACCACTAGTGTCTCCATAACCATGTGTGCCTCTTTCGGGATCCTGAGGAATTTGTTCCTGAGTAGTGAATGTGGGAAGCTGATCCAGAGCGCAGTTCTTAATCGGATCCCCCGGCCACACATATCTGCCTCCTCCTAGGATCTGCCTGCTTGACCACTGGAAGGCTCCAGGGCTGGTCCTCAGCATGGCCTGTGATGGCAGCCTAACATGTCAAAGCCATAAGACAGCCATCTGTTCAGTTATATAACTTGAGATCTGGAACAATTTGCAACGTAGGGTTTGCTGCCCAAATAGAATCATTTTCAGAAAGGAGATTAAGGTTTCTTTGCTGGGAAAAGGAGAAATTACCAGAGAAGCTATCATTTCCCGAGTATAAATAAAACTTGCTCCAAAATACCAAATGGAGAAGACAACTTTGCTTCACTAATATATTCCCCCATTAAAAATAAACACAAGGCCATAGTTCAATTTTGTAAATGCAAAATAAATTTTTAATCAGGAAAATGAAATTATTAGTTTAACAGATCTTAATTTTGTTTGGTTCATTAGTCTGCCCTATAACATTCTAAGCAGAATCTGGGGAGGGCAGGAGGGAAGTGCTGAATGCTGAAGACTCGATAAGCTTTAGAGGCTGGCATATAGCACGGTCTTTTGTCCTGGGAAAGAAGGACATCTGATCCACCATCCATAGGGTAGAAGCCTTGATTTGTTTTCTAACTTCACCCCGTGTGACCACAGGCACATTTAAAAAAATCTACATTCTGTAGAGGAGAGTTTCTTTTTTCTTTCTTCTTTGTAGACTAGAATTTCTCTCACTAAATTTACTCCCCTAAACGAGGCTTGATTCTGAGCCCTTATTCTGACTCCCTAGTTTAATGTCCTCCAGACTTCTGTTAAACAGCACTCATTTTCCCACACGGAACTGGCACTATTGTTTTCTCTGATTAAAAAACAACAACAACAGAGATTTGTGTAATCTTGACTGATTTTACTTGGAATAAAATCAGTCAATGAAGAAAAGTATAACAAAGGAAATGAAAATCACCGTAACTTCCACTGGTTAAGATGTTTTGTGTGTTCTTCTGTGTAGTTTTTGCATATGCAGATTTGTTTTATAAAAATTAATCCTGCTATACACACCAAACAGTATCATTTAGCTAACAAGAGGAGAAGAAATTACTTTTTTTTTTTTTTGGTTGATTGTATATTAAAGAAAACCAGCCATTCCGAGAGGAATCAAGTCAGATAAGGAAGGAAGCAAGACAGACTGCAATGGAAGTTAACCCAGACTAACTGACTGACTGACTGACTGACTGACTGACTGACTGACTGACTGGCTGGCTGGCTGACTGACTGACTGACTGACTGGCTGGCTGGCTGGCTGACTGACTGACTGACTGACTGGATGGGTGGATGGATGTGTAGATGGGGAGCTTTTTTACTGAGAGTGGTCAGTCAGGAAAGACCTCTCTGATAAGGCAGATTTGAGTAGCAGTCAGTGAGAGGGAGCTCTGTAAAGATCTGGGGAAAATCTATCCAGTGGAAGGGAATAGCAAGTGGCAAGGTACTGAGGTGGGCAGGAGCTCTGTGCCCTCACAGATGGAAACTCCCAGGATCATGGCATGACATGATCGTGGGGAACATGACATTGTAGAGGTAGGTTTTCCGTTTTCCAACTTCCTTTGAATCCTTCTGATTGTCTCAAGAAACTGCCTACTTTGCTAATGTAGCTTGAATTTCCCAGTACTAGATATTGGATTTTTTTTTTTCTGAAATTCTTTCTAATGAGATTTAAGCACGATTAGTGGGACTTGCTTTGTAGTCTTGGCGCTTTCTGGAAGGAGAAAATAAATGTGAACATAATTGTTTCAAATACAGGTCCAGGCTGATTACTAGCAAGTTAAGTGGTACAACACTATATCCATCTAAGTGTAAATACTTTGGCTTATTTTTTTAGCGGCCCTTAGAAGAGTGGGTCCAGAAAATACTGTCCCCACTTTCAAGTGGGAGAAAGCTCTACTTGCATTAAATTCTAAATCATTAAGGGACTGTTAATATAATCTTAACGATCAGAGGAGAAATTGGTCACTCATTTAAATTATTCGTAGGATTTTTGAAATCCATATGCTAAAACACATAAGGAGATGAAAATTCTACCCCCCCCTCAAAAAAAGTCCTAGACCAGAAATCAGAAGGTGTAGTCTCAGCTCTGTCACCTACCCCAGCGTCTATTAACCATGAAGAGATCACTTAGCTTCTCTGGGCTCAGTATTTTTTTAACCTCGAAATGAGAGGAATAGATCAGATAAATTCCCATGAGGATAAAAATGAAATGCTTTTTATGACAACAACAGATACTACCAAAGAAAATAAATTGGCCTTAAATAAAGAGAGTATCTGGGTAAAGACTTTCTGAATGACAAAGCAACCAAATTACAGAAAATAAGCACAAAAGATATACTTTCTCCAAAAGTATAATTTTTGGGAATTGCTAAATTAGATCTGGACCCTGAAAAGCCATGAGAGGATTCCATCAGACAAAAAGGAACTATGAGAAGAAGCACACACAGTTGTGAGGTAGCCTAGTCCTGCACAACTTATTGGACAATTGAAGAAACAAATTTGCTATATATTAAATGACCTGTCTGTTCCATTCCTAAAACACGCACATGGTCTAGGTCATTGTGACATGGATCAAATGTCAGGTTACTCCTTAACTGGTATCAACACGTAGCTGTTAGAAAAGAGTCGGGAAAGCTCCATTTCTGAGTGGGCAGAGAGGGAACAGCCCAGCGACAGAACCATTAGAAGGTATTTTTAAAGCCACGGTTACATTATTTTGTAATAATGTGCATGTCATGTCTGCTTGTATGGTCTGAAAACAATTGCCAAATTAAACTACGGTAGTTGTCCCCATTAAGTTTGTCCTGGCAAAATTTTCTCTTTTCTTCACCTTTAGGTGGAACCCGTCATTGGCCCAATATTCTCAAGCAGATCTATTCAGCTGAGAGGAAAACACCCAAGCCACAAACAAAGCAAAACTGTAAAGGTCACCAAGGAACCTTGGCCACTTTGTGAGAGACAAGCACAATACTAGCCAGTCTGTCCAGATGTCTGAGAATGGATGACACGGTTCTGTGAGGTTCCTTTTAGGATGAGGGTGCCACAGAAAGTTTCAGTCATTGACACATTGAAAGGGAGGAAAGGTTGTGTTTACTTCTTTCTTTCTAAATACTGCGTGGCTTTGTACTTACGTGAGTACTTGTGAGTATATTTTACACTGGATCCCTTTTAACTATTTTCAGACATCATTTACTTAGAAGACAACTGGGTAATAGAATGAACTGGTGTGGGAGGAGGTGAACTGTTGTAACTTACAGGAAGTAATTTATCTTCCTGGTGGGTTATCAGGACATGGTGACGACTAGACTTGTTACTCAAATTATTTCCTAGCAACAACTTCAAAGGAAAGGATGTTGAATTTGAAACCATCAAGCATTTGAAAGTTTGTGTGGGTTTCAACTCAACTTCTCAAGGACTGTATTTTCCAAGGGGTCAGAAATCAATGTATGTATAGAATTTCAGACATTGTCTACCACAGTGGCTACTCTGAGACCTAAGCATATCACAATACGAGCTGCAAGGCTATTTATTTGTGTGAGGAAAATCAAGTGGAAGGGGATTTAAAAAAAAAAAGACAAATCTCTCTGCTACATAGAAGAGTAAATTTGTGCAGAGGACATTTCAATGCACCTATCAAGTTTACTGACAAAAAAAAGGGAGAGAAATATAGAGTCCAACAGATACCTAAAGCCCAAGGGAGCAAATATTGGTGATTACTGAGCTAGATACAAAAATTCCAAGAAGCAAAAGAAAAACAAGTTTACCAAGTGGCATCCTTTCCACATTCAAAGCTAACCCTACGAATACACATGAGTAATATCATGAAGGTCATGAAGCTCCCACGCAAAACCAACAAAAATTTTAAATACCAGAATTGTCGGAGCAGTTATAGATATGTTTGCCTAATACCTCCAAAACACAAACCTGAGCCATAAAAGCACAATTGACCACATCTGTTCATTCTCTTGAACCCTCCCACTTTTAGAATCAGCCAATTTTAAATTTCCAAAGTGCGTGAAGACACTGTGTATCATTTAGACACCAAAAATGTCCTTCTGCCCTGTATTGTAGCAATTAAACAATATGACATTCAAAAAAAAACATATAAAAATAAAACCAAAAAGCAAGCAGGATTGTGAAATTCCCTGACACTGTGTTAAAGTATTCAGCAACAGCCTCTGTGTTAGACTGGAATACTGGAACAGCCTAACTCTGTGTGTTATATTTAATTTTCCTATTTTCCAGAAGAAGAAAGAAGTCCATTTTTTACAGTAAATAAGTTGGCACAGCGCATACGAAGCAAACAGGATCCCTGAACCGCACGCATGAAAGATTGCAGAAATGACAAGGCAAGCAAATTACACATACGGTGCTTATGCTTTCAGAAAGAACAGAATGCTCGGGAAGTACTAAATTATGTCGATATTATGAAAAAATGATGAGGTAGGGTGCAGTTGATGAAGATGAGGCTCAGAGCTTTTTTTCACTTAAAATACTTGGGACTCATTTGGGTGTGCAATGCATCAATCCTTAATGGACAAAAAGCCACGGATATGAACAGAATAAAAGCCCTCTCCAAATGGAAGATACCAATCAGAATCTTTGAGGAGGTTTGCCTCCAGCCGTCCTGCAGAAGTGGCTGGCACCCACTCAGCTAGACACCAGGTACCATGAGAGAGAAACGTGAAGAAGATCTACCGTGGTCTGAGCTGCCCTCACTCTGCCCAGCCTCTCTGGTCGCTCTTCAGTAACGGGACTGATGTGAGCAAGCGGTCAACCGAAAGCAGTCTGGTTTGGTACCCCCTGTTCTCCAAGGTCATGTGATTGGACATGTCCATCTACTCCTGGGCTGGGATGGCATAAGTGAGTAATCCTGCTGAGTCATGTTGAACTTGTTGGGCATGTAGCATTACTGCTTTAATTAAAGTGCCCTTAGGAGCATTGGAAGCAACGACCTACCCTCCTCCTTTGCTTGATGTGTGTCAGTGACACAGGACAGAGCCCACACAGGATGTGATTCATATGAGCCAATGTAGAGTAGACTTTTTTTTTTTTTCAGTTAAAATAAGGGAAACCTGACCAAATCTTACATTTCAGCAAAGGAAAAGGCATTTTCTTAATTTTTCTGTCCATGCAAAAGATCATCCTGGGGAGAACAAATGGCAAGGCTATTTGTGGCTCTATGCCCCGCATTCCAACTCCTGGGTGTAGGGAAGTAGCAGAAATTTCTGTCTTTAGTAAGATTCTTCTGATGCCAGAGTGTGATAGAGTCCCAATAACTAAAAAGACCTTACACTTGTATAGACTTTTACGGTTTGCCAAATGCTTTCACATAAATACTTTCGTTTGTGCCTCACAGCTTTCCATGAGATATGAATATTGTTCTCTTTCTAGAAGTTGATTTTTTTGAAAACTTTGAATTCACTGTAATATGTGCACAAGTGGTGTTCAAGAGACTTTCACCGTTCCCTACAGTGTATATAGGAAGTTTGGTAATAGAGGCCATCCTCCATCTCCTGCAAATATATACTCCACCCCACTCCCCAAATATACGGAAGAATGATGTTCAAGAGAAAGTGGTTGTTCATACCCTAATTCTTCTAAAACAGGAAGCAGCCAAGATAATGGGGAGAAAGGGGAAGCTAACTCCTTCCTCTTATTTTCACAGGGGCTGTGATGCAAAGCAATGATGAAAAATATCTAAACTCCAGTCAATCACCATAACAGAAAACATGATTAAAAGCATCAAAGAGCTAAAGAAACATATATTTTTAAAAAGTATATATTTTTTAAAGACAATGTTCAACACATGATATGCATATGTGTATAGGTTGACGAATTAAGCAAACTAGAATGAGGTTCCTTAATTACTATTTTTCCTTTGTTTCAGAGTTTCTTAAAGGTTACTAATTTGATAATCAAAGTCCCCTTTGGGTTTTGAGGAATTTGTCCCACCATTTCATTCATTCAGTGATATATCATCATTTGGGTGGTATAAATGTCACTGTCTTTTTTGGCGATCATCACAAAAGTTTTTTTTTTCTTGAGTAGCCTTGATAATTATTTGATCCTTTCTATTTATTCTAGTCACATTCCTTCTTTCCTTATCTGTCTCTCAGCCTGTAGTCTGTTTCTCTCTCTTTCCAGACCTGTCATTTCAGTCTCTCTTACTTTCTCCCACCTTACACCATCCTTCCCTACCTGATTCCTGTTAACTGATGTCCTTTATATATCAAGAACAATATAATTGCATAAATACTTCTCTCCCTTGGGCCCTTTCATATGCCTATTCTGTCCTGCCCACAGCCTGCTCCAATATCTTGTTACAAGTACTTGAAGATACACCTTAAAAATCAGTTGCTGATAGTTTATCCTATGTATGCAATAGTGAAAAATTGGAGCTGAGCCAAATATTTCTCTGTGGGTGATTAGTTAAATAAATTGTGGTGAATTTATAAAATAGAATATCATACAACCATCAATAATGCAACCATGTATTGACATGGACGATGATTCATGACATATTTTGCATGGCAAAAGTGGGTTACAGTGCAGTATGTACAGTATAAAGACACTTTTAAATATGCATATTTGTGTCTTAGCCTCTTCAGGCTGCTAGAACTGAATATCAGACTAGGTGGCTTATAAACAACACTTATTTCTCACAGTTCTGAAGTTTGGGAAGTCCAGGATCGAGGTGCTGGCAGATTCACTGTGTGGTGAGAGCCTGCTTCCTGGTTCATAGATGCCGGTCTTCCCGTGGTGTCCTCACATGCAGGGAAGGACAAGGGAGCAATCTGAGGTCTCTTTTATGAGAGCACTAATCCCATTCATGAGGGCTCCGCACTCATGACCTAGTCGCCTCCCAAAGGCCCTGCCTCCAAATACCATCACATTGGGGATTAGGTTTCAACATAGGACTTTTGGAGGACACAAACATTTAGTCTATAGCAATTCATGTGGCAATGATGCAAAAGAGTTTATTCCAAATTGTCAGAAGACATTACCTCTACACAGTGGAATTAAGAATGATTTAATTTCTTTTTTTTTCTTATCTGTATAGTTTAATTTTGTTATTGTTTTACAAAATTGAAATGTTTCTAAAATACAAGTTTCATCACTGCGACTCAAAGTAAGTTATCAAAGACTCACTTTCCCTAGCTTCTCACTGCTTCTTCCTTTTTTTGATATAGGAAGGAGGGGGAAGGTTTCTGATGGTTTCTCAGTTACCAGAAGACAGAGGACGAACTGAAGCTGTCACTGGCCTCGTTCCTTCCCTCCCAACCGCAAATCCAGCAGTATGCAATGTGTGTGCAGAGCCTAGAGCCCAGCATGGTCCCTTCCACTGGTGACAGAAGCAAAGCCCATGACCCGTAGTCTCAGAGACAGACGTGACTCTCCTCAAGGTCAAAGCCAACATCTACACGTTGTAATGCCCTGTTTGTAATATCTAATTTATTCAGCCACAGTTCAAAGTTGCTAATATGAGCTCTGACTGAGGTTACTTCTGCAAATCATTTCCAGGGAAACTGATTGCGTATCTAAGATAAAGAGATTCAGGAGAATGTTTGACACATTTGGGCAAACCTGCTATCTTCAATTTATTTAGCAATATCCTTTGTGTACACAGTTGTATACACAACTGCAACGATTTCTAATTATTCTTATCTACTCAATACATGACTTAACAATTGGGGCACTTTTTCCTGTTCATCTATTTGTATCATGACAATCCTGAGGGCAATAAAACTATATACGCTAACAAATATTCAGTGATTCAGATTTCTTATTAATTCAGATTCGGCATTCTCCATGTCAACTGTGTTTAACTTTCTTGTAAAAATATACTCACAAATAAATGTCACCTAAAAATAATGTGTAGGGTCTATGCATTCATTTCTTCATTTGGTGAGCAAACATCATTGAGTGCCTATTCCTTGCCAGGTGTTGAGGTGGTCCTGGCAATATGGACAGAAATAAGATAATCTGGGGCGCCTGGGTGGCACAGCGGTTAAGCGTCTGCCTTCGGCTCAGGGCGTGATCCCGGCGTTATGGGATCGAGCCCCACATCAGGCTCCTCCGCTAGGAGCGTGCTTCTTCCTCTTCCACTCCCCCTGCTTGTGTTCCCTCTCTCGCTGGCTGTCTCTATCTCTGTCGAATAAATAAATAAAATCTTAAAAAAAAAAAAAAGAAATAAGATAATCTTTTTGTACTTAAGGATCCCCAGGGCTGGTTCAGGACACATAAAAGTGAGGAGACAATTGCTCTTCAGGAAGGTAAATGCTATGATAGAAACTCCGGTTATCTCTTCCACATACTTGACTGCTTTTTTGAATAGCGTCACTTAGATGTTCCTCAGACATCTGAGTATTTAAAACAGAGAAAGATGGGGCGCCTGGGTGGCACAGAGGTTAAGCATCTGCCTTCGGCTCAGGGCGTGATCCCGGCGATCTGGGATCGAGCCCCACATCAGGCTCCTCCGCTATGAGCCTGCTTCTTCCTCTCCCACTCCCTCTGCTTGTGTTCCCTGTCTCACTGGCTGTCTCTATCTCTGTCAAATAAATAAATAAAATCTTTAAAAAATAAATAAATAAATAAAATAAAACAGAGAAAGTTTAAGAGCACCTGGATGGTTCAGTCAGTTAAGCACCTGACTCTTAATTTCTGCTCAGGTCATGATCTCAGGGTTCTGGGCTGGAGTCCCACATAGGGCTAAGCAAGGAGTCTACTTAAGGATTTCTCTCCCTCTGCCTCACCCCCTGCTCATGTGCTTGCTCTCTCGTTCTCTCTCTCAGATAAATAAATCTTTTTTAAAATTTAAATTCAATTAGCCAACTTACAGTACATCATTAGTTTCAGATGTAGTGTTCAATGAGTTATCAGTTGCATTATAAATAAATCTTTTTAAAAATATTGTATTTATTTATTAAAGAGAGAGCACACAAGCAGGGGGAGCAGCAGAGGGAGCTGCAGAAGAAGGCTCCCCACTGAGCAAGGGGGGGGGAGGCTTGATCCCAGGACTCTGGGATCATGACCTGAGCTAAAGGCAGACACTTCACTGACTGAGCCACCCAGGCACCCAGAAATAAATCTTTAAAACTGAGAAAGTTTAATGCTACTCAGGGGAGAGAAGAGGTGAAAGGCTGAACAGGAGATTCAGAGGAAACCCTGCCTCTGGCAACACTAGGAAGCCAGTACCACCTATAAAGTGGAGGGACCAAGGAAGGTGATGAGTCACTAGGAAGCAGGCTCTGGGTTATTGGAGGAGAATGAAACAAGCCTGTCAGGAGGGAACTGGGCGGCAGAGCGGATGCAGTTGCTGCTGGAGACACCGCCAGAGGTAGAAAGGGAAGAACAGTATCTTGGCTTTTCCCCTCCCTTTGTTGTCTAATCCCTTGCCAGTGCCTCCCATTGCCCAAACCAAGCCGCGAGCCAGCTAACATGGGAACCTGGGAATCCTAACCAGCAAGTCAGCTCCTGTTGATACACAACAGAGCAGGGAACAGCAAGGAAAATGATCTGTGGGCAAATGCCCAGGACCAGCACACGCCTCAAACTCACAGCTTTCAAAACTGAACTTTTCATTTCCCTCACAGCCGAACCCGATCCCCAGAAACTTCTCCATCCTCCTGCCGCCCCCCCCCCCACTTTAATGACTGCTGCCAACAACTACACAAGCCAAAACCTTGGATACCGTCCTTGATTGTGTTCTCACCCTCATTCTGACAATCAGTCCCCAAGTCCGTTGGCCCTGTCTCCTTTGTCTCTCAAAACAATCATTCTTCTTCATCTCAGCTGCACATCCTTCTTTCAGGTCACTATCATCCCTGACATCCATGACCACATGTGCCTTTCAACTGATCTCCTGCTGTTAGACCTGCCTCTTGCTCTCCTTCCAATTCATTTTACCCAAAGTAAGCTTTATAAAGTACAAATCTGATTATGTCAACCTCTTGCTTAACACCTTTCTTCCTTCTATGGAGGACCAACGGAGTGTCCTCAGAATAAAATGCAAATTCTTTTTCATAAAGAGGTCCTTCTAATCTGGCCCCTTCTTCAGCCTCGTTTGTTCATTCACTGAATGTGCATTCAATCAGTAAATGTTCACCAAGTGCCTATTCTCTCTGTCACACACTGGGCCAAGTACTCAGGACACTCTTACCCTGAATGAGCCAGGCTCTTACTAACCAGCACCCCACCTCTCCTTCCTCTTCCCCAGCCACTGTTTCACCCATTCCCATCCCCTAACTTATTCCTATTCTTCCTTCATACCTTAGGTAAGTCTTCCTCCAAACAGCTACCCCTCACTCTCCGAGTCCGGGCTTGTGTCCTTTCTTAGTATCCCCACAGTGCATGAGCTAAACACACTTTATCACGCTTTTCCCCTTACTGTACTAAATCTCAAATAATGTGTAAATTCCTTGAAAGCAGAAGCTCTGTTTTATTCGCTGTCATATTCCTATCACCTAACACAGTTCCCAGCACATTGCAAGACTTCAGATCCTTATTAAATGATTCATTCAATCAACTAAGCACACGGTGCTCTGGGAAGGTGCCATATAAGGAGCATCTCACCCAGACCCAGGTGGTAGAAGGTTGAGAAGGAAAGGATGGGGAAGTTTTCCCAGAAAAGGTAATATCTAAACTCTATTTTGAAGGACAACTTGGAAAGGTGGTTGGCAGTTAGAAAAAGAACAATTCAGTGAAAAAGCAAAGGAAAGCATACCAGTGAGGAAACTTGACATGGTGTGAACACAGAGGATCATTCCAGAAACTTTAGGTAGCTTCGCATAGCCTGGTTCATAGAGTTTGAGAGGAAAGATGGTAAAAGATGAGGCTAACTAGGGGTAAGAAAGGCCTTGCTAAAGAGTTAAGACCTTTAAACTGAAATTTTTGAAAGATGTTAAACAAGGAATGGAGATGACCACACTTGCACTTACAAACACCACTCTGGAAGCTGTGTGGTAAGTGACTTAGAGCCAAACAAGGCTGGCTATAGGAAAAGCAGCTAGACATGAAAAGATTAGGGCCTGAACGTGGGCAGAGCAGAGAGATGGATATTAAAAAAACAGAATTGACAGGACTTGGTGACTAATTGATAAGACAAAGGAAAAAATACAGAGTAAATCTAGAATTATGAGTTCAATTCTACATGTTGGGTTTGAGAGGTCTTTTGTCCATCAAGGAAGAAATTTGCATTTGAACTAAATAGGTCTGAACTTACAAAAGTTCAAATGGGATGGGAATGAGAACGGAATGGGCATATGGATGTTCACAGCACAATTTTTCCAGCTTTTCTTTAACTTGAAGTTTTTCATAATAAAATGTTGAGGAGATAAAATGAGCTGAGGCTGAAGAAAGTAAAGGATAATAGAACAGAATGACAGGAAAGAAAAGAAAAGAAAAAAGAAAAGAAATTGAAGAGGCAGATAGAAAGCCAACAGGGGCAGTACTCTAACAATCAAGGGAAGTGTTTCAAGAAGAAGGAAGCAATTAACAGTGTCTTATTCTGCAGATCAGTGAAGTGAGATAAGAACTAAATCATTTCTTGAAATAAGTAATTTAAAACCCGTGTAAAGGCAGTTTCATGGAGTAGTGGAAGTAGAAGACCATGGGGATAAACAGGGATTGGGAAGTAAAAAGTAGAGAGAAGCTCCGACTACTCCTTTAAGAAAATTTGGCTGTGAAGGGAAAGCAGTATCAGGTGACAGCGACAGGGGACTCTTGAAAGAGTCTCTTTTTGAAATGGGAGGCATCTGAGCCTGTTTGTACTAGGAGGGAAAAGAATCAGGGTAAAGGTTGGAGAGGTGAGAGAGGAGATAAGCAGTGTTTCCAGATCCCCAAAGAAAGGGCAGGTGATGAAATCCAAACAGGAGCAAAGATTAGCTGCTGGCGGCAGGAGAGAGATTTCTTCCTGGAGACAGAGAAGCAAGGATGGGAATAGACACAGGCAAAGTTGTTAGGGGACCCAAGAAGCAGAGTAAGGGCCTGTCCATTCACCTCTACTTTCTTTGTGAAATGCTGGCCAGGACAGTGGCTGTTAGGGAGGAGGAGGGGACAATCCAAACGGCAAGGTTATTGGATGGATCTGTTTAATAGTTTCCATGTATACTGTGCATGTTTACCAATTTTCACGGAATTAGAAAACTGTAGGATAGAATGTAATCAATACTACACTAAGCTATCTATAACATAATTTCATCTTTCTTTAAGCTTTTCATTGCCTGAGACTTACTTTAAATTATCAGTCATAATTACAGTACAATCTGCTTGCAGAAGGGCCAGTGGATAGAAATAATCTCCCGATGCCTCACAATGCCCATCTGTAAACCAAAGCCCTTAAATCACAACCAGATGGGTCTCGTTTCCTATGGTTAATATATGTGAAGGGCCTTTCGTGCGTCTATGCAATGTGCAAGATACTTGGGTCTCCAAGCAATGTTTTGACAATGTTTTCTTAAGAGGTATTTTAAAAATTTCTTGGATTAACACAGCTTTTACTTAGCATGCCATAAAACTCCCCTGGGTTAAGAATCCATCACAGTGCGTGTGACCTTTAGTAATCTCTCTCTTAGCACAGACTATAATTGAAGTCAGATTGGTTTTAGGTCAATTTCTTCTATAAATTCCTTTCTTTATTATGGATAGTTATGAGGTAGAAAGTTGAAAATGCATTTTATAAGAATAAATGATAAACCTGCAAGCTTTAAACTTAAAAATTAGCAGAATGTTTAATGGTAAGACTTTGTCTTAAGAGTACTAAGGTCTAGGGGCGCCTGGGTGGCACAGCGGTTGAGCGTCTGCCTTCGGCTCGGGGCGTGATCCCGGAGTCCTGGGATCGAGCCCCGCATAGGGCTCCTCTGCTGTGAGCCTGCTTCTCCCTCTCCCACTCCCCCTGCTTGTGTTCCCTCTCTCACTGGCTGTCTCTATCTCTGTCAAATAAATAAATAAAATCTTTAAAAAAAAAAAAAAGAGTACTAAGGTCTAGGGAGACTTTTTTTTTTTTTTTTAGATTTTCTTTAAGATCAATTTAGTTAACATATAGTGTATTATTAGTTTCAGGGGCAGAATTAAGTGATTCATCAGTTGCACATAACACCCAGTGCTCATTACATCAAGTCCTGCCTTAATGCCCACCACCCAATTACCCCATTCATTTTTTTAAGTGACTTAAATGAGGAGCACTTTTCTCTCAGCCATCAGTAACAAAAGCCTTTACTTTAAAAAAAAAAATCCATGAAATAAATACATGAAAAGAGGATACATCCTTTCTGCCTTTTCACCTCCACCACCTCACCTTATTTTCCCCTAAAAATCAGTCAACTTTCTACTGAGTGATAAATATTTGTACTGTTCTACAAAAATATGTTGTACTCATTCAGGTAAACTACATTAAAAAATGATTTCTTAAAACATGAATATACCAATGAATATTTATTTTATCTGACATTAACAATAATAATGTCATAAGCAAGGTTTGTAATTTTGGCTACCTGGTTTCAGTTGATACTAACTGTTAGGGTTGGTTTGTTGGGGACATTTTTGGTTACATTCTAGGACAGTGTCTGAGATTGGGTTTCCTGGAAACATGCTTTGAAATGAAAAACTGCATGCAGAAGACTTACTGGAGAGACCTCTTAAGGAGTTATTCTTACAAAGAAGAGAGGAAAATAGAATTGGGCAGAGGGAGAAGCCAATCCACAACACATTTGCAACTGAGACTTCAGCTTGTCCAACAGAGAGCTCTGAAGTGGAATGGTCCTTCAGAGTTGTCCCCAGTTGAGGCAATCCAACTGTGCCTTTGTACTCCCAGGTTGGCTAGGCATTGGCTATAGCCCACTGCATAGGAGAGGGTACAGCATTTGGCAAGGCTGTTCTCTGCAGCCGAGGGCAATGCCCTGTGAGAGACGCCTGCAAGCTGTTGATATTCCCAGCAGTTGGGGTTGGATGAGCCGGCCCTGAAGAAAGAAGCTTTCGTGGAATCCATGAAAGCCCACCATCGCACAGCAGAGTCCACTTGTTTCTTAGAAGTTTACTTCACCCAGGAGTAGCTTCTCCAGGAGCACGGTTGGGAAATCTCATGTGTCCTGGGCAACTTAGAAAGGTTAGTGGGATGAAGTATACCGCCTGACGCTGCAGTTGACCTTAGAACCATAACTGACACTCATTATCCTCCTTCACCATCCACTTTCATTTAGCACCTCTGTGATCTAGGGAGCTTGCCTGGTGGAGTAACCCAAACTCTCATCTCTGAGGAATACGAGCCTCTAGTTACCTTTACTCTCCTCAGGTGGTGGCTGCCGATGGTGTCCATTTACTCTTAACATGAGGGCATGAGAAAAACAAGACAGGCTCTAATCGATCATCCAATTGCCAAACATATTCTTCCCTACCCCTGCTATGGAGCAGTAACCTTACTTCTCCTGATGACTAGGGTCAATTACTCTTGCTAGGATAGTGATTCCTCTCTTGCCTGTTAGTCTCTTTGCACATGGAGCCCAAAGTAACCAGTTGAAAGCTGAAGCTAAATTGTAATGGGATTCTTAATATGTCCTCTGACAACAGGGCCTCCAGACCCACAATGCCCAAAACAGGGATGAGAAGTACAGATTTCTCAAACAGGTCCCTGGGAGTGATGATATAAAAGGACAGCCCCATTCCAATCCTTGGTTTCCAAACTTTTGTATTTTACCTATCAGGGGTACAGAAATTCCATATAATGTTTGTCATTTAGGATTTATACAGCATGCTGGGAGATGGTGCCAACATCCCAAGGTATCCTCCTCAAGATGGAGCCTCAGATGCATCTTTAGGAAGCTGTTTCACCACTCTACCAGACTGATGGCTTCTGGGGATACAGCATGAGATAGGACCAATGGACCCCATGGCCATGTGCCACTGCTGCACCCCATTGTTGTAAAGTAGGTCCCTCCATGGGCCTGAAAGAATCCAGCTAATGACAGGCATCATAAACTGGAAGATTACTTGATGTCTCATGGTCACATGCTCTCTCTCTACCATGGCCCAATAGTCCACTGAGTGCTTTTTTGAATGGTGTGTAGTTTTCACAGCAGAAGGTAAGGACTTGTGCCAGAACCCCAGAGGTTTACATTATGATTTTCCTTTGAGACTTGCCATGAACTACAAATGATATCTTTTCCCACCACAAATACTTCTAGTACACTCATTTTAAATAAGGATGATAGCACCCACAATAAATGAGTCTTGGGTGGAGAAAAAACTCACAGATAATACAATGGTTTGTAGTTCTTTAAAGCTCAACTCTACCTGACAAAATCATATTCCTTAATATTTCATTTCTCTTTCTGGATTTTCTTGGCCATTACATGAGCAGCATTAATATTGATTTCATGAAAAATACACAAGACATATATAAGATGAGTGCTTTAAAACTACGGTGAATGATGGCTGCAATTGGCAGATTTTCTCTTGATGGATTGCTTTATCTTGAAGTCATATAGTGAGAGTAGATTGTGTGTATGTGTCTATTGGCTGCCATTTCCTACCTTGTAGATATCTATGTTTGATCCTCAGTGCTGATGTGTGTGACTTGGATTTTAATAATTAAGTAAAAATAGTTTATATTTTATAATTTAATTCCACAAAAGTCCTTCAACCCATCATTAATTATGTCAAGCATTTAAGAGATGTCAGCAGTATCTCACTGAGTATCAGCCAATGGTTTTACCAACGCCCATTCAACTCAATGAATGGGCTTTCAGATAGTATATATGTCATAGTGATAGTTCTTTACCCCCAAGGCTATGAAACCACTTGATCACTGGAAAAGGAAACAGCCTGATAAAGTATGTAAATGTATATAATATTCCAAATCTTTAAAACAGAATTTTGAGCTATGTAACACTGCTACTTCCGTAGTTAAGAAGAACACATGAACAAACAACAATAGAGTGCTTGGGTCTTAGAAAATTGCAGAAATCATTACAAAACTTGATAGTGCTCAAAAAGTTGCTAAGACTGTCGTATGAATGTAGAGACTACAATTTCAATAATGATGCAGCAAAATCTAGTATTTTAAAAGAACTGCCATTGGCACATTAAAAACAAGAAAAATTCTGGGTCGCCTGGGTGGCTCAGTCGGTTAAGCGTCCAACTCTTGATTTCGGCTTAGGTCATGATCTCAGGGTCATGAGATCGAACTCCAGGTCTGGCTCTGCACTGGGCCTGGAGCTTGCTTGGGATTTTCTCTCTCCCTCTCCCTCTGTCCCCCACTCCCTTTCTCCCTTCCATGCGCATAAACACTCTCTCTCTCTTAAAAAAAAAAGCAAGAAAAATTTCTATTGAGATTGATGAAATACAGTTACTGACAAGGCCTTTTAATGGCAACTATTGTTATCTCTGTGATGATTATATACTGTTAGAAGGGATGTTTGTAAGTTCTTTAGAAACTAACTATACTAGAGTATGTAGTTTTGCTGTTGTAGAACTTTGGTTTGATGAAATATAAGTACCATTGTAGAATTAAGTGCCCTGTGCTTCTGATGGACCAAATTACACAGTTGGAAGACGCAAAGATTTACAGCCCATCTAAAGGAAGTATATATGCTGAAGTTCTTGCAATAAACTTCATTGTACATCGACATCAACTGGTTGCAACAAACGTTAATCCAGTCCTTTACCTCACTACTACGATTAAAGCCATCAATCAAATAAAGTCACATAGCAAATATGATCACCTTGTCATAAAACTTAATGTTGATAAGGAACAGTAAGTGAGGCTTCTTCTGCAAACAGAAGTCAGATGGCTTCTTGAAGGAAACTAACCAGATTTGCAAGCCTTTTTGAAATCCTTTTTCAGAAAGCAACGGAGACAGATGAAGCAAAGGAGATCAGCAAACACAAAAAACAGTTTATATACTATGGTTTGAATTTTTCAGAAAACTCAATATAAGTATCGTTTCAACTTCAAGTGAAATTATATATTATATAAATATGCAAATTTAGCAACCTTCACTGGAGAACTGGAAATATCTTTAATCAATTGAATGAGAAAATGATGTAACAATGCAGGAGTTAACTGAAATCAATGCATTAGTCACTAAGAATAAGGTTAAGAATTTGTCAGTTTAAGGGGCGCCTGGGTGGCACAGCGGTTAAGCGTCTGCCTTTGGCTCAGGGCGTGATCCCGGCGTTACGGGATCGAGCCCCACATCAGGCTCCTCCGCTATGAGCCTGCTTCTTCCTCTCCCACTCCCCCTGCTTGTGTTCCCTCTCTCGCTGGCTGTCTCTATCTCTGTTGAATAAATAAATAAATAAAATCTTAAAAAAAAAAAAAGAATTTGTCAGTTTAAGAAGTCAAACTTCTAACCAGTTAGCAAGCTACAGCAGCATGGCTTAAGAGCCAAATCCAGAAGAAAAAAAAATTCATTGTCTTTTAATCCTGCATGACACTTTGTTAGTGGAAGTTCCCACCTGTTTAGGTAAGAACTCCAATTCCCCGAAGTATTTCTGAGAGTCCCGGAGAAGTATCTCACATACCTGATTAGTGCAGGTCCTTCACTCCTTACTATGGCTGGCCCCCGCAGTGCTCGGGCTCTGCTGTGGTGAGTGCCAGTGCGAGATCTGCTTAAATGCTGTTGCTTGCTTCCGCCATGTTGACGTTGTACGCCAGGTACATATCCTTGCCAATCACTCCAGCTACCAGTGTGCTCAACCCTTGCTGCACGTAATAGTCCAGCAGCAGGGAGCTGCAAAGTGAGAAGGGAAACTGTTTTCTCCCCTCTGCATTATGTTGTTAGAGGGTCTTTTAACAGCACTCCAACTAGTTTTAAGGGTTAACTTACTTCAAGCTTATGCACTCCTTGCTTACTGACCTAAACTCCGTAATTTATAACAGAACTAACCTACTTCCCTTGAAATCCTGTAGACCCCTGGCCTTGAGAAACAAAGGATTGGGCAGATAAAAGATATCTTTTGGAAAGATAAGGCCTGACCACACTCAAAAACAGCCACCCCTGACTGTGGTATCCTCAATAAGAGACACCTGGGAGCCTTGATTCCTGATACAGGAGGAGTGTGGATGGCCTTGCCAGGCCTGACTTGTCGGGCTCTAGGGGTATCCTTTACCGAGAGACACCTGGGAGCCTTGATTACTGACAGAGCGGAGGACTCTGGAAGCCTTGCAAGGACAAAAGATTAACTGCTGAGCACTGGCTTCTCCTGCACGTAGTCCCTTCACCATTTCCTGCGCCTTCTGCTTTGAAAATCTCCGGGGCGCCTGAGTGGCTCAGTCGGTTAAGCAGGTTAAGTGTCTGCCTTTGGCTCAGGTCATGATCTTAGGGTCCTGGGACTGAGCCTCATATCAGGGCTCCCTGCTTGGCAGAGAGTCTGCTTCTCTCTCCCTCTCCCCTTCCCCCATCCCGCTCGTGCGCGCTCTCTCTCTCTCAAAAAAAAAAAAAAAAAAAAATCTTAAAAATAAATAAATAAAAACCTCTGGCTTCACCTGCAAGGGGAAGATGATACTTGGGACACAAGTCCTCCACTTTCCCAGGTTGCCAACCTCCTGAGTAAAGCAACCTTTCCTTTCCAAACAATACTTGTCTCTCCAAAGGACAGCAGCCAAACCTGAGTTCGGAACCAGTCCTCTGTGCAGTAACAATATCATAGCAACATTCTTAAAATCAAATATGTTAAAAATCAGACAAACAAGGTCTGCTTTCTTCAATCACTTAGATTATGTTGCCAGATACAATCTACACCAGACTTTCTATAGGATAAATTGTCTTTGAGATTTAGTTGTCCTTTTATTGTAATTTGCTTCCATTGAGTTCTTCACAATTTACAGGTGCCTGAAATTCAGTAATTGACATCCCAATTATTTTCTCAAGGGCTTATCAGCATCTGTATAAATCGAATCAAATGGAATAAATGTAAAAAGATGTAGGTAGGGGCGCCTGGGTGGCACAGCGGTTAAAGCGTCTGCCTTCGGCTCAGGGCGTGATCCCGGCGTTATGGGATCGAGCCCCACATCAGGCTCCTCCGCTATGAGCCTGTTTCTTCCTCTCCCACTCCCCCTGCTTGTGTTCCCTCTCTCGCTGGCTGTCTCTATCTCTGTCAAATAAATAAATAAAATCTTTAAAAAAAAAAAAAAGATGTAGGTAGACAGGAAGTTGCCTGTCTGCCTATAACTGTATTGGAATTTTAGTTTTAGCCAAACTAGGATGTCCTATTACATTCTCAGAGAAAGCATGAAGCTTTTACTGTGCAACTTTAAAAGTACTTATATATTTAGAAAGAAAAAACACCCTAAAACTAGGATTCTGGAAATCGGGTTTCTAGTCTTATCTCTGTCTCTAGTTTTCTGTGTGATCTCATGCTGTGAACCTATTTCTTCCCACACCATATTAAATAGTTTCACAAGGTGGCTTTGATTATCAAACACACAATCAGATAAATAGATATGAAAGTGCTTGTAAAATATTAACTGTACTATTCAAATGTGAAGGACTCTTATTTTATAATATTTAATTAAAATTTTACCTTTTGAATTTAATTGTCCACCTACTAAGTAAGCTATGATATTCACTCTGTGTTTCTCAATCAATCTTTAAAGGATATATGAGATAAATTACATTAGAGGAGCTTTGCCATAGAATTTTAGAGCTGGAAGGGACTTTGGAGATTACATAGCTTGAATCTCTCATTTTTCAGATGAGGAATTTGAGTCCCCAAGAAAGATAGGTTATCTCAGTTGTGGATGGCATAAAAGGTCAGGAACTCCAAATCCTGATCAATACATATTACTCACTTCACACATCATAGAAGACTGCCCTCAAGGACATTAATTCCTTTCAGAGATTATTCAATATGAACAGCTGTCCATCACACTTATTCACCAGCCCTCCAGGTAAGCTTGTGGTATTCATTCACACCATTCCTATCCCCAGAGCTTTTACACACCAGTGCTCATAGAGCCCAGTTTTTAGGAGACCAACAAAATGGTATTTATTGAGTTCCTTTTCTGTACTAGTTGAGGCACCAAAAATCGGCATTTAACAAGACAGACAAATCATTGCTATAATAGAGCTTATATTCTATTGAAACACGACATAAAAGCAATATACATGTTAACCTGTTCGCTCAAGCTTATAGGATACACAGCTAATGCTCTCCTTGGCAGTGTATTTCTTTAGTTGGAAGTCTCCTATTGGAACATTTCTTCTCCATATTGGACTAATATTCAAGTTTCGGTCTTCTTCAAAATAGTTTCCAAGTCCTTTCACCATTTAACAATATGCCTACAGAGGCCCACATGCAATATGAGAAACATACACCTGTATGTTTCAGGTATCTGCCTCATACTCAGTGACAAACATATATTGTTAATACAGACCTTTGGTGACATTCATTTCCTAAGCATGGAGCAGCCCTTACTTGAGCAGGAAGGAGAAAAGAGCCACTTTTTAACATCTGTGTCTGGCCATTTTATTTTCCCTTCACACTTTGCAGCAGAGGAAATTCATTCAACTATTTTATCCTCCTGAATTCTTCTTCTTTATGCCAGCTGACACTCAGCTGCTATATATTCTCCTGGTTGGAGTTGTGAGAACAGAGCACGTAAAGCTCTGAAAAATGGAGCTGGTATCCAGGATTCAATGAGCCATAGACAGAGCCAAGATGAAAGACAACCAAGGACTAGGATGAAGGCAGCAGTCAGGTGATCAACCAATTGATAGTTGAAATGTAGCCTGTGAAGATAATACCAAAGAAAGGGTCAGAAATTAGACCAGTTGCACAGTGAATAGGTGGTCAGTCTCTTTATAATAGTGTCACTTCCAATCAATTTTTTGAGGTGTAATTTACACGCAATAAAATAAAACCATTCAATGTGAGTTTGGTGTGTTTTGAAATATGGGCGTACGTGTGTATCCACCACCACATCAATATGATAATGTCTTAGGATGGACTCCTATTTTCGCGCCACATAATATTCTCAAATATTTCCTCCTGCAGGTCCTAGGATAGCTACGCTCTGGGATTTGTCTTTGCTTCAACAGAAAGTATCAATGAAGTACCAGCAGCAATAACACCTTGAGATAAATTCTTGTCCTAAACCTAATTGCCACAGATCCTGCTAACGGGATTTGGAAAGGGCTTGAGGAATGTTTATGCAGCAAGTATCACAGATGTTCTGCTGCCTGGCCACACAGGGAGTAGGGAGAAACAGTTCATAAATCCAGATGCTTATCTGTCCAAATACAAAAACTTTCAATAACTTATAGGATTGATTTCCCTTTATCCCATACAATCCTAGAAACGTGGATAGGAAGTGGGGAGTGGAGGTGAGGGTCAGGACTAGAAGGTATTGGTTGAAGTAATGATAGACAATGTCTGCAATTCCCAAGATCCACCCCAAACCCTGGCACACAGTGTGTGTTTAATATCATGAGTATCATGAGCCTTGATAATAAGATAGTGTTGTGAAGCTTTGGCTTATTTGGTATTGCCATGTGATTTACACTCACACAGGAGAGTAGCTAACCTGTCTTTGCAAGTCCAGGTATAAAATTAATCAACTTCTTGTGACTGCCTCTGGTTCTTCGTAGGCAAGTCTTAACACACTTAACCAAAGGAATCTTTGTAAGTTTTCCAATAAAAGAGCCAAACAGCTAATGTTTCTGCATTACCCACAAGAAAATCAAAAGGAAAATATTATCCACCCAAAATTTGGAAAATATGAGTTGCCAGTGGCTTAGTGCACATGGAAAGAAAACCAAGCTAGGATAAATATTAAGCAATGTAAGATTCTTGTTTTCTTTCTGGTATAATTTTTCTATCACAGTTTTTGACTTAAAAATGATTATTTTAAATTCCCTGGATGAAAGAAAGATAAATTTGTAGTAGAAATTAACATCTAAAGGAGAAGTACTTTTTAAATGCCATGTTCACTGGCATTTTTAATGTTCTGGTAGTGTTTTCTTCCGGATAGAAACCACAGTTGATTTGGGGAGAATGAGTATATCACACAAACAGTTTTTAAAAGTAAGCACTTCGGTCCAAAGATTTATTCTTGGATTCTCTCACCTACCGTCTATCATTGGTTACCTGTATTATACTTAGAAAATTTTTTTTTGCTTATAGCATTGAAACAAAATTTGACGGAGATGCACAGAATTTCTGGAAGGCTATAGTCTTGCAAGAACTTATTGTTTAACAGGGTTTTGACAGAACCTCATCAGACTATATTTAGAAACTGAAGATACTTCTCCTCTAGAAATACGTGAGCAAATCTAAATTTTTATCCCCCCAAATAATTATGTAATATTAATTCATATCACAATCAGAAATGCTCAAAATCTATTAAGTGAATTCCTAAAACTCTTTCCTATAGAATTCTTAGATTCATAGTGTCCCTTTCACTCTTCACTTTCATAAAAACCAGATGAAACCCAGCTGGTGTGAACTGAATTTTTAAGTCATTAGCTGTTTACAGTGAAGGAGTTTTGTGTCCCTGCCGCTGAAAAAAATGATGTATGGTATGCAAAATCGGAGTAGTTGCTCTGAAGATAATAAGGACAAAAGAAAGAAAAAATAATTTATAACTGGTTAGAATTGGTACAGGTAAAATACAGGCATTTTTTCCCATTTATAATTCATTTAAAGTTGATAGCTTTCAGAAATGAGTAAGGAAAATGACATGGTGAGGTTTTGCCAAAGCAAATTATAATATGAAAATTTGTCTTTCTAGCTATTTAATGTCTCTTTGTTAACCTGCTTAGAGAAACCCACTTTTATTTGTAATCAAAACTAAAAGATATTTGTTCATACATATTAACATGAATTTTAATTTAAAATTCTGATGATTTTGCATTCTGTGTCATATACATCTGTTCATTGTAAATAGTGAAAATATTAGATATATGTGAACTGGTGAGAGATAAGCTCCAAATAATATTGTTATATGAAATAAATTCAGTAGGTAGTCAAAGTGTATGCTAGTCTTATTATTTGTACAAAAAGGAAAGAACACAAAACAGATCTTTTGGTATACTAATTGAATATCTCTGGACAGACACACAAATACTGGTAACAATGGTTTCTTTGCAGAGAAGAAAAAGTAAGGGAGGTCAGAACGTTTTTATTTGCTCATTTCTTGAATTTGAATTTTTTCTAGCCAAAAGCATAACATACCCCACAATCACACACATAGTTATATTACTCAACTTTTCCTCATTCTAAAATTGACACTCTAGGAAGATGAACTATGCTTTTCTCCTCCCCACCCCAGGTATCACAGTTTAAGTACCATAAAGGAGCGGCATGGTCTATAATCCTGGTTCCACTGATTCCTAGCTTTGTTACTTTGTATTTTTACCTCTTTGACCTTTAACTTACTGATCCATGACACAATCACCACAATTCCAACCTCACAGGGATGTCATAGTGCTTAAATGAAAGAGTATATCTTAAAAGGCTTACCCCAGAGGCACCTGGGTGGTGCAGTTGGTTAAGTGTCTGACTCTTGGTTTCGGCTCAGGTCATGATCTCAGGGTTGTGGGATCAAGCCCTGCATCAGGCTCCCTGGTCACCTCAGAATCTGCTTGAGATTCTCTCTCCCTCCTTCTCCCTGTCCCTCTGCCCCTCCTGCTGGTTCTCTCTCCCTAAAATAAATAAATAAATCTTAAAAAAAATTAAAATGCTTAGCTCAGTGCTTAGAATATGACAGGTGGTTACATGGGGCGCCTGGGTGGCACAGCGGTTAGGCGTCTGCCTTCGGCTCAGGGTGTGATCCCGGCGTTATGGGGTCGAGCCCCACATCAGGCTCCTCTGCTGGGAGCCTGCTTCTTCCTCTCCCACTCCCCCTGCTTGTGTTCCCTCTCTCTCTGGCTGTCTCTATCTCTGTCAAATAAATAAATAAAATCTTTAAAAAAAAAAAAAGAATATGACAGGTGATTAAGAGATTATTGTTCTTATATCGTGGACACCATCCCAGATTCTAGAGCTGCCAAGATAAAAGTTTCCTATTCATATGGAGCCCACACTCTACGATGGCACACAAACCTATAGATTAAACAAAAAATATATGTCTGGCCCACAATGGATTGGACACGATGTATACAAAATTAAATAAATGATACAATAATATTATCTAAGTATGCTAACATATTAGTATGGACTGGGATGGGGACATAAAGCAGGCAAGGCAGATTCTCAATAACCATCTTTCTTTGGGTTATTAGTTTACCAACTTATATCCAACAGGTGAAAAAATATGTGGATATCCTATAATCTTTCGCATCAGGAGGTAGTATTACCATTCCTTTTCAAAGATAGGACTCTGTTCTCTTTTTCTTTTGTATCTTTCCTTTCTAGAAATGAAAACTTTTATGGAGCCGTGGCTTTTCAGTATCTTTTTGCTGACTTTGATATTGGAAAAATATCCAAATATCACTTTTCTTTTTAGTCAAAGGGATGTTTTATCAAGGTTTATTCTTACAAATTTATGCTTTTTGCTTTATTCAGGAAAATATGAAAACTTGACTTTGGAAATGTATTCCTTTTGTGGCTTATAATTCGTAGACTATGTCTTAGAGTAGTTTTAGGTTTATAGAAAAATTAAACAGTAAGTACAGAGAGTTCCCACGTATTCCCTCTTCCTCCACCTGCAAACACACCCATTTCTCTTATTCTTGACATCTTGGATTGGTATGGTACATTTGTTATAACTGATGAAGCAATATTGATACATTACTATTAAATAGAGTCCATAGTTTACATTAGGTTCACACTTGTTATAGAGTTCTATGGGTTTTGCCTAATGCATGATGTCATCTATCTACCATTAGGGTCTTATACAGAATAGTTTCATTGCCCTAAAAATTCCCTGTGCTCTACCCATGCATCCTTCCCCTCTTCCCTCTAATTCCTGGCAACCACTGATCTTTTTACTGTCTCCATAGTTTTGCCTTTTGCAGAATGTCACATAATTAAAATTATGTTATGAAGCCTTTTCAGATTGCCTTCTTTCACTTAGCAAAGTACGTTTAAAGTCTTCTTAAATCTGCATTTAATGTCTTTTAGTGACTTGATAGCTCATTTCTTTTCAGCACTGAATAAGATTCCATGGTCTGCATGTACCACAGTCTGTTTACCCATTTACCTATTAGTGAGTTTTAGTTGCTTCCACTTCTTGGCGATTATGGATAAAGTTGCTCTATACATTCATGTGTAGGTTTTAGTGTGAATGTAAGTTTTCCACTCATTTGGTAAACACCTAAGAGCATCGTTGCTGGATTGTATGGTAAAACTGTTTAGCCTTGTAAGAAAATGAGAAATTCTATTCCAGAGTGCCCATACCATTTTGCATTCCTACCAGCAATGAATGAGAGTTCCTGTTGCTCCACATCCTTGCCAGCACTGGATGTCAGTGCTTTGGATTTCAGTCATTTTAAATGTGTAGTAGTATCTCATTGTTCTTTAAATTTGCAATTCCCTAATGGCATATGATGTTGGGCATCTTCTCATACGCTTGTTTGCCGTCTGTATAACTTTTCTGGTGTGGCATCTGTTCAGATCTTTTGTCCATTTTTAAATTGGATTGCCTATTTTCTTATTGAGTTTTAAGATTTCCTCGTGTATTTTATATGCAAGTCCTCTATCAGATCTGTGTTTTGCAAATATTTTCTCCCAGTATGTGGCTTGTCTTTTCACTCTCTTATCAGTGGCTTTTACAAAGTAAAAGTTTTTTGGGGCGCCTGGGTGGCACAGCGGTTAAGCGTCTGCCTTCGGCTCAGGGCGTGATCCCGGTGTTATGGGATCGAGCCCCACATCAGGCTCTTCCGCTATGAGCCTGCTTCTTCCTCTCCCACTCCCCCTGCTTGTGTTCCCTCTCTCGCTGGCTGTCTCTCTGTCAAATAAATAAATAAAATCTTAAAAAAAAAAAAACAAACAAAAAGTAAAAGTTTTTAACTAAGTAGAGTCCAATTTGGCTACTTTTTCTTTCATTGATCATGTTTTTGGTGTTGAAGCCAAGGTCCCCTGGATATTTCTCCTATGTTATAACCAAAAAATTTTATAGTTTTGCATTTTATGTTTAGGTCTAACATCCACTTTGAGTTAATTTTTGTGAAAGGTGTGATAAGATCAGAATTTTGATTTTTTTTTTTTTAACATGGATGTTGAGTTATTCTAGCACCATTTGTTGAAATGACTGTTCTTTCTCCAGTGGATTGCCTTCTTTATTCCTTTGTCAGAGTTCACTTGGCTATTTTTGTGTGAGTTTATTTCTAAGCTCTCTATTCTGTTCCATTGTTCTATCTATTCTTTTGTCAATAGCACACTGTCTTGATTATTATAGCTTTATACAAAATCTTGAAATTAGGTAGTGCCAGTCCTACTTTCTTCAACACTGTGTTTGGTATTCTGATCTTTTGCTTCTCCATATAAACTTTATTTTTTTTTAAAGATTTATTCAGGAAGCCCAATGTGGGGCTAGATTCCTGGACCCTGAGATCATGACCTGAGCCGAAGGCAGATGCTTAACCAAATAAGCCACCCAGGCACCCCTCCATATAGTATCAGTGTGTTGACGATGAAAAGTAACCTCCCCGGGATTTGGATTGCATTGAGTCTATCGATGAATTGAGGAAAGAACTGACATCTTAACAATATTG
Source organism: Ursus arctos (assembly GCF_023065955.2). Classification (NCBI taxonomy): domain Eukaryota; kingdom Metazoa; phylum Chordata; class Mammalia; order Carnivora; family Ursidae; genus Ursus; species Ursus arctos. Next base: position 37,222,815 of record NW_026622930.1, on the reverse strand, counting down.
AGTTTTCCTATCCATGAACGTGAAATCTCCATTTATTTAGATCTTTGATTTTTTGTTTCTGAGAGTTTTTATAGCTTTCCTCACATGGATCTTGCGCATATTAAGTTAGATTTATACCTAAGTATTTCTTTCTTTTGAGAGGGGATGTTAATGTAAATGGTATTGTGTTTTCCCCTCCAGCTCTACTGAGGTATAATTAATACATAACACTGTAGAAATTTAAGGTGTACAATGTGATGATTTGATACACGTATATGTTGCAAAGCACTTACCACAAAAGATTAGTTAACACTCTTTTACCTCACATAATTACCATTTTGTTGTTCTTGTTACAGTGAGAACATGAAAACTCTACTCTCATAGCAACTTCCAAGTATACAATACACTATTGTTAACTCTAGTCAGTGCTGCTGTGTTTTTAATTCAAATTCCAATTGCTCATTTCTCGATACAGAAATGCAATTGACTTTTCTATATTAACCTGATATCCTACAATCTCACTATAATTGCTTATTCATTCCAGGAGTTCTTCCGTTTGTTTTGTTTTTGTTCTGTTGAAACTTTGGGATTCTATTTGCTGCTCTTGTCCTTCATTTCTTTTTTGGATTCCATTCTTTTTCTGCCTTTTTGGTTTTAAAAATGAACATATCATCTGATTTATTTTAATGATTACCTTTTCCTCTCCTGTCTTTTTAAAGACTTAAAAAAAACTTAGGCCCAGGAAAGGGGTAGGGAGAGAAGTGGGATTAAAAAAAAAGAAAATAGTGGCTACCCTAGAGTTTGCAATGTACATTTATGACTAATCCAAGTACACTTTCAAATAACATTATACTTCTTCACTAGTAATGCAAATACCTTATGAGAGTTTTCCCCATCCCTCCCTTCTGTCCCTTTTAACATTGCTGCCAATCATTTCAGTTGTCCATGAGGTATAATCATTGAATGAATTTTTACTATTATTTTTCTAAAAAACTATTTGCTAGAACTAAGAAAAAATTTTTTTTAATTTATCTTCATTTCTGTAACACTCTTCCTTTTTTATGTAGATTTCAGTTTCTAACCCATATTATTTTCTTTGTCTCTGAAAAACTTCTTTTAACATTTCTTGCAAGGCAGGTCTACTGGCAAGAAATTTTTTCATTTTTATTTTTTCTTCACTTTTGAAGGACAATTTCACTGGGAACATTATTCCAGGTCAGTGTGTTCTCTTCCTTCAACACTTTAAACATTTCACTCTACCCTTTTCTTGCTTGCAAAATCTCTGAAGAGAAGTTCACTCTACTCTTTTCTTGATTGCAAGATCCTTCCTCCTCTATAGGTAATGTATTTCCACCCCACCCCTACCCAGCTTCTTTAGAATTTTTTCTCTTTGTCTTTGGTTCTCTGCAATGTGAATATGCTATGTCTGACTATAGATTTTTTTTTAGTATTTATCCCGCTAGGTATCCTCTGAGCTTCCTGGATTTGTGATTTGCTGTCTGTCATTAGTCTTGGAAAATTTTCGGTCATTAGCTCTTCAAACATTTCTTGTGCTTCTCTCTCTTCCCCTTCTGGTATTTCCATTAAATCTTCTGTAATTGTCTCACAGTTCTTGGATATTTTGTTCCATCTTTGTCGTTAATTTGTTTCCTTTGCATTTCAGTTTTGGGAGTTTGCACTGATATACTTTCAAGTTTTCGTTCTCTCACTTGTGCCCACCAAAAGCATTCTTTATTTCTGTTACATTGTTTTTCATTTCTAGCATTTTTTCATATTATTGCTCATATTATCCATCTGTTCTTGTATGTTGTTCACTTTGTCCGTTAGAACCCTTAGCACATTGATCATGGTTATTTTAAACTCCTGGTCTGATAATTCCAAAATCTCTGCCATATGAGTCTTATTCTCATGTTTGATTTAACTCTTCAGATTGTGTTTCTTGCCTGGTAGTATGTCTTGCAATTTTGTTGTTGTTGTTGAAAGCCAGACATGCTATATCAGGTCAAAGGAAGCTAGGTAGATAGAACTTCGCTATGAAGTTTTATGTTTATCTGGCTAAGAGTTAGGCTGTGTTATTGTTTGCTGTAACTGTGGTGTCTGAGGCTAAAATTGCCTCTAGTGTCCTTGTTTTTGTTTCTCTTGTTGTCTTTGGATGTCCCTAAGTGACTCTTTAAATAGGATCTGAGGTTTGTAGTTCTTTTAGCTGCAATTCCCTACTATGACACAGAAGCCCTACTGATGTGGTAGTATGGTCAGGTGTGGGAGGAAGGAAAGCATTCTATACTCCTCTGATTAGCATTCAGTGTTCTAGTGAGCCTGAATCAAGTATTTCCCCTCTCCTATGTTGAAGGCTAGAGGGGGCGCTGGAGTTGGGTGTTTCCCCTCCCCAAGGTCACTTAGGCTCTGGCAAAAAAGTTTCCTTTGAGGGCAGATCTTGTTAAGAAGGACAGAGTGCTCTGGGAGTATTTTTTAAAGTTACTTTCCCCCTCCCCCATAAAGATTTCTCAGATCTTCACAATGAGAATTTATTAGGGTTCCTGAAGGTAAAACAGAAAAGTTGTGGGACCGCTCTAAGGCTGAGCCCCTGAGTTTTTAGCTCTCAAGCAGGTCTGCACAGAGCCTCCAGCAATTCCACAATTAGAATTTAAAGTATTCCTACTGATATTTGCTCCAACTGTCATGTTGGCTTCAGCTGCTGGCTTCCACTCCTGGTAAACTGTGATCTTCTGGTAAACTGCGATTCTCTCTATCCGTCTGTCTCTCCAGTTTTCAGGGCAGCAGTTTGCCCAGTGACCTCAATTCTCTGATGGGTCTAAGAAGAGTTGTTGGTTTTCAGCTTGTTCAGTTTTATTTTCTATTGTGAGAATGGGAGCTTCCAAGCTCTTTACATGTTGAACCAGAAACTGAAAATCCTTCAGCATTTCTCTGTAAAATTATGCTTAAAATCTCTATCATAATTAAAAAGTGCTAGTGGCAAAATTTCAGGCTATTCTTATTCTCTGTAAACTCAGACAAATATATGTATTTATTTTGTTTTGATCCTTGAAAGAAAAAACAAAAGATTTTTAATGTCTGTTGTCTTCTAAGCCCTTTCCTTCCAAATGATCTGCTTCTTTTGGTCTGTTATTGTTCTAATAACACAATAGGTCGAAGGTGGGGGAGGAACTAAGGGCACTAATAAGACAAGAATCACTAATTGACCACAAGTTCTTCCCATACAGTTTGATATAGTCTAAACTATCTGAATCTGATGTACTTCACTCCTTAAAAGCATCAATGCTCCATATTATTTAGTAGTAATCCAAATTCCAAGTTTTACCGTGCCTCCTCCTCAGTCACTGATGAACTTCCTGCTTCCTACTTAATATGGGTTAAGAGTCAAGTCATTTGCAAGTCATCTGTCAGTCTACATAGAAAGTTCTGCAGAGTATTTTGGATTCAAATCTGGACATTTACAAAAATTAGAAAGTGAATAAATAAGACTGTTCATTAAGGATTATTTAAATTATAACAACCTAAATACATTAATTAATAGGTGTTATAAAGAAGACGATTTAAAATTTTATCCCACAGAAAACTTTGCTTTTTCTTTTTTTTTTTTTTTCAAATTCTGTTACTTAACAGGATTGACTGGATTATGAAATATTATTTGGCTTATTTGTAATTATGTGAAAAAAAATTGGTTGACTATTACTGCTTTCCATGCTCATATATGTATGTGCGTATAAACATATATACATACATATTTTTTCACACATACATAAAATAGCTATTTCACACGTTTTGGGTGCAATTTTAATGAATGTTTAAAAATATCTTTCGCTGATTGAATTATCCTTCTGTTTTAAACTTTTGAAATGCTCACATTTTTTTTCATTGATTTAGATTTGCTATTACAAAATGCTCTTGGGGTGCCTGGATGGCTCAGTTGGTTAAGCGTATGCCTTTGGCTCAGGTCATGATCCTAGGGTCCTGGGATGGAGCCCTGCACTGAGCTCCCCACCGAGCAGGGATCCTGCTTCTCCCTCTACCTACTGCTCCCCCTGTTTGTGGTCTCTCTCTTGCTCTCTCTCTCTCTCTGGCAAATAAATAAATAAATAAATAAAGTCTTTTTTTTTTAAAAAAGAGTTTTTTTTTTTTAATGTAACGAACATTATACACTTTGGCTATAATCACTGGCTAAAGAAATTACTTACAAGTACAATGAGAAAGGAACTGATTGAAGATCTCTGCCATCAGGTTTACACACAAGAATGGGAACCCCAGGGGGGCCTGGGTGGCTCAGTCATTAAGTGTCTGCCTTCTGCTCAGGGCCTGATCCTGGGATCGAGCCCTGCATCAGGCTCCCTGAGGGAGCCTGCTTCTTCCTCTCCCACTCCCCCCTGCTTGTGTTCCCTCTCTCTCTGGCTGTCTCTCTCTCTGTCAAATAAATAAATAAAATCTTAAGAAAAGAAAAGAAAAGAAAAGAGAAGAAAAGAGAAGAAAAGAAAAGAAAAGAACAGAAAAGAAAAGAAAAGAAAAGAAAAAAGAAAAGAAAGAAACCCATGGGCAGTTCCCAAGTTGAAAATAGAGAATATACGTGGACCTATATTAACATAGTAGGCATTCTTGGATAGTTATAACTAGCTGAACTGTGACAGCAGCTCAAATAATTATTACTAGCAGAGGCACAAATTTGGGGGTAATAATAAGAGGAATAATGGGAAAAAACCCCACCAACAATACTAATGCTAACACTTACTGACTGCTTATTATGGCCAGGAATTGTTCTAAGTGCTTCACAATGTATTATTTCACTGAATTATGCCATAATTCTGTGACATAGACATAAGTGAGTAAACTGAGGCACTGAGAGATTAAATAACTTGTTAGTAAGTGTCAGTCTGTATTTAAACTCACTCTTGACTGGCATCACTATGTTTAACATTGAGTTTTCAGAATGTTAACTTAAATGGTTTGTATTTTACCAAGTTATCCATTTCACAATTAAAAACAAAACATGAGTAAATATTTTTGGTCCTTTCCTCTTTTCAGGCATTTCCAATGGTATTTTTAAAGAAAACATATCATTCAGCAACGTAAATCTAAAAACAAAAACAAAACAAAAACTAACATTAAGATCAGTCTTTATATCTTTATGGGTCTATTGATCAGTTAAAATGAGGTGAAGCAGTTGTTAACAGTTTAGTGCTATGTTATATAGACCTTTGTTTTTACACATCAATATAACTGAATCCACTACAGATATCCACAATAATATACAACTCAAAGCTGGATTGCAACAATATATAACTAATAAGGCAAATGTGAGAAGTAAAATAATCCAATGTCCAGCGGAGATAAAAGTGCAATTATTCTTTGTTGAACTCAAAATACATTCTTTTTTCGCTTAAAAGACTGACAGGCTTGAAATATATACTTTTAAATCCAAAAAATGATTAAGTTTTATTCAGTAGATTGCGAAGTCAGGTTGGCAAGCAGACAATACTGGCCGCCACCATATCGGGTTAACTCTGGTTCGGCCGTCTCCTCCCTGCCCAAGTCTGGGTGGTGGGTTTGGAGAATCTTTCCTCTTTTCAGTCTACACAGTGAATTAAAGGTGATGAGTCTCAAACTAAGGATCGTCTTCCCTTTTTCCCAGTCTAAGATTATTTTTGGCTCTTGTACAAACAACAAGAAAGTAAAATGAAAGTCTACCTAAAGCCATTTTCCTCCTCTTTCCTTGAAATTTTGGTTTATGCTCCTTTATTAAAGCCACTCACACCTATTTGTAAATGCTAAAGTAATTTCAGATTTTAAGATTTCCCTGCTACCTTTACGTCCCTTGAGAAGTTTACAGCATGAGGAGTTTGTTTGCTTTATAATTTTATTTGCATTTATTCAGTAATCAAACGTCATCACAGAAAAACTTGGTGGACAAGGAGAGTACCCATGTGTTCTACGGCAGAGTGCGGTCGGTGACATGGCCCGTGGTTGGATAACCTGTTTTTCCATTGTAACACATCTAAGCAACGGATCGAAAGGGTTTTCTGCCACGACGCGAAAAGTCTGTTTTGTTGAACTGGAACTCAACGGAACTGGCGGCAACCCTGCACAACACAGCCATAGAAGAGAAAGAGAGCGGGAGACTTGCTGCACCGGGAGCAGGAAATGTGATGCAGGCTTGAGACCCAAAACCCGAAATCCCTTCTCAGCAGCGCCTCCCAAAGCCAGCCGCTGCTTTCCCTAGGAGAAGGCAGAGAGTCCCCAGACCCAGGTTGGCCGCACCCCACCTCCTTTCTCTTTCCTCCACAGCTGCACACAGACGAGCACGTGAGCGCGGCAGCGCGTCCCAGCTGTGCCTCAGCTGACCGCCTCCTGATTGGCTGAGACAGACGTGGGCTGGGGTGGGACTGGCCGCCTGCGTCCCTCGCCATTGGCTCTCAGGGAACCCGCCTCCCCCTCAGGTGAGGCGGGCTTGCGTGAGCGCGAGCCGGGATACGCGGGCGGGCGCGCCCCCGACACTCTCCTCTCCCCCCGCCCATCCCCTGCGCGTCGCCGAGCGCGCCTCCGCCCTTGCCCGCCCCCTGCCGCTGCCTCAGCTCCTCAGTGCACAGAACCACCTCGTCTGAGGAGACGGGAAGATCGGCCTCGCCGCTGCTTCGGTCAGTGCGTTGGGCCGGGCCTTGACAAGCAGCCCGAGGGGAGGCTCTTCGGAGCTGGACCTGAACCCTTGCGATTGCCGCCTGCTCCTCCTCCCTGCGTTTTACGAGGGGTTTCGCGCCTTGCACCTCCCACCTCTGGACGTGCTTCCCCTTCTCTCCTCGCTTGTGGAGGGAGCCAGCGATTAGGCCGGAGCGAGCCTGGGGGCGGCCGGCCGTGAAGGCTTCAAGGGGAACGATTCGCCATGGAGGGCGCCGGCGGCGCGAACGACAAGAAAAAGTAAGCCCATTTCCTCTGCCAGCCGCGTTCTCCGCCGGTGCCCCCGCCCGCCACCACTGGCTCGCGGGCCGGCCTCAGCGTTCCGGAGTGGGGGGGGGGCACCTTTTTGTTTCTGCCTCTTCTCTTCTCCCCTCTCCCCCAGCCTCGCCGGCCGGGCTCCCCCGCTGCCCACGTCGCCATCTTGTCGTGGGGGGTGGGAGACGCATCGAAAGTGCTTTCAGGGACTGGGGGCTGAGCCCTGCTAGCCCTGCTAGCCCTCGCCTCCCTGCCGCCTGGGCCTCACACCGCCCTCCAGCCCGCCTTGAAAACCCGGCCTGCCCTCTACCCCCATCCGGGTGGACTTCCCCTAGCCCGAAAACCCCGGGAAGAGAAACGAGCCGTAGCTCGGTCGCCGCCGTTTGCACCCTAGCTTCCGCTCCTTCCCGCCCCCATTCTCTCCGGTTTCATTGAAAACTCGGCCCGGGGCGGACCCTGCACGCTGGTCCTGGCTTCCCAGTGGGCTCGGGGCCCTGGGTTTCCGACCGAGGGGCTCGCGTGGTCGGATACGATCTGGCTGTGCGGTTGTCTAGCCGCGGCGGGGGTCTTTGCCTTTGTGCATTAGGGATTTGTAGCGGTGGCCTGAAGATGCTAACTTTAGTTTGCACGTGCAGGTTTTGTTTTGTTTTGTTTTGTTTTGTTTTAATCGCCTTGAAAAACTTGTCCAGACTGAGAGAGTAACGGGAATTTGGGAAAATCGTAACATTTTAAAGAGAACATCAGAATTGGATACTTGTGTTTATATCAGCTGTCAAGAGAGCCCAGACGTTATAAATTAATATGTGCCTCATTCATTCTTAAAAGTATCTTAGTGAAAATGTAGCGGCTGGCTGAAATTAGGCAAACAATATTAGTGAAATTGAAAAAAAAAGTATGTGATCGCAGCAAATGAAATGTATCATTAACATTTTTAGAACTGTCTTAATGAAATTGAAATATATTAAAAGAAAACCTTCTATATATATCCGACGTAAGTAATCTTATGTTAGAACTTAATGCAAGTTTTTAAAACACTTTAAAATTTGTGTCTAGGTAGTACATTATAGGATTAAGAATTTTAAGTGAAACCAGTGGGATTAAGAGTGATTCCACCACCACCCCCCCCCCCCTGCACAATTTGGTACAGTTTTGGTATTTTAACCTTTGTGGAAATCATTTTAAGGAATTGGAGATTTGTAGTAAGAGTTGTGGGTAGTAGACTGGCTTTACTCCTGAAAGTCCTTCCACTCTTCTGAAAGAGATTAGCTTCCCTAATCAGTATCAGCAGAAGATAAACTTGTTTGTGTTGTTGCTATTTTGTAGATACCATTTTGGTCCTTATTTAGTGGAATGATAAATTCTCAGTTTGTGTACACCAGAGAAAGCTCTTCTAAAATTCAAAAAGTGAGTAAACAGGTCTAGACTTAATTCCAAGAGTTGAAAGGAATTAATTGCAATTAATTTTTTAGAAGTGATTACAGTGCTTTTGATGAAATGATGAGGCTGCTAGATTATAAACGTAAAGCAGATTACCTCCGTGTAGTGCCAGTTTTCAGTCCTTATATGCTGAATCATACTTAATATTGTGCATCAAGTTATGCAGTCCCTTTTTATATGCAATATTGTACTCATTTTTCCTTTGCAGTTCATCAGTTGGGATAACAGAAGCAGCTTTAATATAAATGAAATAATTAGTTGCTGTGCATCACTCCCAATTTTAAACTAGTTCTTAGGTTTTGCTTAGTCCCATCTGTTATTTTCAAAATATTCCCATTTGAAAATTCAGCAAACTTGGATCAGATTGGCTCATATTTCTTAATATAGAGGTTCTTATAACTGGAAAGTTAAACACTTAATAAGTGGCTACTCAACAACTTTTAGATGCTATTTGTTAAAAATGTCCGGTTTTTATAATTTTCTCACTAATAATATGAAAACTTTTTGAAAAGGTAACTGAGAGATTACGGGGCAAGGTATTTTCTACTTATAGTTTTTCTGTTTTAAATGTGCTCTAGAGCCCAGGTTGGGGGGACAAATTTGTCGTCTTTAAAGGTCTAAGAAAATAAAAAACTGAAGCATTGGAAGAAATTAGAACAGAGGATGGGTATGGTTGTAATGGGTTTAACAGGGAATTTCATGTTGATTCCTTAGCAGTAGGTAGGGGCTGGACTTAATAGCACATTAATATAGATTTTTAGATTTCAAAGGAAGGTTAAGAGGTTCGTTGTTCTCTTTCAGGTTTCAGGCCAGACTCCAGTATCCAAAACCAGTTATTGGATCATTAAAGTAAAATTTCTGAGAATGGACATTTCTTAACATCTTTAACTTTTGGTCATTAAAAGTCAAGAAGCTCTCTCATTTATTAGTAAGCTTTTTTCTTGTTATAATTTTGCTTCGATTTTCTTCTTTTTTGAAGAAGAACATGCCTGGTAGTTGAGAGCATAGGATCTGGACCCAGACACTTCTTAGTTAAAACTAAGAGTCCAGTTTTTTTTACTTGTTAGCTTTGTGAGCTTGGGCAAGTTACTGAATGCTTCTGAGCCGATTTCTTCCTTTTGAAATGATGATGATATTAGCAACCATCTCCGAGGTTATTGTGAATATTAAATGAGGTAATGTTCACTGTCTGGTTTAGGAATCTTGGTAACACTATAATTGAAAATAGTCGTTACCTATTCAAGTTCTAGTTTGAACTTCCACAGCACTTAAAAAAAATTCTTTTTTTGCAAGTGTTTCCAAATATTTCTTGTGTTAGTTCTTCTCCCCACCTTTGTGCATGTTTTCTAAATCTCCTAAAAATGAAAAGACTAACACTGGATTCAGATTTAAAGCGGGGTGGGGGTTCTTTTCCAGCTAAAACAGCACACCCCTGGGTTATGTTGGCATCTAGCATCAATTATTCTTCTTGAGCATCTGCTCTCTGCCTACTCTAGGCCCCCTTCTTCACAATTTCTTATGCCCCTGTTTCCTCCCCAAATAGGCCGCTTGAATTTACTCTGGATTTCGGAGATTGGAGTGATAAACACATACACTACTCTTAAAGTTCATTTCAGCAAGGTATGTGCAAAGCACTGCAGTCTTAGGAGTGGCAGTAACTTAAAACGTTTTTTGTCTTGACACCACAATTTAGAGTAGACAATTTTATAAATACTTATCTTTGCTAAACCTGATGAGTTAATAAAATACTCCCAGTAAAGTATGTGAATCTACATGATAGAAAAACTATCCTTTGCTTTTGAATTCTCAAATTCAAATAAGACTATCGGCTTCTGTCTCAAGGCAAGGCTTCACACTGTATGTTAGTCTGATTTTTGAGGCTTGGTTTGTATGAAATCTATGTTCGTGCATTCTTTTCCTTGTGCTGTGATAGTTCATTTCTGTGGTCCACTACAAAGCATTTTGTGCAGTTTGGGGAATGTCCAATCTTTCTACCTGCTGATTTCCATTATCTTTGTGTGGGCACAAAGTTAAGATTTTGTGGTTATATTCTATTATTCTGTGTTAAGAATGGTCTGTAGGAGGCTGAGGGAGATTAGTCTCTACTGATGTTTTCTGAAGAACTCATAACAGTTGATTATGTTTGGTGGTGAAAAAAAAAACTGTTACCGTATGTGGATGTTAAAGATTTGGTTAGATTACTGTGTTTGTTCATAGATGTGTCTTCTTAAAATATAATTTTTAAAATTAGGTACTTCCTAAAAGACAATATTCTTACCTAAGATTGTTAACATAAGTGTTTCTAAAGTAGGAGAAAATAATATAAATGTGTTGTTGGATTCATTTTCTGTTAAGAAATTGATTTTAATTCATAAGAACATTCTTTTTTTATCTTGTATCTTTCTTTCTTTCTCTTTCATTTCTTTTCTTTTCTTATCTTTTCTTTCTTTCCTCAAATGATGGAACTAATTATCCAGTTGGTGGATTTTAGGCAGCCTTCTGCTACTTGTAGTGTATGTGTTATGTATGTTTTCTGCTTAACTACAGAGCTAGAAAAAAAAAATTGAAGCTAAGAGAAGTCAGTCATGTTGCTCTGTATTTTTGGTAAGAGTTTGGCAAGAATTTTTGAAGTAACTAGATCTTGGAATTTTAAAAATAATTCTATCTCTATTTCTTGGAGCATCAAGAATTAACTATTTTGGATACACCTGGATGGGTCAGTCGATTAAGCATCTGACTCTTGATTTCGGCTCAGGTCATGAACTTGGGGTCCTGAGATCCAGCCCATCACCTCCACTGGTGGGGAATCTACTTGAGATTCTCTCCCTCTTCCTCCGCTTCTCCCCGTCTCTCTCTCTCTAAAATAAATAAAATATTTTAAAAAAGAGAATTAACTATTTTGTATGTGTATTGAGTTTTATATTAAAATTCATGTTTTTTGCAATAAAAACCATCAAACCCGTATCATTTGCCAGACATGACCCTTTCAGAAAAATGTAAAACATGAAATCTGAATTTATAAAAAGAAAATTTAAGTGATTTCCTCACGACTTGTTTTTCCATAGCTTTTGAAGTGATTGTGGGGTTTTTTTTTTTAATTGTGGTTAAAAAAAACCCATATAATGTAAAAATTCCCATCTTAAACATTTCTAGGTGTACAGTTCAAGAGTGTTAAGTATATTCATATTGTGTAACCAGAATTTTTTTACCTTGTAAAACTTAAACTATAACCATTAAACAAGTCTCCCAGTTTCCCCCTCCCAGTTCCTGACAACCATCATTCTACTCTGTTTCTATGAATTTGACTACTAAGTATCTTATATATGTGGAATCGTGTTTCTGTCTTTTTGTGACTGGTTTATTTCACTTAGCATAATGTCCTCAAGATTCATCCATGTTGTAGGCATCTGTGAAAATTTCCTTCTTTTTTTACGGATAATATATACCACATTTTGTTCATCCATTCATCTTTCGGTGGACACTTAGGTTGCTTCCACTTGTTGGATATTATGAGTGCTGCTGCTATGAACACAGGTGTACAAATATCTCTTTTAAGATCTTGTTTTCAGTTCTTTTGGATATATCCCCAGAAGTATGTTGCTGGATCATATGGTAACTCTATTTTTGATTTTTCTGAGGAACTGCCATACTGTTTTACATAGTGGCTGCACCGTTTTACATTTCCACCAGTAGTGCACAGGGGTTCCTATTACTCCGTATCCTCCCCAACATTTGTTATTTTCTGTTTTTATGATAATGGACATGTTGAGGAGGTTGTGTTTTTAAGGGTTTGTTTGTGTGTAATAACCAACTTAAAAAGTTAACAACAGAGAATAGTTGCCAGGGAAGCTTTAACAGAAGTGAAGCTTCTCTAAAATGAGAATTAAGTTTTTCTAGGGACTTAGAAAGATTTGATCTGCCAGTACGTTTTCAGAAAAATACTTGATTAAAATGGTCTATCACTGTTTTGTTGTTGAAAATCCCACTTAATTGGTAACTTATTTTAAAAGGTTTTTAGAAATAATTGAAATGACTTATTTTCATAAGAAAATGGTCTCCAACATGTTACTTTTTAGTTCTGGTGACTTCAACTGTCATTTATGAGTGTTTCTTCATTTTGAAATTTTATTTGGTTATAATATTAAACATAAAGATGATTTCAAAGTGTAATTTTCAAAGTTTCTTGTTTTGCAAATGGGACAAAAATCTAGTGATGGAACATAACTGTGATTCTTCACCTACTTGTTTTGAAAGTCACAATATATTTAGGCAAATTAAGTGTTTGCTAATTAATATTGCAGTTTTCACTCATTAGTGACCATTTCCTGTAATGCTTTTTTCCTAATAGTTTGTGAGAATGTTTTTCCACTTGAAAAATAATATGGTAAAACTAAACATAAGGTTTAAAGGCAGAAGGTTTTAAGTCTTTAAGAGTTGGGATGTATTTCTATTCTTATAGATCTTACAAATTAAGATGCTAACCAAATTTCTCTAAAGTGACCCTCTCCCCTTTTTTCAGTTATAAAATTGAAACATATTTCAATGGGCAACATCGCAAATAGACTGAATTTGAAACTTATGATGTGAAAGAGAATGCTTGCACACAGTGAGTTCTTAATAAGTATTTGAATGAACAAATGAAACAAAAAATGAACAAAGAGAAAGAAGATTTTAAAGTTTTTAAAAGGTTTTTTTGGAAGTCATTATTTTCGTCTTTTATGTCCTGTTTTTCATAGGAATTTTTCTTATGCTTGGAAATGCCTTGGGCTACTTTAGAACTTTCTTGAATCTTGAATTTTATTTTTTTTGTCATTTCAAAAATATTTATAGTATCTATTAGAACCAAGCTAGAAAAATATTTTGTTAATAAATACAGCTATGTCACATGCACTTTGCCTTGAAAGTAACCAGTGCCCTGTTTTAAGGTATGTGAAAAGTTAGTGCCTACCAATTCTATATATGTAGAGCACTGAGTTAAAAAAAAAAGTTTACTAGAGGAGTCATATATGTATGGCTGCCGAAAATCAGCTAGGTAAATGTATGGAAAGTATCTTTACCTTGTTTTATCTTTAGCAAATGTTTCTTAAGTCTGCTCTAAACTGCAGGAAAGTTTGAACCAGTTTACATTCTCCAGCAGTGTTGGAGAGGGCCACTTTCTTGTACTTGGTCATCCTTAAAGTTTTTAATATGAAATACTTGGAGTTTGTAAGTGTATTGGGATTCTTTTTATTGCAGTGATGAAACACAACTCAAGCTAGTTTAAGGGGAAAAGGTAGTTATTGGCTTACACAATCTAGTTTTGGTTGGAAGAACAGTTAAATCCAGAGTCTCAAGTGGTGTCCTCATAGTGTAATTCTTTTTTTTTTTTTTTAAGATTTTATTTATTTATTCGACAGAGATAGAGACAGCCAGCGAGAGAGGGAACACAAGCAGGGGGAGTGGGAGAGGAAGGAGCAGGCTCATAGCGGAGGAGCCTGATGTGGGGCTCGATCCCACAACTCCGGGATCACGCCCTGAGCCGAAGGCAGACGCTTAACCGCTGTGCCACCCAGGCGCCCCCTCATAGTGTAATTCTTGACTTTCTCTTGAATATGACTTTGTTTATATGCCTTTGTTCTACTTGAATGTTGGCCTCATTCTGCCACTGACAGGGTATCTGTATGGTATGCAAGATGGCGCCTAGCATTCACATGCCTACATTCATACAGTTTGTATTTAAAAAAAAAAAAAAATGAAACTCCCTCTCATTTCTAGTATCCATATATCAGTCTCCTGGATGAATGCCAGTTTGCCTTGCTTGGACTACTCATTTTTAACCATGTCAGTGGGGTTCCCTGATTACATGAGTCAAATGTCTTATTGTAAAATATTTGATTGTCCTGATGTAGATTATTAATTATCTCCTTATCTAGACTCTGATCATTGCTGCTGTTGTAATGAATGGGTTATAGGTATTTGTTGAAAATCATCTAAATTCAGATTCTACAGTTTTTTACCAGTCATAATTGTTCTGCGACTATACTTGCTGTGCCTTTTGGAAAGCTTAGAGTCTCTTCTACTATGGATTAGGGTTTTCATTTCATTTCCTTAAGAAAGAGATAGTAATGACTAATGGCTAAGAACTTGGGCTCTAGAGGTTGGCTGCTTTCTTTGCCACTTACTAGCTATGTCATCTTGTACAAGTTGCTTTATCTCTCTAGGTCATACTTTCCTCAACTATAAATTAGGATGATAAGAATATTTACCTTATAGGATTGTTGTGAGGCTAGAAGAGATATTAACCCATGTGAAACACTCAGAAGAGTTCTTGGCACAAAGAAAGGACTTATAATAAACTAGAAACTATCGTTAGATTCATTTTTATAATTGTTTTTTTTCAGAAGAGTTTCACTCTCTTGAAGTCTCATATTATTGAGAATCATTCTAGCCTTCTTTGGGACAATCTGACAAAGGATGATGTCCTTTGGGCCACAACATCAGTGAACCTATATAATAGCGGTAGAATATTAGTGATGTTTTTCCTCTATTTTGGGTTTTTTTTTCCCCCAATGAATGTCAGGCCTTTGCAAATTAAATGAAGATACTTGCTGGGTTTTTTTTTTTTATAGACATGCTATTTTAAAATATCATTTTTCAATTTCCATAGTGATAATGATAAAGGAGAAAAATTCTGAAGGCTCTTTATTTGGCTATTGGAGATGGCAAATTAAGAAAGCCTACTTTTCCATGCTCTTTTGGTGTCAGGAATTCATTAAATGTCTTTTAACCTGTTTGCAGAGGAGAGTTGGAAACTTCTTGGAAAATCCTTGCCTTTGCAGATAACATAGCTAAATGTTTAAATGGATTATATGTCAAACCAGTAATCGAAGTCTTCATCGTGAATGGAGGAAGGGGTATTTTTCTTGGGTAACATGAACAAATGGATTTATTTTGATGGTTCAAAAACTTGTTTCAACCCAAGACCATTACTCTAGCACCTAACCACTATGGCCTGTAACAGGTTATTGTATATTCATTTATTTAGATATTTGTGCATCTAATTTGTCAAGCAGAGCATTGAATTGTGATGGCTCAGGCCACAGTTGAGTGTTTAGTTTTTGTTGTTAATTGATAACATTCATTATGTATTACATCTTTCATTTTTTAGTGATTTCAAGTTTGAGATTCTTGAAAAATAAAGACTTTAGGATTTAAGTTTTGTTATTAACATCAGTTACCACAGTGGCATCCTCTAAATTGTGTTTACTAAGTTAGCCAGTCTGCTTTGAGAATTTTCTTAGACACACACAAAAACACTCTCACAAAATAGTCTATTCATAATTTTTGGCAGCTTGAAATGTTAGAAAGTTTTTTGTTCTCGTATTGCTTAACACTCTCTAATGTTTAGATCTCTTTTGGATCAAAATAATCCCTGTGAACCTTTAAGATGTACCTACTAACCTCATTCTGAGTGTGCACATAAAAAAAATATAACTGTTCCCTTTAGTGATCAATTTGGTACCAATTTGATCCTAAACAAATGTAACCTCAAACACAGAAGGCTTGTAGCAAGAATATAGACCTATGTAGGGATCATTTAGATGATCCAGAATATGCTTTTTTTTTCTTACATTGCCATCAGAATGAGAACATGGTTTAAAAATTCTTAAAGTTTACCTTCAACACTGCTTTTTTTTTTTTTCCTAAAAATTTTATTTATTTGACAGAGATACAGTGAGAGAGGGAACATAAGCAGGCAGAGCGGGAGAGGGAGAACCAGGCTTCCCACTGAGTAGGGAGCCCGATGCGGGGCTCCATCCCAGGACCCTGGGATCATGACCTGAGCTGAAGGCAGACACTTAACGACTGAGCCACCCAGGCGCCCCTCTACACTGCTTTAATTCTGAGCAAAACCCTTGCTATCTTTTAACTCCCATGTATTACTCTCTGCAGTTGAGCAAATCACCTAATTTGCCTTCCATACAACATCCTTTTCAAATACGTGAAGGTAGTTATTTCAGTTCCTAAGTAAAAACATCCCTAAATTTCTTTATAGTGTTTTGATTTAAAAATTATTGAGCATTTGGTTTGTGGAAAGGGATAGGCTATATGGGGGCTTTAGTCTCAGGTGGAATCTGAGACCTGCCACTTATTCATAGTGTTACTCATTCCCTTTTTATATACAAGGAAATAGGGAGCAGAAGGTTAGTTGGGAAAATTTATTGGCTAACATTGGATAGGTTGGATTAGTATAGGTGAAGGACCAAGACATTTGCTTAGGAGAACTTCTCATTTGTCATTGTTTACAGATTCTCCATTATGGTCAGGGTTTAGAACTAAATAGGAAAAATCTTCAGCTGTGTGATATCTGTGTGTATACTTTTATTCTAATACATGTGAATTTTTTCTATTGTTTAAGTACTTATTAGAACTTACATATCTTCTGTTATATGTAAGCAAATAATTAAGGACATGTTCTTCTGAATACACACATCCACACACGTAGTGTCACTGATCTTCTTTAAGTTCCAGTTTCAGTTCTGTTACTATCAGAAAGCATAAAATAAGGAAAACAAAAGTATTTACAAGCTGAGAGGGCAAAGGGAGAAGAGTGATAGAGTAGGTGGTGTGGGGAAAGCCACTAACGCATAGCTGTTATTCGTGGACAGTTATTCTCAACCCCTTTTATGTTTGTGGCAATCATAAAGAGATTTAAAGTGATTTTTAAAAATTGTTTCAAAGACTTGAAAAAATCATTCTACAGTTATTACATTTTTCATTTGGTCATCTTTGAAGCCTGATTATGCTCTTCTGTTTTATTAAGCACAGACTTCATTACTTGCTTGTCATTGAGTTGTACCTCTAGCTTCTTTTTTTTTTTTTGTACCTCTAGCTTCTTATTCCCAGCAGTTGTTCTATACAGTATCACCCAAACCACTCAGTGCAGTATTCTGCCGGATAAACATAGTTGTCACAGTATGTATATGTAGTTGCAGTTAAAAATAAATTTTTCTTATTTTTCAGAATTTGCTGGCTAGCTTGTTTAATCTCTGTTATAAGACCTGCTAATGGTTCTCAAACTTTTGTGGCTTAAGAATCACCTGGCTGTTTAGTTAATATAAGGATTTCCAGGTACCCACCCCCAGAGATTCTGATTTGGTAATTTGGGGATGAGACTGAGGAATTTGTAAACTTACCATTTCTTGGCCTTTTGGCTAAGGTCAAGTGTAGGAATTTGTAAACTTTACAAGCACCCATAGGTGAAGTACAAACCTTAAATAGCTAAGGGTGCTAATCAGAATCATCTGGGAGATTGTTTTTTAAAGGGACATGCCAAGTCTACCATTTGAATTTCCAGGGTTGGGATTTGGGCACAGATATCTAGGGAAAAATTCCACTGGTGATTGTGATGTATACCACAGGTCAACCCATGACTAATCTATCAAAGTCCTTAGTGTATTTTGTAGTTTTTGTGTTCCTAAGTATGTGGCAGTGTTAATGTCTAAGAGGTTGGACATGTTTCCTGTGTATGTAAAGCATTTGGGCAGATTTTTTAAGAGAAAGTATTTAACCATTTTTGGGTGTTGAACAGTCTTTTACTCCTCTGGGTATTTTTGAAAGACACATGAAGTATTTTCTTAGATTAGAGGGGCTCAAAGTGTTCTCTAGACCGGCATCATTGGTACTTCCCTGCTGACTTGTTAGACATGGAGATTCTCAGGCCCCATCCAGCCCTCCTGAATCAGAAACTCTGGGTAAGGCCCAGTAATCAGTTTGCAGAATACCTCCAGGTGACTGTGGTACAAGCTAAAATTAGAGAACCTCCATCTTAGAGTAACAGCTTCACATACACATTTTTGGTATTATTTATCTACTACTTTATATATATTAGGGGATCAAAGATTTTTTTGAGAGGCTCAATACCAATTCTGAACCAGGAGAGAATTTATTTAAATCACTAGTTAACAATCTAAAAACAAAAGCATATTCTTTCTACAGGCAGAATTTTAATACACAATATTGCCAATAAATTATAAATCTGTTAGCTGATTAATAAATTTAATGTATAAATAGAACATTTCCATGTAATGCTGCCTCAGATGTGATATAGATTTTATTTTCAGAATGTACCCTGAATTTAAAACAGTGATTATTTCTTCCTTATTTTACCGCAGCATTAGAAAGTGGAGTATTTAATTCGTGAGGTTATTGGAAGTGGAATAATCCATCTTTTCTCTAATTGTGGATATTTGCAAGATATTGCCAAGCTAGTAAAATAGTAAACACCTAAACGAAGAAATTTAAGTTGCTTTCAAAAATAAAATAAGTACATATATTCTGAATATTTTTCTTTAGAAAACATTTCAGGTGATTTTGGAATTTCAAATTAACTATGAAATGCTAAATTTTCAAAAGCCAATAATTAGAATGAGAAACTTAAAATACTGACTTATACTGCTTACTCGGTGTCTCCTTTCCACTTCCTGGAAAGAAATATGATTGTTCCTGCTTCATTCCCAAAATGAACAAAACATTTAACTCATTTCTAATTAATCTTACTGTAAAACAAGTTTAAAAGTAGGATGACTTCTTCTTCTGGATTTTTCTGACAAATGCAGGTGCATTATAGTATCTGTTCACTGATGAATTTTTTTTAAAGTATAAAATATTCTGTGATCCTGCTATCTTGAAACTGCTATTAATATTTGTAAATTTTGCTAACTGTATATTGTATCTTTCTGGTTTTATCTGTGCACTTATAAGTTACATTTGTATATGTGTACATATATACACATTTATTTACATATATACACGTGTATTAATAAATGGATTCATGCTCAAATTTTGTTGTATAACCTATTTTCACATAATGCTATATTATAACATCTTCTCTAAGCACAGATTAATTTTCATAGATTTTGCCTTGTCTGTCAAAGTTTTGTTATTTGATTTTATGGAAAGATTATTCCTAGGGCTAATGTTTTGTCATTAGGGATTGACCCTAGTAACTACTATCGAATAAAGACAAGAAACATAAAGATATATTTGTCCTAGAATATAAACTCCATGGGAATAGTAACATGGTCTGTAATAAATATACTTGTCTCAGGGTAACCTCCCCTTGTAAAAAGCCAGTAGGATTAGAAATCAACCTAATGAGAACTTGCATGTCTTAGGATGAAAATTAAGCACTTTCTTGAAAAAGATCGTAGAAAACAGAGTCAAGTCTTCTGTTTCGCTGGGCTATGAGACATAATTATAAAGGTATTGATTTAATTGGTTAACTGCTTTAACTACAACTCATGCATTTTCCTGCCCACACTGACTTAGGACAAAAAAGTAAATGACATTAGAATATAGATCAGAGTGATAAGGGGAAATAATCTTAAACCTTTCACCTCTTTTCAATAAATTGGTATCATAGTTTCTCTGCTTTCTCCCTGTGCTTCCAGATCTCATCTGTTCTCCTTGGTGATAGTATTGGTGCCATTTCACTGTTCGAGTGCTTGGTGATTTTTTTTTTTAATCAGTAGCTTTTTTCTTTCTTTCTTTTTTTTTTTTTTAATTTATTTGACACAGAGATAGCCAGTGAGAGAGAGAGACAAGCAGGGGGAGTGGGAGAGGAAGAAGCAGGCTCCGAGGAGAGGAGCCTGATGTGGGGCTCAATCCCAGAAGGCCAGGATCACGCCCTGAGCCAAAGGCAGACGCTTAACGACTGAGCCACCCAGGCGCCCCCAGTAGCTTTTTTCTAACTTACATCTAGTATGCTTATTAGATGCTTACTAAATGCTTACTTATATTTGAAAGTGCATATCCAGGTAATCACAGTAAATGAAAATAGTATGCCTTGTTTATAGTACTGATATTATTGTGCTGTTCAATTATGATCACAGTCTGTAGTGATGAAGCACAAATTCAGGCATCTTAAAAAAATGTTGAAGGGGCAGTCAACCTTCAATGGGCTTAAGTCAAAGTCAAATAGAAGATTAAGGCCAAATAGTAAAGCCGAGTAGAACTTATGCACATCTCTATTAAGAATACAAAGATGAAGGGTACCTGGGTGGCTCAGTCGGTTAAGTGTCTGCCTTCGGCTCAGGTCATGATCGTGGGGACCTGGGATCGAGCCTGCTTCTTTCTCTCCCTCTGTCCTTCTCCCCTGCTCGTGCTCACTCACTCTCTTTCTCTCAAATGAATAAACAAAATCTTTTTCAAAAATTAAAAAAAAAAAATACAAAGATGAATGAGGCAGTTTTCTGCCTCCAAGAAGTTTGAAGAATTTTAGAAGATACATACAGTTGACCCTTAGAACAGTGCAAGTGGTTAGGGGCTCTGACTCCCTGCACAGTCAAAAATCCATGTATAAGTTTTGACTTCCCCAAATATGTAACTACAAATAGCCTTCCTCAAAAAACTTCACTTCTAATAGCCTACTATTGACTGGAAGCCTTACCGGTAACTACTAACACATATTTTGTATATGTTTTATATACTGTAATCTTATAATAAAGTAAGCTAGAGAAAAGAAAATGGTATTAAGAAAATCTAAAGAAGAGAAAATAACATTTACAGTACTGTATTGTATTTGTCAAAAAATTCCATGTATAAGTGGACCCACACATTTCAGATCTGTATTGTTCAAGGGTCATGTGTATATAGCAAAATAACCAGAATGGTGAGATCTAGGGGAGAGGAACAGTTTTGGAAGACAGAAACAAAGTAATGCTGGAGTTGAATGTTGAAAGTTTCTTACATAAATATAGCAGGCCACTTATTGGAAAGGGTACTTTGGGCAGAGAGAGAATGAGCCAGAAAGAATGAAATACTATGCTTTTGAGTAACTGCAGTGTGGCCAAAGAATATAGGAAATAATGAGGATGAAGAGATGGACAGGGAACTAGCTAAGGGAGGGTTTCCTTAGAAAATAGATTTTGTCATGTGTACATTTGGTGGAATTTTGAGGAGGGCATAATATCCAATTTCTTATTTTGGGATGTTGATTGTGGTAGTAATTTGAGAGCATAATTAACGCAGAGTTAATAGTGAAGTAGTTGAGTCAGTGGTTCCCAAATCTCATTGTATATCATATGCATCTTGGGAGTTTTTAAAAACCCAGAATTTTGGGTCCTGCTTCAGATCTACTGAATCAGAATTTACAAAGACAGGGCCCAGAAATTTGAAATGTTGAATGTCTGTAAGTAATTATGATGCACCTAGACCAGCATTTGAAAATATGGCATTAGGTAACTATTTCTACAGTAGACTACGTGGGAGGCTGTGTAAGCTCCATGAGGGCTCTTCTGTGTATCACTACATTCCTTGTAACTGGCACAGTGCATTCTAGGTGCTCAATAAATATTTATTTAATGAATTATTTCTTAAATGTAGGAGGTTATTCTGAGGTTCAGGAAGGCCACTTCCCATCTTGTGTTTTGTTCTCTATAAAGAGTTATAGTTAAGTTCATATAGTTATATGAAAGTGTTTAACACAATGCCTGACATATAAGTGCTCAGTAAATGTTAGAAGGGGAAATTCTCTTTATCTTTTCTCTTATGGTACTTTGTGTGATTCCCTATCTTGGCAGTTGGCTTATGCCTAGTCAGGTCTGAAGTGAGCATGCAGATTGGTTTTACTTTGGGGATCCAGATGTTGAACAAATAAAACACCAACAGTAGTGAGCTGAGATGTTTGAATAGGTCCTCTGTACAAATTAAAGTCTGGTGGGAGTATTGAGGTAGACTGAATTACTGTCTTCTGGTTCTCTTCCCTTAGTGGTTGGCAGTATCCATTAAAGGTTGTGTTGCTTTGAACAGCTGGTGGACAGTGGAGCCCAGAGCATTGCCATTATAATAAGGTGCTTTTGAATTAGACTCCAGGAAAGAGCCTGGCCGTGAGTCCCTCCAAATGGCTTTACAAGTCCTAAATTCCAAAGCTAACCCCTACGCCTCTCCTTTGTGTCTCTGAAATGTAAAGTAGACAGATTTTGAACTTTATAATGCCTCGATGTATGTATACTTAGTAATTAGAATGAGTTTCTGAAAGGCACCGTAATCTGTTAACAGCATGGTTTCTAGAGCTAAGTGGTTTGAGTTTGAATATAGGCTCTACCATTTATTTAATTCCGTAAACTTGGATAAGTTATTTAACCAGGTTCCTTATCTGTAACATGGTGATAATAATAAAAAATAAGTTAATTGATGAGAAATGTTTAGAATATCACTGTGTACATAGTATAAGTACCTTGGAGTTTGGATTTAAAGCTGCAGGCCAAAATGCCAACTGAAGAACATGGAAATTTCCTCTGGCCTGAAACTTTAAGAAGTGCAGGGCAGTTAAAACAGTGAGATGCACAATTTTCACCTATCAGCTTGACAAAAATTAAAAAGATAAAGAAGATCCATAATATATATTACTGCAGAGTGTGTGGGGAAATAAACACATTCATCAATTAGCAGAGACAAAAATGGGTACAGACCTTTTTGGAAAGGTAAATTTAAATGCCACATCCTTTAGATCATGGAATTTAAGTTTAGAAGGTCTGTCCTGTAGTAGGAATACTGGAGTGGAAAACAACTTGTAACTTCAAGGCCAGAAAGAGTTTTTAAAGCAGCTAAATAATAGAGTTAAGGGTTTTTTTTTTTTTAATGTAAACTTTATTAGAAATAGGATGGATCAGGGGTGCCTGGGTGGTGCAGTCGTTAAGCGTCTTCCTTGGGCTCAGGGAATGATCCCAGCATTCTGGGATCCAGCCCCACATCAGGTTCCTCCACTAGGAGCCTGCTTCTTCCTCTTCCACTCCCCCTGCTTGTGTTCTCTCTCTCGCTGGCTGTCTCTGTCAAATAAATAAATAAAATCTTAAAAAAAAAGAAAGAAAGAAAAGAAATAGGATGGATCAACTGTTAACACTTTGAATGTCTGACTCTAACTTCAGTTTTTTGTTTTTTTTTTGGTAAGTATTTATTTATTTATTTGAGAGAGAGAGTATGCTAGCAGAGGGTCAGCAGTGGGAGAGAGACAAGCACTCAGTGTGGAGCCGACATGGGGCTCAATTCCACAAGCCTATGACCCGGAGATCATGACCTGAGTTGAAATCAAGAGTTAGATACCTAACCGGCCCCTAACTTCAGTTCTTAAAGTCACATATATTCACAATCGGGAATGCTAATGGGCTTTGCTCGTGTAATTAGACAACACAGATGAATTAAAATATCTGCAATTTTGTGTTCTTGTTAATCTAAAGAATACTAAGCATTCTCTATAAAAGGGCTAGTGCTATTCAACTTTGTATCCAAGAAGCTTCGTGATAGTGGATCTAGATTATTTTCCTAAATATATTTCCTATACAAAATAATTTTAAGATACAATTGTTAGCGTCTTGTCTAGTACTGTATGTTAAAGAATAATAAGTGTGTGAAAACTACAGTACCACAAAAATTAAGCTATTTTGCTACTTTACTTAAACAGTAGTCCCAGAACATAGAAATGTGTAAGCAAACTGTTCAAAAGACAGAATTTTTACTGTACTCTTAACTGATTTCTGCTGTGATTAGCAGATGTGAAATAGCACTTTATGCAGACATGTCAGTGCAGAACTTTACTTGATCTGTACTTAATAAAAACAACAAAGATGGAATTGGTAATTTAGAGAAATACAGTGACCTTACTTACATGCAGAAAATCTGCCTGTTTTCTTCTGGTCTACAAACCTTTTATTTTGCAATCTAAGTAGTAAGTAAATAGTACAGGATTCATCTCTATGGGACCTACAGGCCATGGCCTACCAGAAATTTGTTGTTCAATTCTGTGGGGTATGACCTGATAAAAAGAGCCTTCCTCTGAGTAGACTAGAAGCTGGTCAGTTCAGATGCTGAAACTCTAAGAACTTTGGAAGTTACAGCTTTAAGCTAAGCAATGTTTTAAGAGCTCCCATAGTCACATGTGGAGAACATCAGATAAATTTCTATATTAAATCTTCTTTATAGGTCCCCTGATTGCTTTATGTCTAGGTAGATTATATAATAGAGGACATACTGATTTGCATTACCTTTTTCATCTAATTTAGGTTTGTCAGCTCCTGAAGTATCATATTACCTGTTTTATTGAGGTTTATTTCTCTTCCAGAATTCTGGCTCATGCTCAAAGTCTTCTCCTAGTCTTTACCACTTAAGTATGTTATGCGTTAAATGTTTTATTCAAGCTCACATTTCTTATGTATTTGTCTTACAAATTTAGTTGCCACATCTTTAACAGTTATTATCTTCAAAGTTGGGGACAATACAAGTATTTCTAAACGTATGGAGATATTCACCATGGTTAGCTAAATCAGATACCCTTTAAAAGCATAAAGCAGGTAATAAAAGGATTTAAATTTTTTACCAAGTGTTTCATTTGGGTAGTCATTTGTTGGTCGCTTAAATGTGGTTGAGTAATTAAGAGAAGAAGGCGAGTAAGTCTGATGAAAGTTGCTGATTAATCAAATTCTGATCACCTGGACTGATTGTAGTATTTAAACTTATATTCAGGTTTATCATGAGGTCATTGGTCATCACACTTTTTTTGGTGGTTTCACTTGAACCAGATAGGAATCTGATTCCCACTACCATCCCTTCCTCTCACCCACCAATTCAGAGGGGAAAAAAGTGAGGAAAATTAGATGCTAGAGCCGGGAGAGGGGGGGCACACTGAATATCTCCCACCATACTTGGGAACTCTGGTATAGGTATAAAATAGATTTTGAAAACTTTTATTATTGTACATTTTGTTCCTAAGTTCAAATTTAAAACATTCACTTAAAGTTAATGAGAACAATAAAGTAGTTCTAATGCACATAAAAAATGAAGTTGCAGACTGTTGATATTGTTGAATTTTCATGGTAGCCTCAGTCTAATTTATTTTCATGGTTTTTAAAGATTATACAGCATTAAGAAAATCCTGATTTACATAGATCACTAGTTATAAGTAGTAATAGTTTTTAATAGCTCACCTTAAATCTCAAGATACTCAAATTGATCTGGGTGCTGGAATTGAATAATTTGTATCAAAGTTCAGTTACTAACAAAATATTCACATTCCTTATTAATGTAGAAAAGTCAGATAAGCACACAAACTTAAGTGCTTAAATTACATTATTATTAGTATATAATACAAAGGTTATTCATTTGTTATACAACATAGTAGGAGCATGTGCTGAGAACCCTGACTGGTTTTTTGTTCTGTTTTTGTTTTGTTTTGTTTTGTTTTGTTTTGGAGAATATTGCTTCTGTGATTGAACCTTGCAGTTTTGCAGATAATTTGAAGGGAGGAGAGATGTAAGTTAGATATAATAACGCTTTATTCATAGGATATAAGGAGGACGAAGTGAAATAATGCTGGCAAAGTCCTTCCATACTGCTTGCTAAGTGCTCAATAAGTGGTAATGGCTATTTTCAACATTTAATAAATAATTAACAGAATTAGGTTGAGGGTCATAGGAGAGCAGCTGAGTATTTGAGGTAGAAACAGCATTCTTTCTTAAGGTAAAACAACTGTGGAAGAGCAAACAAAGACTTAGCAGTAAAAAAAAAAACCTGTTCAAATCCTGTCTGCTACATAATGGCTGTTTTTAACCTGCTATATAACCTCCTCTGTAAAAAGGGATAGTATTTAATCTATTTACAGTGTGAGAAAACTAGTTACCTGGTACACATAGTAGGTTTTAGTAAACAGTAGCTATTAAAGAAGACACTAAGGACAGAACCACGTTTAGCGTAGTTTACCTCCAGCTGGGTCAGGAGGAGTAGATGTTGCTACAGTTAAGCGGAGGAAAATGTCTCTGCTTGGTGTGCCTTAGGAAAATCTTTCTGTCTGACTTTATTCTTGGAAGAGTTCCCTAAAGATGTGTCATTGTTTTGACACCTTTATTAATCTTTATTAACCTGTTTCTTTCAATTCTTACTGTTGTGCCACATCTTTTTTTCTTCTATACTCCTACCTTTTTTTGATACCTGTTGGCGCCAGTAATAGATTAGGGGCTGCTAAGGGAAGAAGCAACCTGAAAATGGTAGCTTATTATAGCGGGTAATATAAATATCTATAGCTTACAGTCAGTATTGCTCATGTGGTAGGGTAGAGGATGGGAAAATATTGGAGTCAAAAGAAACTTGAGTCAAAAATCAGTTTTAGCTGCAGTCTGTAGTTTGCCTGCTTAACAACTTCCTTTTTTTCAAGTTAATATGTACAACTTAGTTTCTCTAGACTTAGTGCTGATTTTTCTATGTTGAGACTACTTTTGAATGGCTGTGAGGGTACAGCCTTAGATACACAGGCTACTTTTAAGATTTTGGCTAAAACAAAAATATCCTCTCCAATTTGATATTCCAGGGAGGAGATACCTGTTTTGGAAAGGTTTAAAGCTTCATCTTGGACTTCTTGTGAGAGTTCCTTATGTCTTCAGTAATCCAAATATTTGTATAGCTGTATTTTACATTCTTACTTATACATTCATGTAGTAGACAAATCTCTATATAATTTGATTCACATGGCATCTTTAAATTGTTCCATGAAAAGCAGAAAAATGTGTTATCCAAGCAAAGGCAAACTAACTTATATAAATTTTCTCTTTTTCTCTCCTCCTCTTCCTCTTTTGTTAAATAGGATAAGTTCTGAACGTCGAAAAGAAAAGTCTAGAGATGCAGCTAGATCTCGGCGAAGTAAGGAGTCCGAAGTTTTTTATGAGCTTGCTCATCAGTTGCCACTTCCCCATAACGTGAGCTCACATCTTGATAAGGCTTCTGTTATGAGGCTTACCATCAGCTATTTGCGTGTAAGGAAACTTCTGGATGCTGGTGAGTTGTTTTACAAAAGTGTGAAAGGCCTAAAAATTAGAAATCAGAAGTAATTAGAAGGTGGTCATACTCAGGCCTTCTTTAATGTGATTTTTTATTACCTGCTTTTAAAGCTTCAGTAAGGAATTTTTAAGATACTGGCCTTTCCCCCCTCTTCTCTTACCCCACCTTCTTGCCTGTTTTCCTTTTAATAACATGACCCTTCTTTCTCTTTTCAGTGCTTGCTATGTTACTTTAAATAATCATTAAAAGCAGCTGGTAAATCTAATTGTAATTTTTAAATAAAATATCAGATATTTATAAAAATATCTAAATATTATCATTTAAGTATAACTTTTAATTATTTTTCTTTTCTTGTGCCCTTTTTAGGTGATTTAGATATTGAAGATGAAATGAAGGCACAGATGAATTGCTTTTATTTGAAAGCCCTGGATGGTTTTGTTATGGTTCTTACAGATGATGGTGACATGATTTACATTTCTGATAATGTGAACAAATACATGGGATTAACTCAGGTAAAATGCCCATATGTTAAGAGCCCTTCTGTATGTTTTTATGATTTTATGGTATAGATCTAATTTTTTAAATGTGTTTACAGTTTGAACTAACTGGACACAGTGTGTTTGATTTTACTCATCCGTGTGACCATGAGGAAATGAGAGAAATGCTTACACACAGAAATGGTAAGAAGAAAAGTCTGTTTGATTTAATATGACAGGTGGTTTTACATAATAAGATACTAATTTTTAAATTTTGCTGTTGTATTAACCTAACGCTCAAAACATCATTTCCTGTTTAATAAAATGTTGCTCTGTTCTTTGTGACATCTATGTTACTCTATTTTTTTAGAAATTTATAAAAATACCTAAAAAAATTTTAAAGCCCACCTAATTCCATGAATAATTATATAGATGTAGTAAAATAAAGTAAATAAAATGGGAAGGTAAATAAAAATCAGGACCTACAAAGAAGTCAATTTATAACATACAACTTTAAGGCCAGGGGATAATCAAATAATAAGATTTTAGATAGTGATTACACTTGAGGTACCAGTGTGCATTCAAGCTTTCTAAAGGACCAAGATAAAGAAAAGAGAAAGTTCACCAGATTTTTAAAAGCCTAATAGCTGCTTGTTTGACCTCAGGATATTCACAATTATTAGAGACTATGTAGTAAAATTACAAAGTAATATATTGTGGATGCCCCCACATTAGCAACAATAAAAACGACCCGCTAAGACCTCTTAACTCTTAGTAATGAATTGTTACAAATAAGTCTCTAAGATTTTTGGAAAGTACCCTTGAATTACAAAAATTTTATAACTAAAGAAAGTCTGTTCACACCTGTGCCGTGTTAAACAAAACGTACTGATAATTTATAAAGTTACCACAATGGAAATTTGTCATTGTTCTCTGTTGCTCTCCAATTTGTTTGTTTGCTTCTGTATTAAACTCAAGTTCATAGCACTTTTTGAATATTTTTATGGTTTTTTTTCATCTCATTTCATTTATGATAATAGTTAACCTCTGTTGAGAGATTACTCTGTGCCAGAACACTATTCTCTGCATGTTATGTGCTTTAACTTCTTTTTTCCTCATAACACCCTATGAAGTTACTATTTCTACTTTACTGAGGAAACTGAGGCACGGAATTATTAAGTAACTTACCCAAGATTACTTGGTTAGTAAATGGCAGAGTGTAGGTTAAGCTCAAGTGGATGGGCTCGAGTCTACACTCATTAGTCCTCTGGAGATCTTTCATGTTCACCAACTCTCACTACTTTCTGTGGCCACTTTTAGCCTTGCCAGTAGGAGCCCTCTTCTGTTCTCTAATTTCATACTTTGTGTTTGCTGTGAACTTGGAAAGCAAATATATAATTTTTAGAATTTTGTATAAAGGAGGAGTAAATACACTTCACACAGGGACCTAAGTGGGTTGTCAATTAGTTTAATATAGGACTTCTAGTGTTTAGACTGAGGTTTGTACTGGCTGTTCAGTGATTCCCTTGGCCTAGACTATAAATGGATGGATATTAGGAAATTTTGTTTTGATTTTGTAATGATGATAATACATTATTCTAAATCAAATATATTCTACATAGTATAGTTTAGATGTATATTTTTAAACAAACTTTTTCTATTTTTATGTTTTTTAAACAAATAGTTTTTTAAAGCACATGAACTTACTGAAAATCATTCCTAATGTAATGAATGTTTGACATTTTGTTGAGAAACAAAAATGCCCTTTTCACTTTTAGAAAAGGGGGGCTGCTGCACTGCATCACATTTCAGTGATATGCTAAGAACCAGTGGTGTGTTTATACAACATAGTCCTATTATTTTTTCATTTAAATTCTGAAGTGATGACTTAGAGTTCATTAAAAATAAGATTTATTTTTAGATCTGAAAATTTAGTTCTTTTAAAAAAAATTTTTTTTTCCCCATTAGGAAAATGCTAGTACCTTAGTTTTTAAATTAATCTTCATGTCCCAATTCAAAGGCTTTGGGTATCCAGAGGTCAGTACAATTCAAGCTTAGATTATGAAGGACTGAATCCACAGAGAATTTACAAGTAGATCTCTGCTGGCACCACAACCACAACCCAACTCTGTACTGCCACTGAGACCAGTGTGGTTCTCGTGGCATCTTTTTAAAATCCATTCACAAATACTTCTAGGGAGGGCAAATTTAATCCTTATTTGAGTAAACCCATATAATTTGTATCAGCACCAAGACTGCCCCCTTGCCTAGTTCCACAATTATGGAACTAGAACTCTTCTCATTCTCCTTGAATTCTTCTTCCTCAGGAGTCCAGCATTTCTAGCTAAGCAAGCCTAAATTTAAACTTAATATCTTGTTTCTTTTGGGGGCACATGGGTGGGTCAGTCGGTTAAGCATCTGCCTTCAGCCCAGGTCGTGATCCCCGGAGTCCTGGGATTGATCCCCAAATTGGGCTCCCTCCTCAGCAGGGAGCCTGCTTCTCCTTTTCCCTCTCCCTGCTGCACCCTCTTCTTGTGCTGTCTCTGTCAAATAAGTAAATAAAATCTTTTAAAAAAAAAAAATCTTGTTTCTTTTCTACTTGGCACTTTTCTTTCAATATACTGGTCTTAAAATCTCCAGATCTTTTTTCTTTTTAAATTTCTCTCCTATCCACCTACTTCTGTCAGTTTTCAAGTTTTTATAGATTCTAGTTCTTCATGTGTCTTTTGTCTCCCTTCTTTTCACTTCTGCTCAGCCCCTGATTATCATCATTGTATTTTAGTTCTAATACATCATGTATATTGCTTCTAAATTAATGTACCTTAAGTTCCTGATTGTGCTTCCTATCTCAGAATTTTTGGAAACTCTATGTTGTATGAATTCAGGCTGAATTCATTAGGCCATCCAAAGCCCTCCGTTGTTACAGCCCTAATCATCCATTTCTAACTGTCTCATTACTCTTCTGCATGTACTTCATATTGCAGCAACCTGAACTATCTACTGTCCACCGAACATGTGTTCTTTATTCCCCACCTCTGTGCTTTTCATTTTTTTTTTCCTTTTCACCGTTTCTTTGTTCTATAACGTTTAGAATTGGAGTGAATAGACCTGAATTTATTTCACTCTGATTTTGCTTTGAAAAGTCATTCAGTATTTTTGTTTGTTTTGTTTTTTCCTCTAGTAACAAAGTAGAAATAATGTCATGCTTACTTTACAGGAAGATTTAAGGAAAAATCAAATATATAAAAATATTATTTGCTTTGAAAAGAAAGTTGCTATTTTGAAAGTTCTATAAATACATGGAGTGCTCAGTTATAAATTGAGCTAACACATTTAGCAAAGGTTTGGAGGAGTTCGCTTGAAGTTCTTTTTTGGGGGTGTGCTTATAAACTGATAGCACAATTATAAGGCAAATTTATACCACATTTATATTTCTTTGTAATTTTGCCAACTTCACTGGCTTGAATGTGAAATGATTAACTGTTATCTGAAACCAGGGAATCATTGGAGTAGTGAACCCCAGTTACTGATTGAAGCATGTTAGATCCCTTGGACGTGTTGGAGTGTGAATCGCTGTTCATGCTGAGACTTGAAATTGTTATTTGAAAATAGCATCTAGGTGCTACTCTTACTGTGACAAATTTAAATGTTTAATTATGTTTTTATAATTTTATTTCATGCTTTCATTCATTAGGCCTTGTGAAAAAGGGTAAAGAGCAGAATACACAGCGAAGCTTTTTTCTCAGAATGAAGTGTACCCTAACTAGCCGGGGGAGAACTATGAACATAAAGTCAGCAACATGGAAAGTAAGTAAAAATGATTTGTAAGTCGTGGTGTACATCTCAACACTGCTAATACTTAAGATAGCATTAGAACTGTGAGGGAAAACTTACAGTTGTTCATTGGCATTTACAGAGTTACCATCCAAAAGTAGTAATTTGTCAGTTTGAGGCATGAACTTAAATTATGTGAATTGTCGCACTGGTGTACCAGGCTGACTTCATCATTTGGCTTTGCCACCCACCCAGTGTCTGCATTTTGGTAGAGCTTAATTTTCAGTTATTGTTGTTACATTTCCTTTCTCAGTGTTGAAACAGTCATCAAAGCAAGAAATAACAAAATAATAAATAAAACAGCCACTATGACTAGATGAATGAAAAATCAGCCCATATTTGTCTGAAGGAAATTTTTTAAAGAGTAATTTATGGTACCTGAGTCATGAGTGGTATTACAGGGGAAACACGTATTGATTTCAAAGATACGATTAATCCACTAATGACAGTAAATTTTATCAAAGCTTCCTTGCCATATCACACTTCAGCTGTTTATCTGCATTTTTTTTACTAGCATTTTATATTTTATTTTATTTTTTTATTTTTATTTTTTTTTTTAGATTGTATTTATTTATTCGACAGAGATGGAGACAGCCAGCGAGAGGGAACACAAGCAGGGGAAGTGGGAGAGGAAGAAGCAGGCTCATAGCAGAAGAGCCTGATGTGGGCTCGATCCCATAACGCCGGGATCACGCCCTGAGCCAAAGGCAGACGCTTAACCGCTATGCCACCCAGGCGCCCCGCATTTTATATTTTTTAAAGAACTGCTTTGTTTTCTTTGTACACAGGTACTTCACTGCACAGGCCATATTCATGTCTACGATACCAATAGTAACCAGTCCCAGTGTGGGTATAAGAAACCACCCATGACGTGCTTGGTGCTGATTTGTGAACCCATTCCTCATCCATCAAATATTGAAATTCCTTTAGACAGCAAGACTTTTCTCAGTCGTCACAGTCTGGATATGAAATTTTCTTATTGTGATGAAAGGTAAATGATATATAAGATACAATAATTTGAATTTTTAATTAGTCCCTCTTTTTTTTTTTTTTTACTGTTGACTATAATAAAGACTGTATGCTTCCTTCCACTAAACTGAATACAGTGATACATTGTAGAACTCAGTAATACTACATTAACTTTGTAGATTAATTCAGCCACATTTATTGAACACTTACTATGCACTACGAATACTTTACCAGGGTGCTGTCCAGAAATCACAATGATGAGGTCTTTTTTCTTTCTAACTTATTTAAAAAGAAAATAAATATGTTTCAAAGACATAATGCATAATTTGAGGAAGAACAGATTACTTTTGGTTATGGACTAGAAAGGAAAGTGGTCACCTCCTCACCCTACATATTGACCATGATTTGTATTGCCATTTCCCAAATTTATGTTTGTAACTATTTTTAATTGCTAATTTGATATTTTTATCAGGATATTCCTCTGTATTAATAAACTGAATACTTCTATGACTCAACTGCACTGCTATTGTCCCAAAACAATTTCAAATATTGCTTTTCCTTTTAAAGTGCTAGCATGCTTAGTAGATACACAACTCCTGCAAAAATTTGGAATTTATCCTTAACTTTTTTTTTTATTATCTGTACTCAGTTGGTCTCTAAATCTTACAGATTTAATGTCTACATATATCTCTTGATCCATTCCCTCCTTTCCACCCTTGCTTTCCTGCCACTGAATTCTTCAGCTCGTTATTATAACCTTTGGCTCAAATTTTTACCATAATCTCCTAAGCTGCCTCTGTGCCAGCAGATGTATGTAAGCCTTAATCTCTCATCCACATTCCCAAAAAGTGGACTTCATAATGTAAAAATTAGATGTCATGCTACTGTTGAAAATGCCTCAATTGCTTCCCTTTATCTTTACACAGAAAAAAAACGTGGGTTTATAAAAATATTACTTACTGTGGCCTTGGTATTTGAACTTAACTATTTCAAATTTTATGATCCTTACCTGTTAAATTAGGGTAGTATTTTGAAAGGCTGTTGCCAGGATTAAAGGAGTTTGTTGAGGGCCTAGCACACATAGTGTATGCTTTACCACTGGTGTCAGCCATCAGAAAAATGAAGATAGAAAAGCTAACAAGTATTTCATGGTGTTTATTGCCATTATTCATGTGAATATATGATAGAACAGAGATATCCACCTCTTTTTGAGGAATTATTTTTTATTTTTTGTACTCAGTAGCAAAGTACAGAAATAAGTTGGGGAGAAAGAAAAGTGGTGGGACTAGAATGAGAATTGAGAAAGGGAGTGACATTTCTCTCTGGTTATATCAGAAAACTGGCAAAATGATCATGACAGAGGAGTGAAGACTCCCTGGTTAGAGATCAACCAAGTAAGGTTTTGAGTTTGACCAGGAGATTGTTGTTTTCTGATTAGAGCACTTTTAGGAACGTTTCACATCGAAAACCTCTAAGAACTGAGATCTAGAAAAATTTTTGCTCAATTTTGAGAAAATCTAACATATCAAACTCCTGGCATTTAGAATATCTCACAAACAGTGTTTGCTGTACTAATTTCCACATACAGTTCAACACATTTATTTGAGCATCTACAATTTTGTGGCAAAGTAGAATGAAGAGCAGCAGTTCTTACCCTCAGGACACTTACAATGAACGAATAATATGCTGCATAGTTGCTTTAGATCACAGTTGCTTAAGATCATGGTTGCTTAAGAACATTTTTGGTAAGATTTTCTGGATCACTCCCCTTTTTGGTACAGAATATAAGCTGTGTAATTCTCTAAAGTTAGATAAAATTGACTTTTTAGGAAAATATGCTGTTTACATTTTAACATCTTATATCCCTCAATGGTAGAGATAACTTAGATTAGAAGTGCTGACGAGACACCTTATTAAACCAGAGCTTCTTACCATGACAATACAAGGCCCTCATTAATCTGGTTACTTCTCTAGCCTCATCTCTCCTCACCTGCCCCCGCAACTACGAGTCTTTCTTGTTTACACAGTATCAAGCATTTTCTCATCTCTGTCTTTGCTTCTGGTATACCTTCTGCTTCTGGTATACCTTCTGCTTCTGGTATGCCTTCTGCTTCTGGTATACCTTCTTCTTGAAATGGTTTTGCTCTCCCTGCTGCTCTCCTATGTTCAACTCATAAGTCTCCTGTAAGAAGTTGTCCCTCACCCACTATTTCTTTTCATGGATAAGGGTGGTTCCTCTGATTCCTGCAACAGATTGCCATCACTACACATACCACATTATTTCGTAAGTAGTATGGTAACTGTTGCGGAAGATTAACTACATGTTGAGTTTTGACCTTACATTTTTCACACCTAGAACAATGCCAAGGCGTACTTAGGCATATAAAGATTTAAATGAAGTTTTTTTTTAATTCCATGGGAATTTTATTTAAGTAACCTTTATAAGACTCATTAAAATTATTTTTCAAGTATAATTTAAAGAAATAGGGCTTTTTTTATAAAACAGTTTCCTTTGTAATGCTGCCACCTAGTGCAGATGTGTTTAGGGATATCCCTTTGTAAAAAAGTCTGGATTTTAGCTTGGTTTGGCTAATTCGTTTTTTTTTACAAATCACTTTCTATTTACCTATTTTTATTTTGGAGTGAACTATATGGCAGGTCTTGCCTTAAAGTGTGACAACACAAAAAAGAGTATTACTTCTTTACATTTTTTTTAGAAGGATATCTTCTCTGTGCGTTTTTTGTAGTTTTTTTGGACACAGTACATTAAGTAACTTTTGCTTACACCTCAGTTAGAAAGTCTTTTAAATTCTAAAGGCTGAGAAATTGAAAAGTTTAACTCATGTTTTGCTCTGAGAAAAAAGAGAACATTTCTGTTTAGTATGGCGCTAAGATGACAGCATTCTCTTTCACATGAAATAGGTTCCATTTCAAACTGGTTGTAGAAAGTAATAAGAGCTAATCTCTGTCCTAAAAGAGTTGCCCAGCAACCAAAAGGGGTAACTGAATTATTTTCTAGTCCATTTTCAGTTTGATATCATTTTTTCATCTGAAATGAATTCCTATAATTTTATATTATTTAAAAAACTAAGTGTAAGAATGCAACTAATGAATCATCGAACTTTACATCAGAAACCGGGGATGTACTGTATGGTGACTAACATAATATAATAAAAAAACATTAAAAAAGAAAACTAAGTATAAGAGCATCTTCTAAAACCAACATAATATGTATTTCTTAAGTTCCCATTTAGTATGGAAGTCTTTGGTTGGTGATATTAAAATTCCGTAGTAGATATTGATCCCCCAAAGTGAAGCCTAAGGGCACTGTTAAAGAATCTGGTTTTATGGTAAACTAATGTTATGGATTTAATCTTATATTTCAAATTAAATGTCAGTGGCTATTTTTAATTTAGCAGTACTTCCTGTCTATTTATGAATCCCCTATCTAGTTACCAAAAGTAGGTACAGTAAAATGTGATAAAAATAGGGGCGCCTGGGTGATGCAGTGGGTTCAGTGTCTTACTTTTGATTTCGGCTTAGGTCATGATCTTGGAGTTGTGGGATCCGGCCCCATCTCAGACTCTGCGCTGTCTCTCTCTCTCTCAAATAAGTAAATAAATCTTCAAAAAAAATAGGTAACAAGTTTGGGTGAGGGGGATATAAAGGTCAAGTAGCAGGATGAACCCAGAGGACTTCTAGAAGTGCATGGTGCTGCATTTAGTTAACTGTAGAGTTACCAAAGGTGAGATGTAAACTTATTCTAAGCAAAGAAGGATGCTCTTAATGCATATCAGTTACTTTGGAGAAGCAAAATTTTTCTTTATCACTTAGTTTCTTTTTTCTCTTCCTACATTTTTTTACTTAACAGAATTACTGAATTGATGGGATATGAGCCAGAAGAACTTTTGGGCCGCTCAATCTATGAATATTATCATGCTTTGGATTCTGACCATCTGACCAAAACTCATCATGATAGTAAGTACAGTGGAAGAACTACAGATATTTTAATTATTTAACTCTTGCAATCTCTTTACTATTTAGCTATATATCTAACTTTTTGGTTAAAATTAACCAGTCTTCCTAGAATAAAAATCTCCTCTGTCTCTCTCTCTTTTTTTTTTTAAAGTTTGGGGCTTGAACTCACAAACCTGAGATCAAGAGTCAGATGCTTAACCAACTGAGCCACTCAGGCATCTCTCCTAGACTAAATGTCTTTTTTTTTTTTTTTTTAAGATTTTATTTATTTATTTGAAAAGGACAGTGGGAGAGAGCAGGAGTGGGGGAGAGGCAGGCTCCCCACTGAGCAGGGAGCCTGACACTGGCTGGATACCAGGACTCTGGGATCATGATCCAAGCGGAAGGCAGATGCTTAACCAGTGAGCTACCCAGGCACCCCTCCTAGACTAAATGTCTTAATAGAACTCTTCATAAGAGATTTTGACCATTAAGTCTATGTTTTGTATTTGTTATAACCAGTACTAGTTAGGGTAGAATTATTTAATAATACGTAAAACTAACTTGGCATTTTAAATACTAAGACAAAAAAAAGGTCATAGAATATTGTAGTATCATTTACAGAATTCATACTTAAGTATTCAGACCAGTGAAAGGGACTCAGAAAAATTGTTCAGTGACTCAATGAATGTGAAGGTGATGAATGTCATGTACAAGTGGTAACAAGTACCCTCGACATAAGATAAAATTCTCAATTTTACTTGTGAATGTTATTTAAAGATCCATAGTAAGTAAGACTTTGAAATCTCACTTGCCTGTTTAATCTGTACCTAAACGTGACTTCCCAATGTGATTGGGGATACCTGAATGTCACCGAGCGAGTATGATTAGATTTGAACTGCAGAATGAGCCCAAGTCGGCAGTCAGGGCCCCAATCCTCATGATAATGTCATCATTACTATTTATCTGGTACTTTCTCCCAAATCAATAAGAGATTAAGATCGCCTGAATTGCCAAAAGATTTCAGCATGATATCAGGTGAGATTCAAATATGCTAGCACAGCTATTTGAAGCATCGTTAATTCTTTGGAAACCTCAGTATAAATTTAAGGAAATGTAGTAGTGCCACTTGCTTGAATGTTTCTGTAGAATCAAGATTATTAATTCTCTAGTCTTTCTGATACTTTCAACATATAAGTCATTAAAGGAATTGTGGTCACTGCTGTCCTTCATTCCTGGCTTTCATTTTATTTAAAGTAAAGATTGGCAGGAAAGGAGTTTATTTTGGGGGTTAGAAGAATGAAATATGTATATTTTTGGCTATGCCAGGGCCTTTTCTCTGTTACTTTAAACAGTTACGGTTGATTCCATTAAAATGAACATCTCTTCTAAAATAATGACCAACATCAGCATCCATTCATTTGATTGAAAATTCAAAGTTACTTTCTCTGCGTGACTCTTTTTCCTTTCCTTTTCACTCCTAGTGTTTACTAAAGGACAAGTCACCACAGGACAGTACAGGATGCTTGCCAAAAGAGGTGGATACGTATGGGTTGAAACTCAAGCAACTGTCATATATAACACTAAGAACTCTCAGCCACAGTGCATTGTATGTGTAAATTATGTTGTGAGGTAAGCTTGGAAAATAAATGTTTTGGGGGAGCAAGTCGTTACTTTTTTGGATAATCTGTTCTTTTATGGGAAGAGAAGATTATAAATGTTAACAATTTTATTTTCACAGTTCTACCTAATTATGGTTTTTAGTACTCTGACCTGAGTGTCCAGGCCAGCTATTCTGCAGTGATTCTATTATTGGTAGCTATCTATTCCCATCGTTTTCACTCCCATTTTTAAAAAATGCCTTGGGAAAAAACCCAGATCTCCTATTGGATTAGTTTGTTCTAGTCGTGTATCTGTCAGCATATACTATATCAAGTAATTGTTATTTTTGTAGGAAGAATACTGGCCTTGGAATAGTTAGATTTGTGTCATAGCTCTTTCACTCATTAGCTCCATGACCTTGGGAAATTCTCATTTCTTTGAATTTCACCCATATAGGAGAGAGAATACTTAGCTCAGAAGGTTGTAATGAGGATTAGATGAAATCCTACATAAGGTGGATGTAAAAGGCTGTATAATGTGGCACATGGCTCTTGTATATTCATGAACTCTTCTTTTAGTTGATTGGCTTGTGAATGTTATGGATATCATAAACCAATCTTTTCATTTGATCTACTTCAGCAGGTGACTGTCCCCTTCTAGTCCATCTCCAGATTACCACCATGCTAAGTTTTCTTGCATGAATATCTGATCATCTGATTTTCCTTAGAATGGTTTTAAAGATCTTTTTATTACCCCCAAGATAAACCATGGCTTACTTGCAGAGCATCATTTCTTGTCATTTTCTGTACTCCCATGCTTTCACAGATTCCATCGTCTTCTTAAAACCATGGCCACCTCTCATTTGTTTTTATTTTTGCCACTTCTGACACCATCCTTTAATGTTGTTGTTGTAGTTTTTTTTCATACTTCCATGTTTTAATATTAGTACCAAAGATTTCTCTTGTGGCTTTCCCATTTTAGAAGAATCACCAACTTGGAATGTCCTTCTTTTCCTCCTACCCCATCTGCCAAAA
Source organism: Ursus arctos (assembly GCF_023065955.2). NCBI lineage: Eukaryota > Metazoa > Chordata > Mammalia > Carnivora > Ursidae > Ursus > Ursus arctos. The sequence continues at coordinate 37,183,787 of NW_026622930.1, read as the reverse complement.
AAAACCCTACTTGAGCCAGAGTTTCAGCTTGTTGACTTCTCTGTGAAGCAGACCTTCTCTATTTTAGCAATTACCACTTTGTTTTTTAATTGTTTGCATATCTACTTTCACACTGGGTTACAAACTTCTGAGGGCAAGGGTCAGGTATTTTAAACTTGTATACTTCATTCACTTAGTGAACACTTAAATATTTGTTGATTAAAGGGACAATAAAACTCACATTTAAGCCAGACACAAAGATGGATCTGTTGTTCATCATCCCTCTTCAACTCTGTCCTGCAGGTGTTATCACAATATCATTTTCTTGCCACCAAGGAAAATATGCCACCCCTATTAGAAAGGCCTTGAGTGTTTATATATCTTTACTTTTATTTTATTTTTTTAAAGATTTTATTTATTTATGTGACAGAGAGACAGCCAGCGAGAGAGGGAACACAAGCAGGGGGAGTGGGAGAGGAAGAAGCAGGCTCCCAGTGGAAAAGCCTGATGTGGGGCTCGATCCCAGAACGCCGGGATCACGCCCTGAGCTGAAGGCAGACGCTTAATGACTGCGCCACCCAGGCACCCCTATATTGGTATTTTAAACCCTGAATGTGACCAAGTATGCATGAGAGATTAGGATAAGTCATCTTAAACTGTTTCTTTTCATAAAGCAGAATTTTAAGAGATAAGAGTATTTCAGAGACACATCCCCACATTGTGTCAATGCTCATTTAAGAATTACTAATCTCTCTTTTTTGACAGTGGTATTATTCAGCACGACTTGATTTTCTCCCTTCAACAAACAGAATGTGTCCTCAAACCAGTTGAATCTTCAGATATGAAAATGACTCAGCTATTCACCAAAGTCGAATCAGAAGATACAAGTAGTCTTTTTGATAAACTTAAGAAGGAACCTGATGCTTTAACTTTGCTGGCCCCAGCTGCTGGAGACACAATCATATCTTTAGATTTTGGCAGCAATGGTGGGTCTTCAGTTATTCTTTTGATTGCCTAAAAACTATGTCTGTTACTACAAGCCCATTTTAACTGAACTTGGACATGTTTTTGTTGGTAATCATTTGGACATCATAGTCTTACATATTTTGTTTTTCAAAGTCTTTTTCAAAGCATTTGGCTTAAATATTTTTGCCTCAATAATTTCTCAGCATTCCTGCTTCTGTCACAGTGTTGGAGGTTGTGCTTCAGAGGGTTCTTAGGTATTTCTTCTTCCGACTTTAATGTTTCTCAGCTACTCTATTTCTATATCCTATTGCCATATTTTCTCCACAATGTAGCAGTTATATTGCAGTAAGTGTAGTTCATTAAAGGGTAAGTAACCACACCGTAATATCAAACATTGAAAATACAAACTGTAATTTCAAAGTTGGTTAAATTTTAATGAATAGTAGGTATGAAAAGGTTGGAATTGCAGGGGTTTTTATGCCATAAATATAATAGGAGCTGTCAATAGTAGATTGGAAAGATAACTCAGACTTATGTTTATACTGTGATATCTGTAAACTTTCTGATCAAGGAGAATATGGTAACATTTTTGTTTGAGTGAATTCGACCTTTTGTAAAAGGGGGCATACATTTCTGTATATGTTAAAATCTAGCTATTCTTTAAATTGACTAATAATTTTTTTCCCTATAGACACAGAAACTGATGACCAACAACTTGAGGAAGTTCCATTGTATAATGATGTAATGCTCCCCTCATCCAACGAAAAATTACAGAATATAAATTTGGCAATGTCTCCATTACCTGCTTCTGAAACTCCAAAGCCACTTCGAAGTAGTGCTGACCCTGCACTCAATCAAGAAGTTGCATTAAAATTAGAGCCAAATCCAGAGTCATTGGAACTTTCTTTTACTATGCCCCAGATTCAAGATCAGCCAGCTAGTCCTTCTGATGGAAGCACTAGACAGAGTTCACCTGAGGTAGGTGTCATGATATAAGAAGAGGATAACTTTCATATTTTAATGTTCAGGAATGTATTTATAAAATGAATACCAAAAAAGTCTTGAATTTTGACATCCACAGAGAACTATGTGTGTGCCTATAATTGCTCCAAGCCCATTGATTCTACCCTTTGAGATGGAAGACTGTAAAGTAGCAAAAGGCTTATTTTAGCAAAGCTTTAAAGGGAAAGGACCCTAAGTTATTTGCCTAATTTAGCCCAATTTCGATCACTGTTCTGGATCAGTGTAACATGAAAATACCAAGTCTTACACATAGTAAATACCTAATAATAATTTTTTATTCAAGTTCTGTCTTGATAATAGTTTTTCCATAAACACAGTGAAAATAGTCTTTAAGGGCTAGGCTGAGACCATGTAAAGATGTCACACGGGGCTCTACTTCTAAATCTAGAATGATTCCATTTCAGAGGTTCCTCTGTCTAAAAATATGCTCAGGAGTAGGGCAACACAGACTTGAATATTATGACCTGTGAGGCACAAGTAAGTCTTAATAAGTGGTGAATAATTTTACATTAAATGTTTATCAGTTCAAACTGGCAAGGGAAGAGTAGGTGATTTGACATCTCACAGCCTTCTGGAGAATGTATTCTGTGCTGTGGTTGCTCAGCTTCCCTAGCATAAAAATCTATTGATTCGTTTTGTTTTTAACCTAACAAAGGTAAATCTAACAAAAATGTTAAAATGAGGAAAGCAAAAGTTTATGCTTAGACTATGTAGTTACAGTTTTCTGGTTAGAATCCTTGCTCAGAACTCCTAAAACAGTACTGCATTCATTAAGGTGAAGACAAGTAAAATAACTTAATTCTCCACCCCTCTCTCACTCCAGAATACATGTGAGATTTTTAGGTACATCTCTACGGAAGTGTGGCCTCCGAGCACAAAGGCAGATTCACTCCAGTGAGTGTATCATATCTAGTTATTGGCCAGTTAGTTACCATGTGGGAGTTGAATTATTAGAGGACTTTTATTCTTCAGAAGAAGCAGACAAATGTATCTTTTAGTCCTAATTTTATAAATGATGTTGTTACACAGTCAGAAATGTATATATTGGCAAAATTAGTTAATGTGAGCTCAAAAGTTTTAACTTCTCTCTAGTTAGATAAAATGTGATGAAAGAGATGGACTTTGTTGTGTATTCTCTGAGGTGTGCTTTGAGAATTCTAACAACTAGCAAAATATATGCAGGTTTCCTCAGGGAAAAGTAAACACATCAAATTCATTTTACAGCCTAACAGTCCCAGTGAATATTGTTTTGATGTGGATAGTGATATGGTCAATGAATTTAAGCTGGAATTGGTGGAGAAACTTTTTGCTGAAGACACAGAAGCAAAGAATCCATTTTCTACCCAGGTATAGGAACTTGGTTATTATATTTTCTATTAAACTTTATTAATTTTTCATTTGAAGTGAGTTTGTGTTTAACGTTTATAAGATGTGGCCATTGTAAAATTCATGTACTTGTTGCTTTAAAGGACACTGATTTAGACTTGGAGATGTTAGCTCCTTATATCCCAATGGATGACGACTTCCAGTTACGTTCCTTCGATCAGTTGTCGCCACTGGAAAGCAGTTCTACAAGCCCTCAAAGTGCGAGCACAATTACAGTATTCCAGCCAGCTCAAATCCAAGAACCTCCTGTTACCACTGCCACTACCACTGCTACCACTGATGAATTAAAAACAGTGACAAAAGATGGTATAGAAGACATTAAAATATTGATTGCATCTCCATCTCCTATCCGTGCACCTAAAGTAACTAGTAGTGCCACAACATCACCATACAGTGATCCTGGAAGTCGGACAGCCTCACCGAACAGAGCAGGAGAAGGAGTCATAGAACAGACAGAAAAATCTCATCCAAGAAGCCCCAACGTGTTATCTGTCACTTTGAGTCAAAGGTATTTATGTGTAACATTAAAGTTCTAGTTCTTTTATTATTTTTGAGAAAATGTATGTGGTGGTAACTTTTATTTCTAAACATAGCTAACTTTCTGGTAAATATGCTTTAAGAATAATAAATTGACATACAAATTCTGATAAAACAATCACTCAAAAAAATGTGTATTTATTTTCCTGAAAATAACCATATCACCTATCTAAATGTAGGAGGGTCTTCCAGTACCTTTATAAATATAATGCAGCCAATAAGTTCTTAACTGTACAAAAAATGACCCAGTTTCTTGTAGTTGTTTAAATCAGACTAGTTAACTATCCTGTTTCTGTCTCTTTGAGTTATTTGAAAGCTTACCTGAATAAAAGATCTTCCAACTTAAGGGTATTTCCAATTCCCTATTTCAAACTGAGCCTGATAGTCTTCAGTCCTCAGTATTCAATACAGGTATTTACAAGCCTTCTTTTAAAATTTATGTATAATTGCTTTTATTTTTCATGATGTATTTATAGAACATTAGTCAAATTACAGATTGAATAACTGTTTAAGAGCTATAACAGGAATCTAAGCATGATTTATGACGTTGCTTTTATGGAGTTAGTTTGAGCAAATACCTGTATACCACCCAAATTTTAAGTTACAATTTCTATATTTAATTTTTACAGTGGGATTTGATATTTTAAATTTGAAGCTGTAGTAAGAGGAAACAAGTTTTAGCTAGTCATTGGGGCAGTTTGTGGAGGAAAGAAAATTCCTTTTCTGCTCTGCCTTGACTGAGCCAAATAACAATAGCAAGAAAAAAACACTGCCATCACAAGAATTTGTGGCTTTTTTCTCTTGCCCTTCATCACTGTTTTGACCTAAAATGCTAGGAGGAAACTTTTCCCAGAACTAGGAAAAGATCTTGGGGCTTTAGAGTAACAAAAAAAAATTTCTAATGTAATGTTTACATTACTTTATAAATTAGTATGTCACCAGCTGACTTTAGACTCTGAGTTCCTTTAAGGCAGTGACAATGTCTTAGACATTTTAGTGGTACTAATACCTAGTACAGTATGTAACATGTAATACTTGCTCAGTAAATGGTTATTAGATGGATGAATGAATATAGTTACAGAATTGGCAGTGACCTTGAATTTACAGTTCACTGTTAGCTACAGAGGACTATGGGATCTTCAGTTTTCTGAACAACTGTGTTACCCGTCAAACCAAAGTCGAACATCTAGTCACTTTAGCAGGGCTTTTTTTCCCATTAGTTCCAAAATACTATATGCTAAACACTTTTAAGAGATGAATTTATCTTTAAGAAATATAGAGGGTTTTTCTTTACTATTACTAAAATGATATTTACATGACAGTTATACTTCATAAAGATAATGTATTTATGTAGGAATTTTAAAACCTGAATATCTATATAGTGAAGGTTTTATAGAATTTTTTAAAATAGAAAACAAAACTGCATGTAGGAGAGCAATTTGAATAATGTATCACTTATCCATATGTCATGGATGGAACAGAGCAAGGAGCCATTGTGATTGTGTATGGGCTGGAGGGAGTTCTTGAAAAGACAAGAGAAATAACAGAATTCATGTCCCTGATGCATAAAACAGTTCTTCACTATTTAATATTAATTTTAAATGCAGATAGTTCAGGATGATAACCAAATCAATACTGAGGACAGAGTGGCTTAGTGGGAAAAATTACTGGGAGAAGAGTAGATATCAGGAGATATAGAATGTACTTCCAAACTGTAACTAACTAGGTAACTTGCTTAAAGTCCCACTGCTAACAAGCTTCAGGTTTCTCATTTATAAAATGGATATTATATACCTCCTTATCTTGGAGATTGACATGAGGTTAAAATGAATTAATGAACATGCAATGTTTTATAAACAAAAACACTATACAAATGTGAAATTAATCTTGTATTCCTGTAGTCCCAAGAATATCTGTGTATTATACTGGGTGAAATGAAGAGTCAATATTTCACTTTAACCTACAAAAATATCAATTTAGTTCTGTTCAGATCTATTTTATAAATAGGTGAATGCATATTTTAAGAAATTTTTTAATTTAGCTTTGACTTTTAAGATGATAAACTTCAGTAATCAGGAAAGTCCTCTTACATAATAACATCATATTCCTTAATGGTGGCAAACAGGCATTATATATTTTCAAAAAAAAAAGTTAGTTGGGTATTTTAAAAATAATAAAAAAGGAACCATATCTTTTTTCAGAACTACCATTCCTGAGGAAGAACTAAATCCAAAGATACTAGCTTTGCAGAATGCTCAGAGAAAGCGAAAAATAGAACATGACGGTTCACTTTTTCAAGCAGTAGGAATTGTAAGTGTGAGAGTACGTTTGTTTTTCTGTTCTAGCTAATGTGCTGTATATAAGTAATTCTTTTCTTCCAAATACTAAAGTTGTGTTTTCAGAGGTTAAACATTGGTTTTCACTTTGTATGCATTATTTCATAAAAATATATCTACTGAATACATGCTCATAAAAATTCCAAACAATACAGATGTATTTTAAGTAAAAAGTGAATTTCTCCACTCATTCACCACCAGTCTTGTTCTCTTCCCTTTCAGTTACTTTCCCATCTTACCTCCAAAAAACAATAGTTAATGTTAAATCAGGGATGGTGTAATTCATACTGTTATTTTCAGATCATATTAACTAGAAAGCATTTACAGAAACAGTTGTCATAATGAGTGACAAATGATTTTATCATAGTATTAAGAGAAAGAAAAATAATTTAGGGCCGTATTTAAGAAATCTGCCTACATACTGTTATTAAACTGATTTCAGAGTTTTTTGATTTTTAAAAAATTCAGCACAGTAAAATTGAAATAACTTTACTGTTTTTAGGGAACGTTATTACAGCAGCCAGACGATCGTGCAGCTACTACATCACTTTCGTGGAAACGCGTAAAAGGATGCAAATCTAGTGAACAGAATGGAATGGAGCAAAAGACAATTATTTTAATACCCTCTGGTTAGTTTATTCTTTCTACTCTTGAACATCACACAGAGAATTAAAATATATGAAACTTTATTTAGAAGCTTTACTCTCAGTGAGAGTGATTTTCATCCTTTAGCATCATTAAAAGTAATGTTAGCATTTTATCTACTGGCGGTAATGCAGGAATAGCTAATATTTAAAGATGGAACTTTTAATTTTTTGTAATTATCTTTTATATGTCTGTCTGTCAATATTAAATAGAAACGGAAACTTGTACATTTTTGTCTTTTTGAAAATTGATTTATCACTCCTTTGTGCCGTCATTGTGTCCTTTAAATGCTTCTGACATAGCACCAGTAACACTTTATAGCACTTGTTTACATAGCTGTGGTCTTGCCCTAAACCCACAGACTAAACCATAGACTGAAAACCCAGAGCTTATTTGCTTTCATTTTCCTGAAATATTGATAGCATAGTGAGTGTTCAGTAATATTCATTGACTAGGTGAATGAATACTTTGGCGTGTCTTTGTTTTTCAGATTTAGCGTGTAGACTGCTGGGGCAATCAATGGATGAGAGTGGATTACCACAACTGACCAGTTATGATTGTGAAGTTAATGCTCCTATACAAGGCAGCAGAAACCTACTGCAGGGTGAAGAATTACTCAGAGCTTTGGATCAAGTTAACTGAGCTTTTTCATAATCTCATTCCTTTTTTTGGACACTGGTGGCTCATTACCTAAAGCAGTCTATTTATATTTTCTATATCTAATTTTAGAAGCCTGGCTACAATACTGCACAAACATGGTTAGTTCAATCTTGATCCCCTTTCTACTTCATTTACATTAATGCTCTTTTTTAGTATGTACTTTAATGCCAGATCACAGACAGCACGTTTTCACAGTTCCTTGGTATTTAAACCATTACATTGCAGTAGCATCATTTTTAAAATGCACCTTTTTATTTATTTATTTTGGGCTAGGGAGTTTGTCCCTTATCGAATTATTTTTAATGAGATGCCAATATAATTTTTTTTAAGAAGGCAGTAACCTTTCATCATGATCAGTTTAAAAAATTTTTACTCAGTTTTTTCACATTTTACATAAACAATGATTTGCCAGCAGTACATGGTAGCCACAATTGCACAATATATTTTCTTAAAAAAATACCAGCAGTTACTCATGCAATATATTCTGCATTTATAAAACTAGTTTTTAAGAAGAAATTTTTTTTTGGGCCTATGAAATTGTTAAACCTGGAACATGACTTTGTTAATCATATAATAATGATTCTTAAATGCTTGTATGGTTTATTATTTAAATGGGTAAAGCCATTTACATGATATAGAAAGATATGCATATATCTGGGAGGTATGTGACATTTATTTGGATAAAATTCTCAATTCAGAGAAATGATCTGATGTTTCTGTAGTCACTTTGCCAGCTCAAAAGAAAACGATATCCTATCTGTAGTTGTGGAAGTTTATGCTAATATTGTGTAATTGATATTAAACCTAAATGTTCTGCCCACCCTGTTGGTATAAGGATATTTTGAGCAGATTGTGAACAAGAAAAGAAATCATGCTTCGTTAGCAAAATTACCTAGTATGTTAATTTGCTCAAAATTTGATGTTTGGTTTTATGCACTTTGTCGCTATTAACATCCTTCTGTTTTCATATAGAGTTCAATAATTGAGTAATTTTAGAAGCATTATTTTAGAAATATATAGTTGTCACAGTAAACATCTTGTTTTTCTATGTGCATTGTACAAATTTTTCATTCCTTTTGCTTTTTGTGGTTGGATCTAACACTAACTGTATTGTTTTGTTACATCAAATAAACATCTTCTGTGGACCAGGCCCCCTTTGATCAGCTTCTGTGTTAAAATATTTGCTTCAGTGCCTCCAACTCATAAAACTGATTACCAACAATTTAATTATGTTATGAAAATTATATCAATAATGATTATTTCTACATTTTATCACTTTAACGTATACTATGTCCCTAAATGCCATGTTAAGTAAAAGCAAACTATAATGTTCCACTGTAAAAAATACGCTTTTAGAAAAGAAACTTGTCATTTATAAACTTATGAACCTATTAAAGTAAAGCCGATTTTAATGCTTTAATCCCAGGTGAATGGGATGAATGAAGCAAATCCTGAACATTACAGTTACATAATGTTGTAAGGGCTAGAAGTGCCTCTAAAGATTTCCAGTCTATTCCCATTTCATAGATGAAGAAATGTAGACCTCAAATAATAATTGACTTGTCCAAGTCTTCAAGGTAATAAATGGTACACCAAAGATTTAAACTTAGGTCTTCTGACTCTAATATGAAACTAGAACAAACTCTGCATTTTTTAGTTTTAATGATACTGTATATATATTTAAAATAACTTTATTCATTTTTTCCTATATTTTGTTTATGGAATAGCTATATTTTCTGATTATTAAAGTAATACAGTCTCACTTTAAAAAATTTAGCACAAAAGGATGAAAAATTACTGTGAACCTCTGCACCTAGAAGTAACAGCAAATGATTTTTATGGACAAATTACATAGGCAGTGCCAGAGCCTTAGGTCCTACAACCTGATGTTATGAAAAAAATATATATACTGAACAAAATGAACTAAGCCCCAGATCTTAGGGGGCTGTTTTTCTCTGAGACTGAAGAAATGTTATTACAATTACATGAAAATTTGGGAACAAAACTTAAATACGAAGACTTACTCTAAGATTTTGGGGACACGTGTGTACTTCACTGTAAATATTACAATCCAAAGTGCGTCTGCGTTTCATTACAGATAGTACAGAGAAGGTATTTTCGAATAAAATAGCTGCTTAATATTTTCAGGTCAAAATACCAAAAATTCTTATTTTGGTAGCAAATTAGCTCTAGTTGAAAACTAGAAGTTTATGTACAGTTTTCAAATATTAATAAGTGGTCAGATTATGTAATGACCGGGAGTCAGAAAATGACTTCTAAGAGCAATGATTTAAAAGAGAAAGCCACTTTAAAGGAAAGTAGAAGTGGAAGAAATTAAGTACCCACCTCTTCATCATTCAGAAAACAACACCCCCAACCCCCCGCGCCCCGGGGAGTACTTGAAGCTGTTAGAAATAGCAGAACCAGTCCTTCCTTCCCAGCATTTTGTCCTCTCTCTGAGACTGTCACTTCTTTATAATGCCTTTCTCTGAGGTATAACCCTACTCTAGCAACTAGAATTCTGTGTAGCTTTTCTCTCCTTCCTATGCATGCCTATCACTTTCCCACTTTTCTGGTGCTGCTGTGAGTGAATGACCACAGTATTATTTTCACACCTGAAGAAAGTATGGCAAAGGAGTTTAGTGTTATTTTGTTCTTTTGTTCTAAGCCTTCCCTTTAACTTTGGAACTGAAGAGTTCCACAGAGAGCTTACCCCAGCTAAGTACCATGGTTTTTAGATTATGAGTTTAAAATGAATCTGACATCTATTAGGTATCGTATGTTAGGCTCTGTGCTAAGCATTTTGCATGTTATCTCACAATCTTCAAAAAACACCTATGAATTAATATTTATATCTCATTTTATAGATAGGGAAACAGTCTTGGAAAGGTAGCTCAAGGTTCAAAGCATTTGAGCTGGCCATCAGTGACTCCACAGCCCATGGTGCTGAACACTGCAGGGTGCCAGCCAGTTCAGTAGAACATACCCTTTTCCCTGTTAACTGTTTAAATAGCAAACGAGAGAAAGCAGTGGGGTGAAGGTAATGAAGTCATAGAGAACATTGAGGGGATGTCCTAAGCGAGAAATGGCAAGACGTAAATGGAAATGAGTAAAAATGGTGTCCTAAAGTGCTATCAAATTTTGAGTTTGAACTGGAGATTCAGGTGTCTGGTGATGGAGACATTAACTCACAGATAAAAGAGGTGATTTATGGAAAGCCCATTAATGAACTACAAAAGGTTATACCAATGTATGATATGGTTCTCTCAGAGCTGTTTGGCTTAAGGGCATAATAGACATGTCTTTTTAAGTCTGTATAACTTTACAACTACCACTCCAAATAGCTCTTTTCCCCTACAATCTCTAAAATACAGAAAAGATGAGCTTGAAGTTACCGGCTTTGCAGAACTTCAATATTTAGATTCTAAAAGTTCAGATTTCTAATGTAGCAACATCAGAAACAAGTTGCAAAAAAATGGAATCTTTTTTTTTTTTTTAACAATAGGGTTTTGGTTAAATAAAACCTTTGCCAACATGTTGCCAACTGGAACCAACAAAAGTGTAAACAAAAAAATCTTTCACTCAGGTTTTTTTTTTTTTTAAGTCTGCCACTAATCACTTCACTCGTATTTCATCCCTTAAAATAGCGCTGAACCTGTTGTCCCAGATCGTTTCACAGATTGTTATTTGATCTGTAGAATTTGATATGAAATAGTCTCCCTGTACTATAAAAGCTATACCTTACCACAAGCCCTCCTATCAAACGCCTTCTGGAGCTTTGTTGTGTTCACACCTTTCAGAGGTTTGGACGTAATTTTCTTACCTGTAGTGGTCGGTTTTATCCAAGACGCTGCCCAGACACCCGGTCTCCTTGTACTATTTAATTTCTTTTACTCCCTTGTCTCGGCTCCATGATCCGGGACGGAGAGGAAAGACAGGTGCCTGAGAGCAGCACTGATCGGACAGACCCCTCAGCGGGGAAAATAACAAGGATGCAGAAGGGACCGGCCACCCCTTCCATCCCTGGTGCCGCTGGTACTACATGATAAGGATGCGAAACACAAGCCGCTGGGAGAAACTTCCCCAAACCCCGCCCGTCGCGCGGCAGGCCCCGCCCCGGTACGTGCTCGGGCGCAGCACCGCAGCCCCGGCCCCCGCCCTCAGCTCGGAGGCCGGGTTAGCTCAGTGGGGCTGCTGCTCCCGGCTCTCGCCTACGTGTGTGAGCTCATGTGGGAGGCGCGGCCCCTCCCGGCTCCTAGCGGGGCGGGCCGGGTGTGCTAGTGGTCAGCAGTGACCTTTGTCTTGCTGATTTGTCCAATTCTGATGCCTGAGCTTTGCCTAAACTTTTCCTGGGATGAGACGGTTGGGAGAGTCAGGGAATAGAAGCGTGATGTGTTGCGGTGGAGCTGTCTGCGGAACTCCCAAATACTTAGGGGTGTGAAGCTATGCTTCATGGAATAGAAAAATATCTGAGGTCTCCTAACTGATTGGACCTTGCTCAACTATATAACAGGTTTTAAAAATTAGTCATCTACTAATCTGGTCAAAAATAGAGGACTCTTTCGGTTATTTCAATGTATTTCCCATAAGGCACTCAAAGATTTAGTTTATTTTAAATAAAGCTGACTTTGAGATATCCCTGATTAAGTAAATTGGAACTTTAGCTGCCCCTGTGTTTTGTTGTGTTGTTTTGCTTCTTGTTTGCTGTGTTTTTTGAATATTGTGCGCCAGCACCCTACTGAGGCCAGCTATTGAGAATCCTTTGGGAGAAGATCATTGTGTTGGACAGAAGGGAGGTGAGTTTATGGAATATGGAGAAGCTTGGGGCAATTAAATTTCATCTCCTGTAATTAGTATGTTAAGATTGTGCAGTTTGTAGTAAAAGCACACAGAAAGGTATTGTTTAAATTAATAACCTCATCTGTGCATGTCCACAGTTGTCAACATTTTACATTTTATTTTAAATTGTTTCCTTCAGGAAAATTCCATTTATGGTTTTTCAAACAATATCCAAGAAAGTAAGAGTCCATTTTTAAAAAGTGATCGAGGTGTTTTAAATATGTTTTACTAATAAAAACTAATATGTAGCCTCAATCATCTTGTGTGTTTGTATTTATTTATTTAGAGAGGTGCCGTTTAAAGAGAGTGCTACAACTCTTTTGGTCTTATGGATGCTTAATCATAAACTGGTGATTCTCCACAGAGCAGAGCAGGCTGGGGGGGGTGGGGTGGGTGGCTGTAATGCTTATCACCAAGGGCAATACATTTTAAAAAGTTGAGAAACCTCATATACATAGCCTCACATGTAGACTAGAAGTCTGTTAAGTCCTTTTAGAGATCTATGAAACATTAAAACATTAAGAAACACTATATAGAGATCCTTTTCAAATATTTCTGGATAATATTATTTGTTCTTTCAAACAGATTTTTTTTCTGATGGTTCTACACACAACTGCTATGACAAACGTTAAGAGCTTTGAACAGCTGTGGGGTAAACCATCATAAACTGTTTCCTGATTTCCCAGCCTGCTGGTAGAATACTGAAAGCAAAAACAAAAGCATAAACAAAAATGAGGTATTAACACTACAAATTACAGAGGAGCCAGCAGAGCCTGCGTAGGCGCTATGCCTCCTCCCAGGCAAATTCGACTGCAAATATTTGCCACCCCTGTGAACTTTCATGTCACTACACCTTTAGCTTTCTTACTTTTTCTTTTTTCTTTTTTTTCTTTCTTTTTTTTTTTTTTTTTGAGCTTCCTTGGTCATTTATGGATGTCTCATCTCCCCTACTGAAGTTCTTAGTTCCTTCCAGCATGATTCCGTATGATTCATCTTTGATTGCTCTTTAAAACCTTCCACTCTGTTTGCACAAGGACAACTCACACCTGATTAAAGGTGGGAGAGGATCTCGGGTGACAAGGGAACCAGAGAAGAATTATGACCACAGAAAGAGAATGGGGAAAACAGGACTATCTTCTAGTCTTCCAGTGAAATCCACTCACTTTGTAAACAATTACTGAGGGTTGAGTGAGTCCAAGGTCTTTGCTACGTTCAGAATGTTTGTTTCCTCTCAAGTTCCTAAGTTGAAACCTAACCTCCAAGATGATACTATTAGGAAGTAGGGCCTCCGGGCAGTGATTAGGTCATGAGGGTGGAGCCTCATGAAAAGGGTCTCTTTTGTAGGGACACAAATCCCTTTCAAGAGGCTCCACCCTCATGACCTAATCACTGCCCAGAGGCCCCACTTCCTAATACTATCATCTTGGAGGTTAGGTTTCAACATATGAATGCTGACAGCCTCTCCTGAGAGCTCCATTGCTTCCTTTGGCTACGTGAGGATTCCCTGAGAAGTCAGAGATCTGCAACTGTAACAGGGTTCTCACCAGCATCCAGAACTGTGAGGAATAAATGTTTGTTATTTATAAGCTCCCCAGTTTATGGTGTTTTTCTTAAAACAGCTTGAACAGACTAGGACAATGCTAAGAATGTGGGTGATACAAATATTCGAGAATGTGGTGCCTACCATCAATGGCCCATTCTATGAGCTACTCACACATTCAACTGTTATTGGGCAAAACATGATTGAAAACTAAATAGAATGTTTATTGGCCATTTAAGATGTTCTGAGTCACCATTGCCTTTTCTTTTCATGAATTGTTTCTAGTTTGATAATCTGTATCCAGACTACACTGCTCCCCACAGGAACCTCAAAGTTGGCCTCTGAAAAACTTAACTGTGCTCCAAATGATTCATCATATGTCCTCCAAAAGTCTCCACCTCCTGCATTCCCTGCTCAGTGTCCCAAACCAATCCCTGGAGGTCACCTGTCACTTACGACCTTATCCACCATACCCAGTCTGACTCAGTTCTTTTCTTTCCTTAAATTTTCACTATGGAAACTCTGAACATGTACAAAAGTAAAGAGAATAGTATAATGATGTCCAAGTCTCTGCTCTTGGGCTCCCTGGGAAGTAGACTCTGAGATGCAGACCGCAGGTCATGTATTAGTGTTTTAAGGGACAACATGAGAAAGCAAAAAAGCAGAAGTGCAGAGGAAGAAACTGAGCTGAAATGCAGTCCCAACAAAGATCTTCAGCAGCCATATGTGGAGCTCTGGACCTGGGACAGTCCTTGAGCGTTGTCCCAAGTTACAGAGAGGGCTGGGGCCTTTACACCCTTACACTGATCGGTCATTGGATGGGGGAGTTACACCTTTAAAAGCATCTCCAGGAAAATGGCAGTCTGAGGAGCTCCATGGACTTGCTCAGCAGTGAAACAACTACAACTGGCAAGAATTTTTTAAAAATACCATTTAAAGTCTCTTGAAATTATCTGAAGAGAATACAGCAGATGAAGAAAATTTTATTCAAGAAAATATACTCAATCTTGGTAAGAACAGGAAGAGTTAGTGACACTTGAGCCAAGACCTGCTGCCTCCCCCACCCTGTTCAGTATGACAAAAGCTCAAATCCAGGTGGGTGTGGCCAAGAAAGGGCTCCCTCTTCCCCTACATCCCAGTAAAGGGCTATGGTATCTCTCTGGGAGGGCCAGGCTGCCAGCACTTCTCATCCTCTTTAACTTCATGTTGCAAAGCCTAAATTCCAGGCAAGTACAACCTGGAGATTGGAGAGATTTGGAACTCCTTTCTTTCTTTCAGACAGTATTCATAGGACAGGCTCTATCCCAGGTGCAGCAGGCCAAGAGTGCTAGGACCCCAATTTCTTTCACCCCAGCTCACATGTAAGCTGGGAGTTCCATGCCAGCAGAGGCAGCCTGAGAAGAATAGAGACTACTGCCCCCTCCCAGAACCCTGCTCCTGAAGCAGAGGTATCATTCTGAGAGAAGTGGGCCTCTGTCCCCATCCCCAGCTCCATAGCAGTGGCTCAGAGATTTTGCCCCGGGGGAGAGAAAGTCCATTAGAACAGAGAACTCAGAAGCTCTCCCCACAGGAATGGACTTTATTTGGAAGAGGGTGAGAAGATTCAAACCCAAAGGTGCTCTTGAAAAGAATGGATGTTTTGGTGGTAAGTAATTAAGAGGAGGCGGACAGCTCTATGGCAGCCACAAGTTAAACTACAGGCCAACGAGTTTACCAGAAAAAGCCAAGGAAAGAGACAACTAAGAGACGCCCTCCTTGGATCAGAACAAGCCTCAAAGACTACCTCTGCAAAGGAGCCTAAATGTAATTGGCTTAGACTATGAAGCAATTCATGCCCCCAAGACATTGTCAAAAGCAATCGAGCAATCAATAGGCAATTACTGGAGCCTAATGGCTGGGTGTGATAACAACAGAGTCAGGCTCTTTTAGTAGAGAGATCTGGAAGAGAGACAGACAAAGAAAGCCTTGCTAAAACCACTATCATCCCAGGTAACCTTGTGCAAAGCTACGGCTGTACCCTCCGGGTAGTTACTTAAGAGGCTTCACCTCCTGGGGGAAACGGACTTCACTAAAATAGTCCAGTCAGGTCACTAAACAAATAAACAATGAAACAAAAAAACAACAAGACCCATGGGAAAGGGGGAGCAATCAGTATTCAGAACTGCTACAATAAATTATATATATACTAACAGTAAATATTTTGGTATCTTAACAACAGGTGCAGAGCCATACAATTGTGTATTGGCATCAATTAGGCCTGCACATTTGATATGTGACAAAAGTAAGTGACTTTTTAGATCATTAGGGAAAGGATGGACTATTCAATTGGAGGTGCAAGGAAATTACACATATGGAAAATACATATATAGACATATATGCAAAAAAGTGAAATTGGATCCTTCACTCGTAGCACACATTGAAATAATTTTTACATGGATACAGTGAATTAAAAGTGAAAGGCAATGCTTTAAGACTTTTGGAATAAACTTGTGGCAGCAATGTTGGCAGTTCAACAAAGATTATGCACCTCTTCCATAGATCGGAGCTCTCAGCCCAGTTAGGAACGTTTCCCAGGTCTCCTTGCCTTGTGGTAGGACTATGTGAGTGACTTTTAGATAACAGGATGTGGACTGAAAGAGTGTACACCAGTGCTTCCTAAACTGTCTGTGGTAATGGACAATTTGTATCCAATTTATTATCGATTAATAATTTGTTTTGTAAACAAAAACAAAAACAAATAAATTACCAGAAAAATTGATATTTAAAAAGTCAGACCAAATGCAAGCCCCTTTTTTAGTATTAGATTTAACAGACATAAAATTACTTTGCCAGATTGCTATTAAAAGTTTACAAATACTTATTCTTAATTTCCATACTATTGAGTGATGGAAAGGTAATAAATAGTTCGTGGACTACCAGAGGTTAGCAGACCACCTGTTGAGTATACACCACATCTAGGCATGGCTCATAAAGTTGTCTCATGCAGTCTTTCACATTCTTTCTTCTCCCCTGTCTACAGACTAGATGTCTATGCTCAGGGCGACTTTTTTTTTTTTTTTTTTTACAGATTTTATTTATTTATTTGACAGAGATAGAGACAGCCAGCGCGAGAGAGAACACAAGCAGGGGGAGTGGGAGAGGAAGAAGCAGGCTCCCAGCAGAGGAGCCTGATGTGGGGCTCGATCCCAGAACGCCGGGATCATGCCCTGAGCCGAAAGCAGACGCTTAACCGCTGTGCCACCCAGGCGCCCTTCAGGGCGACTTTTAAAAAACCAATGGCTGAAGACCGCAGAGGTTTCATCAGTCTGGGTCCCTGGATGACTTCTCCGAGCAGAACCCTTCCTGCCCCATCTTACCATTAATTGAAACTAATGGGAAAAAAATTTTTCTTTTTTGTCAAGCTACTGAGCATTTAAGTTTATTAAGTCACACTACTGGCACTAGCTCAGCTAATAATAAAATATAGGGAACATATTTATAGACAAAAGTCCTTATTGGAAAAGACTTAAAAATTGACTACACTAAAAATAAGAATCTCTGTACATCAAAAATCAGCATAAAGATAGTAAACAAAAACAAATCAGCCTGGGGAAAGATATTTATAATACATATAACATATACCAGTTTAGCATTCAGAATATATAAGGTGATCCTACCAATCAATATGAAAAAGGCGAACCATCCAATTGAAACATGGACAAAATATATGAGCAGGCATTTCATAGTAGAGGGACTAGGAAACAAATTAGAATTTAAGAAGCTGCGCAACCACATTAACAATCAGAGAAATGCATGTTAAGACCACAATTAGATATCAAGTTTCTGAGATGGTATGGCTGAATTTGTAACTGCCATATGCAGATAGTGAAGTGAAAATCAGTTCAGCCGTGCTACGAAAACAATTTGACATTATCTTTTAAAGTTTTATAATTACACCCATTATCATCTAACAATTCTACTGTATGATGATGTATATATACTGCCGTAAGATGTAAGTAGAACTGCCAACTTTGGCAAACAAAAATAAAGGACATCCTTTAAAATACAGTTAAACTGTGTATACGATAAACAATGAGTAATTTCTAAATTTTATCTGATATTCAAATTTAATTTGGCCTCATCTACTTTATCTGGCAACCCTACAAATAAGAGGAGCCATGTACAAAAGTGTTCATAGTAGCATTGTTGATAATAGTAAGATCTACAACCCACCTAAATTTGCACAGAGGAAATAATGGATAAACTATGTATTCACACAACAGAACATTAGGCAGCAATGAAAATGAGTGAACTACAGCTATGAATAAATCTTAGAAACATTATTTAATGTAAAAAGTAATTCAAAGACCATATATATTAGAAATTGAAAAAAAAAGTAAAGTAAAAAAAGTAAAAGAAAGGGGAGTGGTGCTTGGCTGGCTCTGTTGGTGCTACTCTTGATCTCTGGGCCATGAGTTCAAGCCCCAAATTGGGCATAGAACTTACTTTTAAAAAATTGCAATACCATTTTCATGACTCAAAACCAACCACAACTAAACAATATGTTGTTTAGAGATCCATACACATGTCATAAAGTACATACAAGAGAATGAAAAGCAAAACAAAGTAGTCGTTACTAAGGTAGTGGTAGAGGCAGGAGAATAGGTTAGAGGAGGAGTTCACAGGTTAATGTGACAGAGTTGGTAATGTTTTCGTTCTACACAGGTAGAAGGTACACAAATACTCTTTCATTGCTATGCTTCTTATCTA
Source organism: Ursus arctos (assembly GCF_023065955.2). Lineage (NCBI taxonomy): Eukaryota > Metazoa > Chordata > Mammalia > Carnivora > Ursidae > Ursus > Ursus arctos. Next base: position 37,165,127 of record NW_026622930.1, on the reverse strand, counting down.
AGATATGCTACAAAAGATTTTCTGTATTCATAAAATATTACATAAAATTTAAACAATAGATCAACAATCAGGAGAGTTAAGTGAGTTGAACGGATCTACAGACAGATCGTCTAATGCTTTCCATTATACTGGGATACCACTCCTGAAGGATAAATATAGCATGCCCTACAATCTGAAAATGGCGAAAAGGACAAAATACAGCTCCATATCTAGCTCCAGGGAGAATCTAAGAGGTGGGGCTCACAGAGAGCCCATCAAGCCAAATAATCGATAAATGTAAATAAATACTTTCCGCTAAGTACTGCGCTAGATTATTATGATTATAGGGGGTGGGCGGCGACGTTCACAAGTTTCTCAACTTGCGGTTGCAGAAGACTGCTACGGTTACAACGAGAGACACATTAAGCACTATATTATGTGGTTGTAGACTGTGACAGAATGAGTCCAGTCCATTTCCTAGTAAACCGTCTTTAGATCCTGTTTCCACGAGGAGGTAGGTTGAAGATCGGGAACTGCTCTTGCCTAGCTATAGAAGTTGACTTCTGTCACACTAGGGTCACTTTAAAGGAAAGTGATAGTAAGGGTAAAGCCAATTTACACAAGCTTGCCTAATGCAAACCTAAAATCCTTCCTGGGCTCACAGAACGCTTGAGATATAAACCTTTTCAATGAAATTTGAAGGACTGACCTTAACCCTAGGTTAAGAGGAGTTGAGCAGGTAAAACGCACAGGAACCCAAGCATGCGCAGTAAGCAAAACCACGTTGCGCACGAGTCCGGCTGGAGGCGGAGCTAACGGGGCCGGAAAATACGTCCCGGAGCGCAAGTGCGTCACGTATAGGGGGCGGCACGTCCGGTCCTGGTTTCCTCGGCTACAGCGGCGGGGTGAGCGGCGCGTGGCGTGTGGGCATCGCAGGCATGGGGACTCCTCCAGGCCTGCAGACTGACTGCGAGGCGCTGCTCAGCCGCTTCCAGGAGACGGATAGTGTGCGCTTCGAGGACTTCACGGAGCTCTGGAGGAGTATGAAGTTCGGGACCATCTTCTGGTGGGTGTTTGTACTCTGCTGCCCGCCTCTCTCCCTGGTCGGGGGTGGCGTAGGAAGCTGCTTGCTTCTCCAACGCATCGCAGCACCTGAGAAAGGCGGCAGCCTCAGAATGCTGCCCCCAGCTATCCTGGGCCTTCTTTCTGGGCACTTTCATTGGTTTCGGCTGCATCCTTTTGCGGCCGCCTGCAGAGTATGTTATTTCTGCCTGGCCGTCGTTCTAAACCCTCTTCTCCATCTCCTCTGCCTCACCCTGGCCTAGGTCACCCATCGTTTGCCTTCCTCCAGTGCTGTTCTCTTAGAAACCCATGTATAAACACAAAACAAACACCTAAGCAAGGACAAACCGCTGCACGACTGAATTCATTTTTCATACAACAACCAACTTTCTAAAGTGTGAATTTTATCTTGTCACTCCCCTGCTTACCACTCCAGTGGTTTCCATTGCCCTTAGGATAAAGCTCAAATGCCCTAGTATGCCCGGCAAGACCCTCCCTCACTGACCTCAGCCCATCTCCGCGGCGTTATCTGCCGTTCCCCTCCAGGCACTGACTTGCTCCATTCTGCCTGTGGCCCTCTTCAGGCGTTTCCAAAGCCTGTAGCTTTCCCCCGGCGCTTTCTGTTAGGCCACCTTTTTCTTCACTCAGTTTTAAGCTCAAATGGCAATTCTTTAGGGAAACCTTCCTTTGCCCTTCTAGAGTAAGCAAAGCGTTCATACTCTGTTTTTCCTACAGCACTCTCCTTACTTTATCTGTGGACTTATCACAAGTTATTGTAAAGTGGAGTGGAGTGGAGTGGTTAAGAGCAGATTACTGAGTCCCACTGCCTGATACTGAATCAGAGTCCACAGAGTAACTTTGGGGAGGTTGCTTGCCTGAGCTTCCATTTCTGTAGAATGGAGACAGTGATAATCATATTGTAGTTCTGAAGGTTAAATGAGCTAATATATGTTAAATGCACTCTAAGTACTCCCTAAATATTCATTATTATTGCTTTAAAATTTTCCTTCCACTCAGTAGAGCTCTGAGGACAGTGGATGAATTTGGTATCCATTAGCATAACATATATAATATTGAAAAAGCTAAATAATTGGCTGAATGAGTTCTTATGATTAAAACTGTGTTTTCCTGAATAAAAAGTAAAATCTTTTTTGTCTTAATATAATAATTACTAATGTAATTTGTACATTGCATGGTTTGAGGATAGAGAGCTATTTGTTGTACAGTTAATGAAAGGAAAAGGGCTGATTTTTAAAAAAGATTTTGTTTATTAGAGAGCATGAGGGGAGAGGGAGAATCAGGTTCCCCTCGGGGCTCTATCCCAGGACCCCAGGATCATGATCTGAGCTGAAGGCAGACACTTAACCCACTGAGCCACCCAGGTGCCCTGGAAAGGAACTAATTTTTTTTTTTTTAAGATTTTATTTATTTGACAGAGCGAGAACACAAGCGGGGGTGGAGCAGGCAGAGGGAGAGGGCGAGGGAGAAGCAGGCTCCCCCGCAGACCAGAGAGCCCGATTTGGGGCTCCATCCCCAGACCCTGGGATCGTGACCTGAGCTGAAGGCAGTTGCTTAACCAACTGAGCCACCCAGGCGCCCCAGGAACTAATTTTTTAATGGCTGCTAAATGTGATGTGTTTATAGCTTAATTTATTTAATCCATATAACAACTCCGAAAAGCAGGTGTATAATTATCCTTGTTTTATAGAAGGGGAACTTGAGACTTAAGGATCCTGGTTAAGTAATCTCCATTACCACACAGCTAGTAGGTGGTAGAGCAAATATTGAAACCTGTATGTCTGCCTGCTTCCAAAACCCATGGTCTTCCAGTGCATCTCCCCTGAAGAGTGGCAGTTAAGGAAAATTTTCCTGGGGTTACCTTAATATTTAGCTAATGAGGAAAAACTAAGTGAGAAAAAAAGTAGGGACTACTTGAGTAGTGATGTTATTTCTTTAGAAATGGCTTTGGTTGCTAATTCTACAGTAGATATTTTGCATTCTTTTAGTATATTTTTTATTTGAAGAGCCCAGGCTTTAGGAGTATAGGGTGGTCTGCTTTCCTAATCTGCTCCTTTACTTGGCGAGCTTTACTCTGCAGAATTGGGAGGAGAGCATGGGTTAGGTTGTATTGTGGTTCTCTAACTTTTTCACCAAGGTGTCTCAAAGACAAATGAGATGTAGGGTGAATCCCTGAAAGTATTGGGGAAAATCTCCATTATATATTAAAATGCATGTAATTTTTTGTATTTTATTCTGTAATATAACCATGCTTATTTTAATGTTTTAAATGTTTAAAATTCTTAACCTGGGAATAATTTGTAACCCCTCCCTTTTTGCTCCCCAATTCAGCAAGTAAACTTGATGTTTTAGAAGGAGCATGATGTTTACCTAGTGTATGCCTATGCCTCAGGGTAAGAAGCACAGGAGAAAATTAGACCATGCTTGATCATGAAAGGATCAGATGTGGAATGCCCATTCAGTTTCTAGCAGCTGCGAGGATATACCTCTTCTAATTTTTGTTCGTTACTTATTTACTGAAAGTCATAATATGTTTTTTCTTTGTTTCCTAGTGGTAGAATGAGAAATTTAGAAAAGAACATGTTTACAAAAGAAGCATTAGCTTTGGCTTGGCAATATTTTTTACCTCCATACACCTTCCAGATCAGAGTTGGTGCTTTGTATCTGCTATATGGATTATATAACACCCAACTATGTCAACCAAAACAAAAGGTAATACTTGTTTTCCCTCAGCAAAATAGGAAAATAGGTACCATGTTTTCACAGCAAACTGATTTTAATGGGAATACCAGTGTTGCAAAATTATAATAACATTTGTAAAAAACGATTTACCTTTATTAACAGTTTTTTTACTCTTCCTGTTTGTAGATTAGAGTTGCCCTGAAGGATTGGGATGAAGTTTTAAAATTTCAGCAAGATTTGATAAATGCACAACATTTTGATGCAGCCTATATTTTTAGGAAACTACGACTAGACAAAGCATTTCACTTTACAGCAATGCCCAAATTGGTATGTTGTCTAAAATAGATCTTTGTCAAAATGAGAAATTATGCTTCATGGTTCATAAAGCACCTCAGTTTCCATAAAGTGGAAAAGATACTATGTAATTTCTAATACTTGTAGGAAAGTTTCTTAAAATAGGAGAAGATGCTTTCTGATTACTTTTTTTTGCAAACAAAAATTTAGTCTCTGCTTTTAAATGCAGTGTGTTTCTAAATGCCATTTATTAAATTGTTAGAAGAGGAAATTCGATCTGGCATCTGCCATTTGCTTATTTCTTTATTCAGACATCAGGTTACTGAAAGAGCACCAAGGAATTCTAATGTTAGTTGGTGAAAAGTTGAAACTTCCACTAATAAAATATATTTCTTCAGTCTTAGCGACAGTTGAGACACTAGATTAAAAGAGCATTAAGTCCTAATTCTGGTTCTGAATCATCAGCTGGCAAATCATGTAACTTGTCTGAATACCATCCGAATTTATAAGCATATAGCATGGCATCTTAAAGGTTATTTTTAAAGTCTAATAGTCTTTGGAAAATGGATTATCTAAAAAATATCTTTTAAAAGACATTCATTATCATATAGCTATCATATAGGATGAAGAAGAAAATTCAACGAGCTGAAGTTACAGAAGAATTTAAGGACCCAAATGATCGTGTAATGAAACTTATCACTTCTGATGTATTGGAGGTAAATTTGTTTTTTTATGGCCTTGAAATTAAAAAAAAAATTGTTTTATTGTTAACTATATATTGAAGTTATACCTTCATCTATGGGATACTGAAATTTTTCTAATGATTTTAACCAATCATAGAATGCTTATTGTTCCTCCAAAGTATCAGAAATAATACATCCTAAATATATGAAAATTTACGGAATAAATCTTGAAACTCAGTGAGAAGCAAAAAGATGTTTCTACATCTGACTGTACTTGGCCTCATTTAGATTCAAATACTGAAACCACCATTTGTATTTGACTTTAGATAGGTCATAAAACAAAAATTTAAAGTGACTTTATTTTTATTTTTTAATATTATGTATTAATTTCCTAAGTTCCTTTTTAAAATGTTTATTTAAAAACCCATTGAAAACAATGGGGCTGTTCTGATAAAACAAAAACTTGAAGTCAAGAATTATGGATAAGAGGCACAGTCTTAAAGCAGTTTTACCATCTAATTTTATTTTGGTATTTTATTTCGGTTGTTCAGTATTGAGGGAAAAAACAATCTTCTTTCACGTGGATCAGTAGTGAGACTCATAGAATTTTACATGCGTGGAAAGGCACCACCCAGAGATTAAAACAAAACCCATTACAGGACTACAGCCTTGTAATCTATGATATATTTACATTTCAAAAGAATGGATATATATATATATATATACACACACACACACACACACACACACACACACACACACACATAAAGGGAAAGAGAGTTCTCGTGAGTGAGTGAGTCTAACCAGGTAGCAGCCTTGGTCAGGTTTTTTAATTCCTTTGAGCCTTAGTTTCCCCTTCTTTAATATTAGGATTACCATCCTTATTTCATCCAATTGCGAGAATTGAAACCAAATTATGCCTGAATAATGCTGAGGATGTCATGTGGCACATAGTAGGCTCTTGATAGATACTACTTTATTTTTTTTCTCAACTCTATTTGATCTTTTCATGTATCAGGAATGAAAGGAGGGATCAGATCTTCGATTTGCTCAAATGTTTCTCTGTGTTTTAGATGTCACCATATTCTAATAGCTTCAGCCTGTCAGATTTCATCTATGATGTTTGTGATTAAGGTAGCAAATTGATTTTTTTAAAAATATTTATTTATTTATTTATTTATTTATTTATTTATTTATTTATTTGAGAGAGAGAGGGAAAAAGTGTGTGTGTGTGCATGTGCAAGAGCTGGGGAAGGGGCTGAGGGAGAGACACCCTCAAGCAGACTCCCCACTGAAATGTGGAGCAGGTCACGGGGATCAGTCTCAGGACCCATGCGATCATGACTTGAGCTGAAATCAAGAGTCAGATGCTTAACCAATTGAGCCACCCAGGCAGCCCAGCAAATTGATTTTTGAAAGTACTCTGGGTATGCTCTGTAAAATAACTATTTTTAAGCAAGAATTGTTAATTTGAGATCTATTAGATCCCAGTGGCCTTCAGATGGTCCATGTGTCCTTTTCCCCCATATTGTGTGATCAACTGTCGTACATATGGATGTGTGGTTAGGTTGAGGTACCATAACTACCTTCACATTTTCAAAAGTGTTCATGCTCCACTCCCCTCCCCCCACCAATAGATAAGAATTACTGCGTTAGAAGGAAGTTGTTTACTAAATGTCTAAAGACATAGTATAGTGCAGGAGCTAACAAGATGTTTTGTATAGATTATTTTATTCCTCATAATATCCCTGCCAGATAGGTGTTTTAAACAATTTTTAATTATTTGTTAAACTTCAAGTTTATATTTAGGCTTAGGGTAAGGAGTCAATTAGGAGAGGTTGTATGGAAGGAGGAGGTGCAAGCTTCCTGCTGTAGAGGAGGTAGGCAGTCTGATTGAAGCCCAGTGGAGAGATTAGCCTTGACCAGGAGAAGGCATAATTCTTTTGAAACTTGGGGAAAGGAGGTGAAAATGGATTCATATGATTTGTTGTGAAGAGGAAAAGTAGAAGGCAAACAGAACTGATAGGCTGACCTTTAAGAGAGGGCATTGGGGGTTCAAGGAATTGAGAATAGAGAAAGTTTGGAATAGCCACTGTGAAGAACAAAAGGTTTGGGATACCAGAAAGGGTTTGCCAGGGAGCACTGAGGTTAATCATAAAGGGGCAGAGGATGTTTTAGTACAGCAAGACATTGCATTGTTCTTTTCCATATTCTCCTAGTGAAAGAGATGATTGAATCAAATTGGTTATAATTTTTGGTTGTGGACTAATAATGGTGGTAGAATGTTAATTTTTTTCTCAACATACCTTCTTAAACATGCTTTATTTTAAGTTCTTTTACTCTGTGAATTAAAGGTTCTGAAAGTGTTGATGTGAGGTTCCTCTGTTTTAAAAAAAATTGTATATGTCAGCAAACAGGTATGGAAGATTTTAGAGAACAGAGCTGAGGTGATGCACAAAGCCATGTCCTTTTAGGGTGATTGGGGAGGAGGGTCAGAAGGGCTAAGCTATGGAATGCCAATTCCTAGAAGCTTCTGTGTGAAGTTATCCTGACTATCTAGGGTCTTTGGCTGCCAAAGATCTGCTTTGAGAGCCTTATCACTCTATCCTGTCCTAGTGTAGTCTTTGACCCATTCTCACTGATAATCCTTACGTTTCCTCTGCGCAAATGCTGTTAAGTCTGCCTGTCAGCACCTGCATTTTTGTCCACTCATTAATTCCAGTTTTGTGGTTAAGGAGGCACAATCAAATGAAAAGAATAGGACCAGAACTTCTGATTTTTGTTGAATCACTGTATTGGGGAACTGAAACTAATATAACTTTGTATGTTAACTATAATGGAATTTAAAAAAGTATATGGGGAAAAAGAAACTTTTGATTTTCAATTTTAACTCTGCTACTTAAATAGGACCTTGAGCCATTCATTTCATTTCTGAGTCTTTATGTATGTGGTTGTAATAATGGCTATGATCTGTTGAGTTTTCAGCATGCACCAGGACCTATGTTAGACGTTTTATGTTGTTATCTCACTAATAATCTTAGTAACCCTGTAAAGGAGGTGGTATTTCCTAATTTTAAAAACAAGGAAACTGAGGTTCAGAGATGTTAAGTAATTTCCGTAAAGTACAGGTAAGGTGCAGACTGGATTTGATTGTCCAAGCCTGTAAGGCTCTAGAGTCCACGTACTTTGTTTTATTTCTTAGTCCTTTACCTTTGTATAGTGCTTTACATTTATGGAACAGTCCCACTTGTATAAGCTCGCTTAATACTTTTGCACTGGGTTAGATGGCATCGCTTAATTTTGTACAAATGTGGAATGTGATTCCCATATTGAGGGATTTGCTCAAAGTCACAATCTAGCAAGTGACAGAACTCAGGCTCAAAACAGGTCCAGCTAGTGGTCTTTCCCCTGTATTGTATTGCATGTAGTAAAATATAGGAGTATAGTACACGGTAAGCTGTACAAAGTGAGGGGCTCGCCATGTCTGGACACTGTTCTCCTGTGAAGATCCTGCATGTGAGCGCTCGCCGCTGCCCAGCAGTTTCTCATTGCTTGAACAGGTATCTGTCGATTCCATCAAAACCTACCGGAAATGAATGGAGTAGCCTAACTTGGGGATGACTCAGATGTTGCAGAAGTCATCTGTGATGGAAATGTTAGTAGTTCTTTGCTGGTCTTTGAGCTAAGTCTCAATACCGGTCTTACCTGATTTCTCAAGTCTGCCTATAATGTGTTCTCCTTACCCCATAGACCTGCCCATTTGGCTGGAGGTTTCTGGGGAATGAACGTCTAAATAATAAGTGATTCCTCAAATGTTGTTGTAAATTGCCTTCCGTTTCTTTTAATCCTGGATCTTACTAGTGGACAAATGATGAAGCTTATAGGCACGGAGGCGTTAAGATTTGTGAAAGTCAGCACATCTCTGTGAGGATTGGATGAGAGTTGTTACATAGGAATTTATGGCTGAACATAAAGAATTATGTAAATATCTTTGAAATGATAATATGAAATTTTAAAAAATGTGATCTTAGCTATCATTAGTGATATTTAATGATGTTACACTACAAATAATTTTTGCTGTGTCCTGTTTTTTCCCTGCATCTCTCCATACAGTGTACATCAGTCAGTGTTTGTTGAGTTAAATTCAGTGAATCATTATCTCTGGAAAGCAGCCTCTTCATTAATAAAGTTGTACCATTTTGGTTGCATGATTATATTATTTTCAATATATTGTAGCATATTATTCCTTATCAACTTAGTCGTTTTATTTTGTGTTGGTTTTGCCTTTAAGTTTTGCCTCAAAAACTGTAATAAAAGACTCATCTTTTCACTTTTAGGAAATGCTGAATGTTCATGATCATTATCAGAACATGAAACATATAATTTCAGGTGATAAATCCAATCCAGACAAAGCACTCAGCTTGATAAAGGATGATTTTTTTGACAATATTAAGAACATAGTTTTGGAGCATCAGCAGTGGCACAAAGACAGAAAGGTATGTGACTGCCTGTTTGCCACCTCACCATTGTATTTGCATTGAACACTAGTGGCTGGACATGGGTGAGAAAGCTGAGAGGCAGCTTAGTTGAGTGGCTACATTCTTCAGGAGTTAAGATTTCGAGGACTTTATTTTTCTAGCTCTGGCTTTGCCAGTTATCAGCTATGTGATGTTATTTAACCTTACAGACAGATTTTGTTATGTTATTATATAAGTAAACAATGATAATAACAATTCTATGGTATGTGTTAAATAATATACATTATGTATAGTATCAGTGTAACTGTAGAGGAATAAATAATCTTGGTATACCACAGATTTATTATAATCTTTATAATTTAGCATTTTCCAGAGGTCTCACACTGGCAGTCTTTGGGTCAAATCCTATACACAGGTGTGGTTTGTTTGACACAGTGTTGATCCTAACATTGTTTAAAAAAGTTGAGTTAATCACTAGAATTTAAATTTTTGTGACTTCATTTGAAATTCCAGACATCCAGCTTCCTTAAAAGTCAGTGGTTTGGAGGCACGTGGGTGGCTCAGTCAGTTAAACATACAACTCTTGATTTTGGCTCACGTCAAGATCTCAGGGTTGTGAGATCAAGCCCTGTGTTGGGTTCCGGGATCAGCGCAGAGTCTGCTTGAGATTCTCTCCCTCTCCTTCTGCCCCTCCTCCCATGCACATGCTCTTTGTCACTCTAAAATAAATAAATAAATCTAAAAAAAATTTTAAAAAAATCAGTGATTTGGTAACACTGGTCCCATTTTTCTACATGGCACAGGCTGTTAGGCCTGAGTTGTGGCTTCTTCCATTGTGATCGGCATGCTCTCCCTGCCCTGGTTTACCCATTTACAAATGTCATCAACACAAGTCTTCAGTTTAGTTTTCTGATCCATGTACTGTTGCTAGGGCTGCCCATTTTCCACAGTAACTTTTTCACCTAGAGAGACTTTTTTACTCTGGAAACCTTGTGGCCAGCCTTGCTAAATTTAACTTTGAAACCACTACTCCATCTTATTTTCGTAAGTACTTTTAGGAAAAAATAAAAGTAAAACAAGCAATTTCTGATGACTTACTGTGTATCTGATAATGTATTAGTATTTTCACAAATGCTCCATGGGTATTATTTTATATATCGTCTTTCAGAAAGATTGGCTGCCAGTTTTTGGCTTTTCATTGTATAAAGATAGCTGGTTCAAAAAAAACAAAAAACAAAAGGGAGCTGCCTCAAAACTTAATTTTAGAAAAGATAAAGAAAGTGATGAAATGACAGTCTCGGAAAGGAGGAAACAATTTGCTTCCTCTACCCACATTTATTTTAATGACACACAACACATTTTAGACTGTTTGAATACTTTGTTACAAATGGGTTACACAAATGACCTAGGCAATTCATGTAAAAATTATTAGGTACTCTCTTAAAGTACTTTTATAGTACCTTTTTTTTGTACTCTTTTAATAAACTCTTCAATTAGCATTACTAAGACCTCTGAAAACCTGAAGGAAAGGAGAATAAACCAGTTTTCTAACTGCTGTATAAAGTGTATATTTTCCTTCATTAGTTAGGATTTAGGCATTTCGTTTAAGAACTATTCTGAAACCTAACCTTGATCTTAATGTCAGGTGGTGAACCATGCTGTAATAACGTGAGATGATCTTTTAGTTTTTTAGTAATTAAATGATTCTCATTGCTCTGAAATGATTTGGAATTGAGTTTTAGTTCATTTGAATTATAAATGTGTATATATAACTTTTTTGCTCTTTCAGAATCCACCCTTAAAATCAAAAGCTAAAGATGGAGAAGAAAAGAGAGAAGGAAATTCACAAGAATCAGAGGTCAGAAAAATTCACTATATGATTGATTACAGGGCAATAGTTTAGTTAGCTTTTTTTCATTTGATATGTGGCTGTGATTCTGTATAAAAGTATCATGACCCTTGGTCAGTATTATCACAATTACCTGAGACAATTCTGAGACATCAGTTCTCTGAAGAATTAGTCTGTTCTTTACTGGAAACCCTATGACAGACACACCAGGTGTAGATTGGGAGTGAGGATAGTTAAGTGTTTCTGCAGGGAAAGGGGAGGATAATGGTGTAAGGTGTTCTCAGTCCTTACACAGGGTAGTGTTTTTTGCAGTATGTCTTTTCTTTCTTCCTGTCTGACTTTCAACCAGTATGGAGCTCTAGCTACTATTTACTGCTTCCTGCCTCCGGAATTTTCATCCATCTTAGTGGATGGGACAAGGAGCCATCTTTGGGTATAGGCAGATGGGGGCGGGGGGGAACGGCCTGATCACCAAGGCTTTCATTCTTGTTATCCTCCTTAAATCCTGAATAATAACAATCAGTAGCCATAGGGATGGTATTGTGGACCTGGTATGAGAGTGTAGTGTGCGTTTATAGGTCTTTGGTCAATAAGTGTCCAATAAATGTTAATTTCTTTGACCCTACCTTCCATCTCAAATCTTATTTCTGATAACAAATACTTGGGAGTCCATAATTTCTTTTAATGTTTATGTTTCTTCTCCCTCTTCCTGTTTTTTTTTTCTCCAGAGATGTGAAAGGGCAGAATCTTTAGCGAGAATAAAATCAAAGGCCTTTTCAGTTGTCGTTCAGGTAAGTTATTTCTTCAGTAAGGCAATTTTGGAATTGACTTGATGCTTTTTTAACAATATTTTTATTTTTCATCAAAGTAATACGTGTACATAGTTTAAAAAGTCTAGTAGTACTACAGAGTTTACATAACCCAGCAGTCTCCTGCTGTGCCACTTCCACCCCTGTATTCCTAACCCATCTTCAGTTTTTTCTCTTTTAGTTCTCTCTTTTGGTATTTACCTGGAATTTTGATGCCTTTGCTTTTTATTGTCTTCCAGCTTTTAGTATGCCTGATCATGGAAGGTTTTAGGATTTGCTCTGTATCCCTTGAGTTTTGAAATGTCATGATAATAATGTAAGTTGGTGTGGGTCTTTTTTCCATCATTGTCCTTGGCTGTCATGGCAGGCCCTTTTGATCTGATAGCTTTCAGTTCTGAGAGCTTTTGTATATTGTTTCTTTGATAGTATTTGCTGCATTTTTGCTCCTCTTGAATTTTTATTTTTCTTTTCTGTTTTCAATATCTGTTTTCAGGGAGATTGCTTAAACTTTGTCTTCTGAGCCATTATATTGAATTTTTTATTCTGACTTTTTTTATTGCTAAGGGTTTTTTTTTTCTTCTCTGAATCTTTTCTTTAAAAAAATATTTTTTTCTGATGCGATATCTTTATCTTTTCTGTCCTTGAGGATGTTTATTACAGTGTTTTGAAGTTTGTGCCTTTTCCCCCAGAGTTCCTGTTTTTGTTTATTTTGATCTCTTTCATTTTGGTGGCTTTTTTCAAATATTTAAAGAGCCTCAGATCATATTTAAGAGTTGTCATGTGGAGATACGACTTTTTAACCTCAGTATTTCTTTTTGTTGGATCTCATCATTTTTACCAGAGAGCAATCTTCCATTCCCTTGTCTGGGGGAAAGAAGGGTAAATAAGCCCAGCCACCAATGTTTTGGGAGCCTACAGAGATAATCAAGAGGCTTACCATTTTTTATGCAGGTTTCACTTAACTTCCCTATTTTCAGTAAGAAGCGTTCCTCAGCTGTACCATTCCTTAGGCCTACAGCTTCTCTGGCTTAGCCTTTCCAGAGAGCAAGCCTCCTGTTTTCTATAGGAGGTCAGTTGTGTAGTTTTGAGGTTGGGAAATGAGACACTATTGTTTTTGTAGATTTTCAGCATATCTACCATTTTTTTAGATCCATTTCTGATGATTCTAATTCCTGATCCACTTGGATCACCTTGCTGTATAATAATTTTCTCAACACAGGCAATTAGATTTCAGATTTCTTCATTCTGTTAAGTCAGCTTTCACTGTTCCTGCTACTAATTTTTTTTTTTAACAGCTGCGTTGTTTTCTCTGTTTTGTGAGTTTATTCAAAAATTTTCTTACTATCATTTTAATGATAAATTTATGTAATTAAGCCCATATTTTTTCCCGGATTGTTTTCATGAATCTAGGAGTATCTTTATTTTGTGGGAAGTTACTATCATTTTCTAGTTGTAGAAATGAAAAGGAACAAATAAAAAATTAAAAGTGGTTATAGATTAGTTAAGTGTTATATATTTGTTATTCCACAGTAAATTGAGTACAAAATATTGTTGAATGAAAGCACCAAGGACAATAAGTTAATTAATCCAAATAGTTTTAAACCAGAAATGTTCCACATTATATAGTGCTAATTGATGTTTAATGTGAATCTTAAGACATTATGAGATTTAATCGTAATTCCCATAAAGTGTTACAAGAGTGCATCATAGCATAGCTGCAGGTTTTTTCTTTATTGAGGTACAGTTAACATATAATGCCTGGTAATTTTTTAATAATTGTTCATACCTAGATTTCAGCATTAGCTAAAAACTCCTGTAAGGACTCTGCTTAAGCAAGTAAGGGAATTCATTGATAATAACTAAAATGTCCTTGCACTGTCCCTCCATTTCTCACCTTTTATGTTGCTTTCACTGTCGTTCCTGACAGCCAGCTTTGCGTGTTCCCAGTTTTAGGTTCAATGGAAAGGGAGAATTTGCCTTCCTAATAGTTACACAGAATTCTAAAATTGAGTTATGATAGAGATCACATGCCCACCCCTGAACAAATCAGTGGCCGTGGTGATGTGAAACTTCTGACTATATCAGCAGCACGTCTCTGGAGCCAGGCATCAAGTGGTTCCAGTCAAAACACATGGTGGTAGCTAGGGAACATAACTGTTCTTACAAGAAAGGGGCAATAGGTTAGTAGACAGTAAGGAACAGTACTAATCCTTTACACCTGTTTCCCAATCATGCAACGACAACTGCATTTAACCCAACAACTACATTTCTTACCCAATTTGAGTAGATGGTGATGACAGTTGCAGGGAGCCTTTCCTGTTGTAAAGATAAAAGAGTATATATATATGCAACAAGTATTAAGCAAGCCAGGATAATGATAAAGTACTTTATGACTTTTATTTTTGCTCATCTTTGTGTATTTTGTCTTTTCCTAAATTGCCGGTCAGTAGGATTCATTTTGTGATTCATTGTGATTAATTGGATTTCTAACTTCTAAGGCATCCAAGTCAAGAAGGCATCGTCAAGTCAAACTTGACTCTTCTGACTCTGATTCTGCATCTGGTCAAGGGCAAATCAAAGCAACTAGGAAAAAAAGAAACAAAGAAACCTTGAAATCAGGAAGGAAGACGTCCTCCAGAAACAGAGGTAACTTCTTAAAAAAGTCTTTTTGAGACTCAACAAAGGATAATGGATCTTGTTTACAACCTCCCCTCCCTGTTTTTTCTTTATTAAAAGGGATTAGATACTTGTTTGAGAACTTTGTGAGATTTAATAAATAAATTATCTTAGATTCTTAGAATCTTACTGCTTAAACTTACGGACCCTAGGAATTATCAAATTCATCGTTTCATAGACGTTGAAATTTAGGTCCATACGGATTAAATAACTTGTCCAAAAGTGAAATAGCTATTTATAGAATCAGTCTAGAGTTATCCAGAGCATCCTTTGTAAGTACTTTTTGTGTGTGAATTAAACTTATATGTAGAATTAGGTTTAAGTAATACATTCTGTAAACCATATTTCCCTTTAGCTGCATTAATTAAGCTGTACCTTTTCTTTTAAAATAGTGAGTCTATAAAATTAACCTTGGTATTTGATTCTTAAAGAAATGACTATATATTTTAATAGTTTAATTTTTAAAAAATTACATGAGTAATATAGATTCACCATACGTAAAGTTGGAATCTGATTAGCAGGCTCAGGAGAAAAAAAGAGGCATTAGAAACATTCATAAATATTCAGTGCCTAATATAAAACACACTCCCAGGTACTAGCGCAGTATATAAAGATATGTTACGGCCTTTTAACATAGATGTTTTCCTTCCTATATTGAGGCAGTGGAAGGAAAATTGAGGTTGAATACCTTTAACATAGTCCAGATATGATTAAGTTCGGTAACAGTTGCTTGAAGTATACTGAAAGTTCAGAGGAAGAGATAGCATATTTGTTAGGGATAATCAGGAAATACTTCAAAAGCAGAATTTCTTAGTTCTTTTTACAAGGCTGGCAGACACTGGGAAGAAACCTGTTAGACCCATCTCACTTATAATTATTACTGAAGAAAAATCCTGTTATATACATTGAAAACAATCCCAGCTGTAAAACAACTTGACTGCATGCATTTTGTTCCAGAATGCAGGGATGGTGGAATTAGGAATCTATCAATGTAATTTGCCATACAAACAAGTTAAAGGGGAAAATGTGAATTCAGTTTAATAGTTACCCAAGAAGACATTTGATGAAATATGGCATCCATTCTTGATTAAAAAAGGAATCCTCTAGATTAGGGGGTCACCAAACCTGTTGTAAAGGGCCTGATGGTATATATTTTAGGCTTCATAGGCCATATGATTTCTGTCACAGCTATTCAACTCTTCCATTGGAAGGCGAAAGTAACCACAAACAACATATAAACAAATGAGTATGTTCCAATAAAATTGTATTTACAAAAACAGGTGATAGGCCAGATTTAGCCTGGGCCCATAGTTTGTCAATCTCTGCTCCAGATAAAAACGTAGTTGGTTATATCTTTAACTCAATTTTAAAAAGTATGTGTGTGAGTGTGTGTTATTTGACAAAAGGCCACCTCATGTTCGTTGGTAATACGTAGAAGTATCAGTTGTATTTAATATTGGCTGTTAATGTAATTAGGCAGGAGAGTGAAGTAAGACACGATTTCAGAAAGATCATAAAATTATCATGATTTACAATGACTGATTTTATGCATAAAAATATCTTAAAGAAAATTCACTGGAAAAAACATAGGAACACAAAATTTAGTAAGGTAGGGGATACTATTATATACCTTACAGAAATTAAGAGGATAATAAGGAAAAATTATGAATACTTATATGCCAGTAAGTTAGTTAAGTTAAATAAAATGGATATATATTTTTTAAAAGACACACATTTCCAAAACCAACACAAGAAGTAGTAGTTCTACATTTACTAAAAAAAGTTAAATTCCCAGATGGCTTTGCTGGAAATTCCAGAAACCATTTAAGAAAGGAGTACTATGCTGTTCTTTCAGAAGACACAAGAAGGGACACTTCCCAGCTTATTGACATTTTAAGAAACACAAACATGAACATAAATACAAAAATTTTTATAAAATATTAACAAGTTGAATCCAACAGTATATTAAAAGACAATACAGTAAGACAAACTTGGGTTTATCCCAGGAATATAAGGCTGGTTTATTTCTTTAAATATTTTATTTAAGAAATAAACCAGCATAATTTACCATATTAGCAGAATAAAGGAGAAGGACACTATATAATCATCTCAGTATATCGAGCCAAAATACTTGACAAAATCCAGCATCTGTTCATGATAAAATCTCTAAGAAAATTAGGATTAAAAAGAAACTTCCTCAACCTGATAAAGGACTTCTGTGAAAAACTACAGCTAACATCATACTTAATGGTGAAACCATACTTTCCCTCTAAAATTGGGAACAAGGCAGGGATGACTGTTCATTGCTCCTCTTATACATCATACCGGAGGTCCTAGCCTGTGAAGTAAGGCAAGAAAAGGAAATAATAGATATTTAGATTAGAAAGGAAGAAATTTGTGTTTGCAAATGAAATTATTTTTTACACAGAAAATCTCAAAAATTCTACACAGTAGTTACCAGAACTAACAAGTGAGTTTAATGAGGTCACTAGGTACAGGACTAGTATTTCTGTCTACGAACAATGGAATAATTAGTAATTAAAAAAAATATTAAAGTGTAATAACACAAAAACCACAGAATAGTTTGGTATTATAGGTAACAACATATGTGCAGGATCTGTATGCTGAAAACTACAAAACGATGAAAGGAATCAAAGAAGATTTAAGTAAATGGAGAGATTATATAGTCTTCATGGATTAGAAGACCAGTAAAAAGTCACCTAATCCCATATTGCTCTGTAGATCAAATGTAATCCCAAGAAGAAATCCCAACAGTTACATAAATAACAAGCTGATTTTTTTTTTAAGATTTTATTTATTTATTTGACAGGGCGAGAGAGCACAAGAAGGGGGAACAGCAGAGGGAGAGGGAGAAGCAGGCTCCCTGCCAAGCAGGGAGCCCGACGCAGGACTCCATCCCAGGACCCTGGGATCATGACCTGAGTAGAAGGCAGACGCTTAACCATCTGAGCCACCCAGGCGCCCCAACAAGCTGATTTTTAAGTATATGGAAATGGAAAGAAACTAGAGTAGCCAAACAGTTTTGACAAATAACTAAACCTTCAGAAATCAAGGCAGTGTGCTATCTGCAAAAAGGTGGACACATAAGTCGATGGAAAAGAATAGAGAATCTAGAAATAGATTTGTACTCATATGATCAATTTTATTTTTGACAAAGGTGCAAAGACAATTCAGTGGAAAAGATAGTCTTCAATAAATAGCTCCGATACAATTTTATATCCATATGCCAAAAACAGATCCTCAACTTACACCTCTTATCATACATAGAAATTAACTTAAAATAGATCACAGACCTAAATATAAAAACTAAAATCATAAAACTTAAAGATGAAAACATAAAAAACGTGGTCTTGGTCTTGGATTGGGCAAAGATTTTTTATATATGACATAAAAAATACAAGCCATAAAAGAAAAAAATTGATAAATTTTGGACTTGCCTCAAGTTAAAATGAAAAGACAGACCACAGAGTGGGAGAAAATATTTGCAAAATACAAACCTAATAGAGGTCTTGTATCCAAATATATAAAGAACTGTCAACCCTTAGTAATAAATAAACAACCCAATTAATAATGGGCAAAAGATTTGAACAGATATTTTAAAAAGAATACGTGCCTGGCAAATAAACATCTTGAGAGATGTCTGACATCTTTAGTTATTAGGAAATGCAAATTAAAAGCATAGTGACATTCCGTTACCCCCTGTCGCAATGGCTACAAAAAACAAAAAACAAAACAAGAAAATGGACAATAACGAAAGCCGATGAGGACACAGACCAGTTGAGCCTTCGTACATTGCTGGTGGAATCCAGAATGGTACAGTCACTTGGGAAAACTGTTTGGCAGTTTCTGATAAAGTTAAACACACACTTACCTTATGATTCATACTCCTTGGTATTTACCCAAGAGAAATGAAAACTTATGTGTATACAAGTTTATAGTGGTTCTGTACATAATTTTGTGAAAAATTGTAGCCAGCCTAAATATCTTCAATTGGTCCTTGGATAGACAAACCATGGAATAAGTGTTCAGGGGATACTACTCAGGAATAAAGCAGCTGCTGATACATGTAGTAGCATGGGGGACTCATGTGCCTTGTGCCAAATAAGAGAAAGAAGACAGACACAAAAGGCATATGAGACAATCTGGAAGAGGCAAAATTTATAGGGGCAGAAAACATATCATAGGTGGCTAGATACTGAGGGTGGAGGGCGGTGTTGACTGCAGAAGGGCAGGGAAATTTCTGATATGATGGAATTGTTCTGTAGTTTGGTTGCAGTGGTAATTGCACAACTGCATTTGTCCAGTCTCCTAAATCTGTACATTGAAAATGGTGACTTTTATTTTGTGTAAATCAACAAGCCAAACAAAACCAAACCAGAGGACATGAGGAAAAGACTGATTAATTTGATTATATTTAAAAATTAACTTCTGCAAGATTGTTTTTTCTAAGGTATCAAAGATAACTTGGGTTTTGAAAGCTGCACAAGCAGTTTTTATTAGTAATCAACCTTCATACAAGTGCAGAGAGGTCAGCTGGCCAAGCTGCTTTCTTAAACACCTAAACAGGTTTTTGTTTTGTTGTGTTGTGTTTTTATGTGGCTGAGGAACAGAGGAGGAGCAAGTGCAAGATAGGAAAGAAATTAAATGAAGTTTCTTTTCATCTTAAATTATTTGGCAGATGTAACTTACAAAATATCAGTTCCTTCACCAACTATATTTTATTACTTAATGTAGTTTCCTAAAACATTTTCATAAACTCTGAAATTAATTTTTAAGAACTGGTTCCTTATCACATCCGAGATTTATTATTGAATTTACCTAGGTGTGTTAGGGAGGATTTAACCCATGAGAAAGAAAGTGTAATAAGATATCTGAATTCACGTCTTCAGTTGTAACTCAGCTATTCTGGCTCACCAGCTTTGTGGCTCAGAAGGTATTGTAAATACTTTGAAGCGGAAGTGGTTTGTTATTCGATATCTTAAAGATTCAAGTACTTCGTAGTTTCTCTTTAATCAAAATTTCATTTCCTTAAAGTGGAAAGGTATCTTTGATTTCATGCTTGTTTCAAAAAGAGGCACCTTATACTCCCCAACAGTGCAAAAGAGCTTGCAAAACTATTTGCAGCACATATAGTAAGGCTAATTTTAGGGGAGCTCTTATAAATTAGTAAGAAAAAGGCCACCACCCAGTAGAAAAACTGGCTTGGGAGGTGAGTAGGCAATTCACAAAGTGCAGTCAGTCAACATGTATATGAAGATATATTTACTGTCAATAATTCAAGGAATGTAAATTAAAACATGATTTTATATAACTTATTAGATTATCAAAGATTAAGGATAAGTGAATACCCATTGATAGCAAAAGTGTGAAGAGGTAAAATCTGAATTTTAAGTGGGAGTATAAATTGGCATATCCTTTTCAGGCAGCAATTTGGAATCATCTGTCAAAATTTTAAAAGTACATGCCTTTTAATGTAGCAATTCAATTTCTAGGAATTTATCCTTTACAAGTGACAAGAACACACAGGACATTCACTGTAGGATTATTTGAAATGGCAAAGACTAAACAACTCAAATGTGTAACATTGAAAAATTTGGTACATAAAATTGTTAGCCCATACAAAAGAATATTTTGCAATTATTAAAAATCTGGAGAAAGTTCTGTGTATACTGACATGAAAATAGGTCCAAAATATACCAATGCATTGCTTAGTGAAAATGTCTTTTTAAAGAAGAGTATGATTGCATTTCTGTTCATAAAAATGAACAGTAGGGGCACCTGGGTGGCTCTGTTGGTTGAGCGTCCAATTCTTGGTTTTGGCTCTGGTCATAATCTCAGGGTCATGAGATCCAGTCCCATGTTGGGCTCCATGCTGAGCAGGGAGTCTGCTTGTCCCTCTCTATCCCCCCTGCTTGCGCACACACACACATACACACACACTCTAAAATAAATACATAAATAAATAAAATCTTTAAAAGATACATATGTAGACATAAACACAATGTTATATCATTAAGGAAATCTAGAAGCCTATTAACAGTGGTTAATTCTCAAGGATGGGATCATGAGAAATTTCTAAGTCCATGAATTTCTCTAATGTTTGAATTTTTTGTGCTAACTATATGTTACTTTACTAATCCAGAAAAAATCCAAAGTTTTTTTTTACTAAAAAAAAATAAATGTAACAGTACTTTCATAGACTTAAGACACATATAGGAATTGGCATGAAAAAAGGCAGGGTAGTTGGAAGTATAGAGTGACTCCCATTTTGCCCGGAGCTACTATTAATGTAGAAAAATATGTTGAGGATAGTATTTTGACCAGCTCTGAGTGGGGGAACCGTTAAATTTGGTAGGCAGAAGGGAGTCATCTGACACTTCTGAGCAAAAAAGTGGTATGACCAGTTTTCTTTGAAGAAAATCAATCTGGGAGTAGTATGGTTGGTAGGTGAGGACACAGTGAAAATTGGAACACTAAGTAAAAGGCTGTTTAGGAGTAATGAGCATCTGGCCAGGTGGTTGTAGGACTTAGGCAAGCAGACGAACAGATATGAGAGCCAATGTCTATAACCAAGCATAGATGTAATGTAGCTGTATGTAACCAAATACAGAGGCTGATGGAGAGGGATGAGACGAGGATGCTTAATGCCTAAGCAACTGAAGGAATGTTGGTGCCTTTGACAGAAATAAGGACCACAGGATGAAGATTTCATTTGGGATAGAATTTGTCGCAGTCTGCCTTTCCAGGTTCAATTCCTGTAATAGATGTCTGGCAATAAAAAGTGCTCGGATTTACCTAAGTTTGCATTATTTAAGCTTCGGCTGTATGTGTTCTCCATTCCTAGACTATAGCATGCACGTTTCTGGAAGGACATCAGTAATAGTAATGATGATAGGATGGTGGAGAGGATAGTAGCCATTATTTCTGCCACACTTAGTATCTGCCACACTTCTTTCACGTGTCCAAGGTCATGTCCTTTATTAGCATGTCCTGGCTAATAAATGGAGCTGAGATTGGAATAGCAGTGTGCCTGAATCCAAGCCTGGATCTTTAACTGCTATGTTTGCTGTTCAGGTAACTGGAAATGTGGGTCTGGAGCTCATATTAGACATGCAATTAAGTATGTTGTATTTTAACTGCATGTCTGGTAACCATTTGTTTTAAGATTGAGCAATAGTCTCTTAGTTATAATTGTATCCCACACTGTTAGCTTTGAGCATAGTAAAAACCATCTACCTGATACCCTCTAGGGAGTTAGTTTTGTAATAACTAAGGTTAATGATTTAAATGTGAAAATTTGCTTTTTAAAAGTTTAATTATTCTGGTTAATATCTTTGTAAAACATTCTTCTCTATTGCTTGTTTTCTACAATGCACATCTATCATTTTTATAATTAGAAAAATACTAAAATATATTTTATGCTTTCCTATTTTCTAGAACAGTATATCCTAAACATAATTTAATTTTCTCTTTATGACTCAGGGTTATCATCATAATGATCATATCAAAAAATATCAAGTGTGTGGGGAAGTTTATCTTTATACTTACATGGCCTCATGCTGCAGTACTTTGTCAGTTTTTATGTCTTATTTTTTAAAAAGTTTTTTTATTACGTTTGTTGTGGTAGATGTCTTCTTTTTGTTGTCATTGTGGCTTATAGCAATTTTTTTGCCCTTTTGCTGCTGCTTAACTGTAATGGTTTGAGAAACTAGTTGGCTGTTCATTTCAGTTTTATGTAAAATAAATGTAATCAGGTTCTGGATAAAGGCCTGAGGAACATACTGGTGACTGAAGTTCATGAGCTTTATTTAATATGTGGACTTTGAGATAAATATCTGAAATTCTATGTGTTTACTTCCTGGTTCCTGGCTGCATGGTAAGTGGGTGAAGCACTGTATTTGTTTTTAAGAGCTTTTAGAGAACATTGCTTTGTATTTTTTAAACTTAATGTAGAGATGCATCTCTAAAATGTAATTAATCATCATGTGACTAGATGAAGACTTCTCAACTGTCCTTTTTTTTTTTTTTTAAAGATTTTATTTATTTATTTGAGAGAGAGAAAACATGAGTGGGGGGCAGGGAGAGGGAGAAGCAGACTCCATGCTAAGCAGGGAGCCCAATGCGGGGCTTGATCCCAGGGTCCTGGAATCATGATTTGAGCATAAGGCAGACACCTAACTGAGCCACCCAGATACCCCTCAGCTGTCCATTTCTAACTCAGAAATCCTTACCTTGACATTGTTGGATAGAATCTTTGAAGTTGTAAATGTGGATTTAGAGAAAAATCATTAATAGTGGATATGGATGGACATGGCTAAAAGATTGTGAAGAACAGTATCAGTAACTTTGGGTAGATTGTACTGATAATAATTTTGTGAACTGGAAAATTTTATAGGTTCAAGTTTTAAAAAAATGTGATTAGATATAAAAAGAGATTTCCTAAAACATCTGCCTCTTAAAAATCATGTAATAAATTATTGTAATTAGTATTTATGATTTGCAAGTAAAGGTAAAATTCTACTTTAATGACTTAATGGGAAACTGGTATTATTTTATTAAATTTAAATTGTATTTAAATGGAAGCTTATTGCTACAGTTTACTCAACTCAACCTTAGAGCAATCTGTTCATTCCATAAACTCTATACCCCATTAAGATCTCAGCATATATGTGTTCAGAGCAGAAATTTTAAGTTTATTTTCATTTAATTTCTTGCCTTTTGAGAAGTGCTGACAGGTATGTACTAACATATGTGCTAAATGAAATACTGTGGTATAAAATCATTCAATCCCTATTTAATCATTTAATAAATATTTATTGAGCCCCTGCTTTATGCCAGGCACTTTTCTTTCTTTTTTTTTTTTTAAGATTTTTTTTTTATTTTTTTATTTAACACAGATAGAGACAGCCAGCGAGAGAGGGAACACAAGCAGGGGGAGTGGGAGAGGAAGAAGCAGGCTCCCAGCGGAGGAGCCTGATGCGGGGCTCGATCCCATAACGCTGGGATCACGCCCTGAGCCGAAGGCAGATGCTTAACCGCTGTGCCACCCAGGCGCCCCGCCAGGCACTTTTCTAAGTGCTGGGAATACACTAACTTAAACCAAAGTCTAGGCTTGTGAAACTTACATTCTAATGGGAGGAGGCAGACCATAGAGAAAAAAATTAACATATAATATAATAGATCAGGTGGTAAAAGTATTGTGGAAAAGAATAAGGCAGCATAAGGAGTGAGAATGTATGTGGGTGTTACTGTTGGGACCTGAAAGTTATGTGCTAAATGAGACCTGATAAGACAATGGTATTTGATAAATTTGATTAGGCTATTTCTTTAGGCACCAGAAGGTTGATGTGGAAAAATATTTTGGAAAATGGTAAGTCAGTGGCAAATTATGACTAGAGAAATCTATCTCGTAAAGCAGATGTAGTGAGAAAAGATAGTATACATTCAAAAACAAGGCTATTACCTTTAAAATTACATTTGTGATTAGTTAATATAGTTGAAGTAAGGCACACGGTTATTCCCTGATATCTACAGATAAAACCCA
Organism: Ursus arctos; assembly: GCF_023065955.2. Lineage (NCBI taxonomy): Eukaryota > Metazoa > Chordata > Mammalia > Carnivora > Ursidae > Ursus > Ursus arctos. The sequence goes on along the minus strand of NW_026622930.1, from coordinate 37,141,032 downwards.
TGATGTGTGTGATAAAGCTTGAGTAAAATATTCATGTTTGGCTAATTTCATTTTTTCCCTTTTCCTTCATTTTCTTTAATGGAAGAATTAGATTATTTTCAAAGCAGAGATACAAATATAATAATACTTAAAATAGAATGTATTATAAAATGCATATTTCTCTTTACCATTATAATTTTAGCATTTAGTTTAAATATCTAATTTTTATGTTGTTGTAGTAATGACATTTTGTGTAAAAATTTTTCTCAAAGATTAACATTCTTTGTTTTTGTATGAAATAATTTTCCCAACTATTTCCAGATGACCTGCAGAATGTACATAAAGAAGATAAATCATTAAGGCTGAGTATGCCTGTAATTACAGAAGAGGAAGAGGACAATGAAAGTTTTAGTGAAGCAGGTACAGATGAAATTTTGTCAAATATTGATGGAAAGTTCTGCTTGGAGAGCAGTTAAGATTTGGAACCCTTAAAGAGCATGGTGGTTAGCTGTATGTTCTTGTGATGCTTTTTCCTTTGACATATTGGAGAATTTTAGTATTAATCATGACACTTCAAAGTAAATGTTACTACAATAAATAAATGGAAAGGAGAGATAGTGGTCAACTGAGGTGAAAAGTGAAGGATTGGTAAAATACCATTATTAGTACGTGAATATACCTCATCATGAGGATGTCTGGAATGTATTCCTAACAAAGAGCAAGGTTCACAAAATACAAATTTCTGGATATAACTTTAAAAAGATTTTATTGTTAAAAAATAGTTATTTCAAATTCGAATGTAAAATTTTCACTTGTAGAATGATTGTAACTAAATAGTTGTAAATTGCGTGACATAAATTAAAATGGCTATACCTTTTAGTGTTATAGTTTTCATAATTTGTAGTGTTTATTAAACAACATTTTAAATAATCTTGTCTCTAGTAATAATTACAGTATTACAGAGAATAAGTTATATTTAGCAGGCTAGGCTTGATAATTGGTAATCCATTAATGATAATGAAGATAATGTGTGTTAAGAATAATGCTTAATGACTTTTTTTTCATTTGGCTTTTTATTCATTCAGCAAGCATATCCTGAGTGCCTGTCGTGTTTCAAACACTTAGCTGTATACAGGGCTATAAAGATATATACTACTGGAATTTAAGAATCATTTTATTTTGATCACAGTTATTATAGATCTGATCTGAGTACAGTGACTGGCCCATAGTGGACTTAAGTAAATACTTGTTGAATGAATCAGATCAGCCTGTGCCTTCAAGGACCTTAGAATCTAGTTAGGGAGAAAACCCAGTTCGTTATGGTAGAGAGAAACGGTGTAATAGAAGTATATGGAAGACAAAGAATAGACATTTTACAAGGAATATTTGTTCCTTCAGAAATGTGAGTGCTTCTGTGATTTGCTTTTGTTAGCATAAAAGTAGTCCTTTACCATCTTGTGATGAGTTTTAGACTGTAGTTTCTTTCCAGTCTTGATTGGTGGCTTTTTTTGTGAGTAAACAGTTAAATACACATACACACCTTTCTGGCTCTTTGGCAAGTCCCATTTTAAAATCTGTTAGTTTGTGATTTTTAAAAATTTGGTTAAATTATAATGACATATGCATATGACTTAATTCAAATAATTTTATAATATTCATTATAAGAAACCACAGTCTTCTCACTCCCATTTTTTTATCTTACTTTATCTTATTTTATTTTATTTTATTTTTATTATTATGTTCAGTTAGCCAACATTTGGTACATCGTTAGTTTTTGATGTAGTGTTCAACAATTCATCATTTTTGACTCGTTATTGTTTTGGTATTTACCTCTGTGTCTTTAAAAAATGTGTATTTTATCGCTTCTTTTTGTTTTAGTTTGTGGAGTATCTCTTGACTTAACCACTGAGGAATGCAAGGATATAGTTTTCTTTAATATATTCTTCACCTCCCACTTCAAACACATGTATACTTCCCAGGCCCCAGCCTTCCAATATAATTGTTTTAGCTATGTCAGTATGCTGCATTTATAAAACATTATTGACAGCAGAACCATGTAATGTACTGTGATTCTTTCTTACTCTGTACATTTGTTTTCCCTAGAGAGTGATAACTTTTTGTCTTATTAATTTATTTTTTTCTATAAACTTAACACAAATTTGTCTTCAGACTCTTCCTCAGTTGTATAAATCTCCTGTTGGAATATTCAAACACATGAGGGATTTTGTCATTTTTATATTTTTAATGAAATTTCTTGCTGACCTCTGACCTGGTTTACTGGACAGTTTGCTCTCTTGCCCTGCTGCACTCCATCCTGGTCGCTGCTGTCTTCTAGGAATCTAGAAGATTCCTAGAATCTCCTTTTCTTCTTACTTTTCTTTTCTCGTTGCTTTTCCTATCACTCTTCTTTTGTTTTTCACTGGTGGGGAATATTTTGTTTCTTCACATCTTTCATAATTTTCATGTTTTTGTATTTTCTATTATTTTCTTTGTTTTAATGGTTTGTAATTTTTAGGTTCACAGCTGTTTTTAGATAAAGACTTATTTGAGTGTTGGTTGTGGCATTGGCTGTCATAGCCAAAAAGATGTACTGGAGGGGATTATGCTAAGTGAAATAAGTCAAGCAGAGAAAGACAATTATCATATGATTTCACTCATATGTGGAACGTAAGGAATAGTGCAGAGGACCACAGGGAAGGGAGAGAAAACTGAATGGGAAGAAATCAGAGAGGGAGACAAACCATGGGAGACTCTGGACTCCAGGAACCAAACTTAGGCTTACAGAAGGGAAGGGGTGGGGGTGAGGTAACTGGGTGATGGGTATTAAGGAGGGCACGTGCGGTGATGAGCACTGGGTGTTATGCACAACTAATGAATCGTTAAACACTACATCAAAAACTAATGATGAACTATATGCTGGCTAATTGAACATAATAAAAAAAAGAGATGTATGGTACTAGTGATTTGGGTTACATTTTCAGGTTTAATTGAAATGAAATTCAAATGTTAGTCATTCTCATTCTCATTGCACTGGCCTGTATACCTTTCAGATCTGGCACACTGGGTCTATGGTAGTTGTAGGGAGAGCATACCCATATGAAACAACTTCAGAGTAGCTTATCATTAAACAGGATTTGGGAAGACTAGAATCTACTTTAGTAAGTTTTCAACTGCATATCATTTTGAAGGAAAGAATCATGTGTATGTTAGGTTTAGGATTTCTTTCTTTCTTTTTTTTTTTAAAGACTTTATTTGAGAGAGAGAGACAGAGAGAGCATGAGCAGGCAGAGGGAGAGCGAGAAGCAGGCTCCCCACTGAGCAGGGAGCCTGATGCGGGGCTTGATCCCAGGACCCTGGGATCATGACCAGAGCTGAAGGCAGACGCTTAACCGACTGAGTCACCCAGGTGCCCCTGGTTTAGGATTTCTTGTTGGAGCTTTGTTGTAAGGGCATTCCAGTTAAACAGCTATATCGTTTAAATGTATGTTATCAGTTAAAGTATTATTTTGTAGACCTGACAGAATTCTTCATTTATGTCTTTAGAGTTCACTGCACCCAAGAGGAAAAGAAAATACAGAAGAACCCAGTGAAAAATTCTTAATTTCGACATCTCTGACAGAAGAAAAGATTTATATTTTATATATTGAACAGGAAGACTGCCAGTATTAAAAATAATTCTTCTGGGAAACTATAGGTTATTTCTCTGAAGTGGCAATATCTTAACATTGCTCTAGATTTATAAAGGAACATAAGAATTTACTTCAGGATTTAATTTTAACATTTCCTTTTATGAAGTCTGCATAAATGGAAATAAAATTTGCATTTAGAATGTAATAGAAATAATCCTGTTATTTGCAGGTTATTGTTTCCTATAACTTTTTGTGATGTTATACTTCTTATAGTTCTGATAATATTAACTATTTAAAATATTTGTTCTTGAAGTAGTAATGTTTATTACATGCAAGTGGCTAATTATATTTATAGTATGGTAATGGATTTGTTTATGATGTGTAGTAACTATATATTGTATGGTTAAGTGCAATACAATTTTTGCCTTATTTGCTTTATTTTTGAACATATGAAACTTATGTGGTCAGTAACTTACATAATTGATATTTAGGAAGCCCAGTTTCTACTTCTGCAATCAATTAAATAGTCTTTGGTGCTTGTTTTAAAGCTCCCTTTGGCCTAACATTTATGTATGTGTATGTGTATGTTTGTGTATGTACAGATACATGTATGCATGTGTCCACATAGATACACATATATGATTAGTTCAGTACATTGTTTAAGTACAACATTTAAATACTAATAATTTCTTTTTGAAAATTTTTTTTTAAAGATTGATTTATTTTTAGAGAGAGCACATGTGCACGCGCATGCACACGTGTGGCTCCTGGGGCAGAGGGAGAGGGAGGGAGAATCCTCAAAGAGTCAGTCGCTTAACTGACTGAGCCACCCAGGCACCCCTAAATACTAATTATTTCTAAAAAAACCTTCAAGAGTGGTCATGTAAATTCCAGAATGTGTCTATGGTGCAGAAGAGATGATACAGAAGATTTCTAAGCTTTGTGGACGTACCTCCATTAATTTCTCGCTTAAGAAATTTAAATGGAGATCCCTTAAGCCATGTTGTTTGAATTGCTGCCACTAGCAGACCATCTCCACACCATGTGGTTAGCTCGGCCTGTCTTACAGTTGATTATACTCCATGTCGTTTTCAAGTATTGTATATTCAGGAATTTTGCAGATGTCCTTTGAGTGAAAATGTGTGATATCTATAATCTTTTAAAATAAAAATACTGATGCTAGGCCAAGTAAACTTTCATTAGAATGTATGCTGTCACATTAGCTACTAAACAAAATTATTTCCCCTGATTTCAGATGTTCCTGGTTATATATGGGCAGTTCTCATAACATGGACGTTGGACAGAGCTTCTGGGATTTAAACATTCTAGTGTTGGAGCACTTGGAGGTACCACTGGCCTCTTGTGTACTAGGTTATTTGCTAGAACTTGTCTGATCATTAACATTTACAACATTGTACAGCTAACACAGTGAGTTGCCCTCTGTTTTTTTCATAATAATACTTAAACGACAAAGTATCATTTCACTTGTACAATGAAGAAACTCTATCTTAAGATGGTAAATGCCTTGCCCATATTCACAGAGTTAGGAAGTGATGCATCTGGGATGCAAATTTAGGGCTCTTGCCTGTAAATTCAGTGTCATTTTATATAAGCCAACAGAAATGGAAATCGAGAGGAGTACTTCTGACTGCAAGCAATAAAACCCTATTTTGCAGTGGCTTAAGCAGTAAGGAAAGGTTAAAACCAGTTGAGTCTCAGTGCAGGGTGGTGCTCTGGGTTGTAAAGTAGGTCAGTTGCATGATGGCTTTATATACAGGTTTGGGTCTTCAGGGAAAGTGTACGGAATTGTTCACCAGCCAAGTTCCCGGATGTCATCCAAGGGCCAGCCTTGCAAGCAGGCCTTTATAAGGACTGCAATCTCAGGCCTGCTCTGGTGCCTCTTCTCTGTGCAGGTTCATTTCATTTTTCACTATTTCAAATAATGCTGTGTTGATTTTTGTGTGTATATCTTGGCTCACTTAGGTTGGTATTTCTGTTGGATAAATCTACACATGAATTTGCATGCTGAACAGTGTATGTGTTTGTATATATATATACATATATACATAATTTCATATAATTATATAAAATTTTAATTGCCAAATTATATATATAATTAAAATTATATATGTAAAATTTTAATTATTGCCAAATTGAACTCCAAAATAATTGCCAATTTACATTCCTACTAACAGTATTTACAAGGGACTCTCCATATCCCCATTACACTGTTATCAATCTGTAATTTTTGCCAGTTGAACATAGCCTGAATCTTAACAGCAGAAAATGTAGAAAGACAGTTAAGAGTAACAAAAAAAATTTTTTTAAAGATTTATTTGACACAGAGAGAACGTGCACAAGCAGGGGGAGCAGCAGGCAGAGGGAGAGGGAGAAGCAGGCTCCCCGCTAAGCAGGGAGCCCAATGCAGGGCTCAATGCCAGGACCCTGGGATCATGACCTGGGTAGAAGGCAGACACTTAACCAACTGAGCCACCCAGGCGCCCCAAGAGTAACAAAATTGTACTAAACAGTTGTGAGTTGGTGTATGGCTACATCTGACAGTGAATGCTTTAGCTGATAGCAAGTTTTTCATGAATATATTATGAGGATAGGGTGTGAATCACTTGATTTGCTTTAAATATGAAATTGAAGCTTATTAAATTCAAATAGAAAATATTTGTGTTTAACAGTGGGCTTTCAGAATTAAAATGTGTCATAAATACTAGCTACCTATTAAGCTATTTGTATTGTCACCTTGATTATAATAAAATAACTGCACCAAGCCATAAATACATGATTTTAATATTAAATAATGACTAAATTAATGTTTTGTGAAGAAGATGAGTTATGTGGCAGTATTTGTAGCCACAAGATGTATTTTAAAACCATTCCACTTTCAGAAATCTTAATATAGGAAAGTACTATTCAAAGTAGAGACTTGGAATCATACAATGTCATATGCCAGGTTTACTCGGAGAATCTAAAACAAACGAGGAATGAAAGAAGCGGAGCCATAAAGGAAATGGAGGTTGTACAGATACTGATTGGGGAAATATTTTTCACCTTGGAAATGAAGTATTGTAATTATGTCTTCAGAAGAAAACTACCCTGGAACTGTGCAGTGCTCTATGAGAAATTATAGCGCTTGTTTTCTTTTCTGTTATGCGTTTGAGTTTATGTTGTAGGCACAGCTATGATCCCATTTGGTTTTATAACCCTTCTTAATGCCTCAGAGGTCTCCTGTGAGTGGATGTTTTTATCGTGGGGAAACATCCCCGGTCTCTTTAATACCCAATTACAGTGCTTGTTCCCGGAAACAGACATAGTTGTACCATCTGCAAGCTGTTTTCTACTGCCAAAGGAGAAATAATTAACCAACTTTCAGGCACAGACTTTGTCTTCTTACAGAGATTTCTAGAACAGTGGTATAACGGAAATGTATTAAAAATGTATCTCTCTAAATAATTTGACTAATGATTTGTAATTTTCCTGACCTAGAAACTAGAAAGTCAAATATGTGTATCCTAGTTCTGCCACTGATTATGTATCCTTAAAAAATTCCTTTTTGTTTAAATCCTTTTCTCAGCTGTAAATTCAGGATAATACAGAACTACCTTACAGACTTGTCACAAATATTTAGAATTGCGTAGTGCTTTGGAAGTACCAAGTTACGAAATTGTAAACTTCAAAATAATAACCGCTGGAAAGTGTAAGCTTTTAAAAAATGCTGGGTGCCAAGGAAACCAGAATGATTATTAGTGCTTTCTGTGATTTTTTTTTAAAGCTTTTATTTGTTTATTTGAGAGAGAGTATGAGCGGGAGCTGGGGGAGGGGTAGAGGGAGAGGGAGAAGCAGACTCCCCACTGAGCAGGGAGCCCAACGTGGGGCTTGATCCTAGATCCCTGGGATCATGACCTGAGCTGAAGGCAAATGCTTAACCAACTGAGCCACCCAAGCGCTCCTGCTAAGTGTAATTTTTGATGCGATTTTCTTAAGTCAATAATCTGAAGCTTACGTGTTTACACCAATTTTCAGGTAGACGTGAGACACAGAGCTCTCATACCTCAATGTACAACTTAAGGTGCTCCTGGTTTCCTTTTTTCACGTTGAATTACGTACAATATATATCATCTTCCTAATAACCAATTGTAGTTGTGACAAAAAGATTCACAAATATATAGAGAGATAAAATACCTTTAATTGAGCTATCTTTAAAAATGAATTTAATGAACTGAAATTTGCTTTCATGTAAAGAGCCTGGGAAAATAAGCAGAGTTGTTAATGCCTTCTGAACTTCCCCTTGATTCCTGAGTTAAATTACAGTTTGAAGAAATGCCTGCTTTTTAAATGGCATTGAGAAGACTGTGGGTGCTTAACTATTCACATTTTCATTTATCTTCTGAACAGCTATGTAGTAATTTTCATTGCACATTTAAAAAATTCCCTGTATTAAAGTAAATGCCAAAACCTCAGACCATATATTCCCTTCGTGTGTAGTAATATAGTATTTTTTATGCCTGAAATATCTGTTTTAATGTGTCGTATATTGCAAGTCTGTTTTGTTGTGGTTTTGTTTTTTTTTAGGATAAATTTGGACAGGCTCCTTTTGGTTGCAGGGAACAAAGGCACATTCGTGTTATCTTAAATGCTGGAGGCTTGTTTTCAGAATACGGAGGACAGTGAGGCAGCCATCCCCTCAGGCTCAGCTTCTTAGAGAGCTGAAAAAATGGCTCTTCCTCACGTAGTGAACACAGCAGCACACAGCAGCTGGATGGCTGGGTTGTGCCCTCATCTTTGAAATGGCTGTCCATTGCTATGTAGTCGCACTACGCATCCTCCCGTCGTTCATGTGCTTTTCAGCTTCTCTCTGTGTGTTTCTGTCTGCTACTCCTGCTCCTGAAAGAGGGTCTGAATAAACCAAAAGAGATCTTCCTGATTGGGTAGAGATTATTCTAGTGGGTTATTTTGGCCTCGCTTATGTCTACCCAAAGGATGGTTGCCCTTAAGGATGGCCTAGGTCCTGCAACCAGCTGTGGCCGGTGGAGCTGGGTCATAAACCACAGGGCACAGCAAATTATGTGGAAGGACCCAACTCTGGCAGCTTTCTTCAGCAGAGGCAAGCGGGTCAGACATTTTGAATCTCAAGAATTTTTCAGTCCATTCATGATTTGATTAAAATGGTAACAATGCTATAACATTATCATCCATATTGTCACCAAGTGAAGTAATCATGTAGTGGCAAAAATTTCACTTGACAACAGGAGCATGGCACAGTGGTAAAGAGAAATTGGTCAGGGGCCAGACTGTGGGTCTGCTCAGAGATTGCAGTGCGACTCGTGCCTTCATAAAACCCACCTGTACATTCACTCCGTGTAACTCCATGTAGACCCCCTTCTCTCTTGTGTGATGTTGTTATGTATTTTACTTCTGTATGTTACAAACCTCGTTATACATTTTAATTTTTGCTTACACAAAGAAAAATTAAAAATGTATTACATTTACCCACATATGAACCTTCTCCAGTGCTCTTTGTTCCTTCGTGCAAATCTCTGCTTGCATTTGGAATAATTTTCCTTTAGTCTGAAGAACTTTTACTATGAATTGCTTGTTGTTCAGCTCTATTGGAGACAACATTCTTATCAGCTTTTGTTTGTCCGAAAACGTCTTTATTTTACCTTCATTTTTGAAAGATATTTTTGCTGGAATTAGAATTCTAGGTTAACAGCTTTTTCTTTCAGCACGTTAAAGATTATTCTACTGTCTTCAGCCTTCTTTCTTATGTCTGATGTGAGGTTAGTTTCCATTCTTGCCGCTGTTCCCTTGTAGATGATGTGCTGTCTTTCCCTGGCTGCTTCTATGATTTATCTTTATTTTTGGTTCTCAGCAGTTTGACAGGATGTGCCTGCTGGGGTTTATTTTCTCCGTGTGTCCTACGTGTCATACCGGCCTCACTCTTCCCTAGGATTCCAAGTGCATGTGTGTAGACCGCTTGATATGGCCCCACAGATAATCATGGCTTTTTTTCCTCCCAATAATTTTTCTCTTTGTGCTTCAGGATGATTCCTTTTGACTTGTTTTCAAACTGGTAAGTCCTTAATTCTAATATATTCAATCTGAAGTTAGTCTTTTCCAATAACTTAAATTCTAGATGTTGGATTTTTCAATTTTAGGATGTCCCCATGGTTCTTTTTCATGGTTTTCATATCTCCACTGAAATTCTCCATTTTTTGTATCCGTTATTTCCATCTTTTACTACAGGTTGTTCAATATACTTACCTAGTTATTTTCAAGTCTTTACAAGTTCCAGCATTTGGGTCATCACTGTATGTGTTGCTGTTGGCTGATTTTTTTCTTCCCCTATTGACTAAGGGTCATATTTTCCTGTTTCCTTCCTTGCTTAGTGACTTTTTATTATATAATGATACATGATATATTATGTAATGATAGAGACTCTGGATTCTGTTATCTCCCTCTGAAGCATGTTTTGTTCTAGGAAGCAGTTAAATTGCTGACACAGCATTTTGAGCTTGTGGAGATTTGATTGTAGGCTTTGTCGGGGTGGATCTATTTTGGTTTTGTCCTTGCTTTTAGGAAACATACCTCAGTCCTGGTATGTGGCTCTTATTTCTAAGCTGTGGCCCTTAGGAAGTTTTCACAGAGAGCCTGGACTGTTTGCCGTATCACTGTCTCCTGACAGAGCTTGAACTTCGGGCTTTTCAGCCGTTCACTTGTATTGGAATCATTGGAGCTCTTGCCTGCTGGCAGCCGAAGACGTAAGGGCATTTTCCACTCATAATTTGGGGTTGCCCTCTCTGTCATTCCTGTTTTGGGGGGTTACCCATCTTGATGTCTAACCACTCTGACAACCCAGGCTTCCTCCTCTGACTCCTCAGGTCAGTAGGACTCAGGCTTTCCTCCTGAGTTCTGCCTGTCCTGTTCCAGACAGGGCTATGCCCCCAGGGGTGAAGTTGTATAAATACAGATCTCTACTTTCAAGGGTTGTATCTGTTTTTATCACAGAAACGAATGAGGTGATAGCCTCCTATTCACCCATGTTACTGAGCCTTCTTCACTGGATTTGTGCCTGGAGTGTGTCCCAGGTTACCAAGGTTGCACTTAGTATTCTTAGAGACTTAATAACTCATTTAGGTCACCCAAGTATATTTGATCATAATTTAGTGTGATACTAACCTAATGGCTTGAAAGAAGTTGGTGCACTTCTGAAAATGCTAAAAATCCCTGATTTTTTAAGGAAGTTAATCTTACCAAAATGCTATGCACTACAGAATTATCAAATTATTAATTGCTTTTGGTTGCAAGCTGCAAAGCCTGATTGTCAGGCTAATTACAGATTATGCTGTGAGGGAAACCTTTTTATATATACCAGTCTTCTTACAAGTGCTTTAATATGAGGCTTTAAAAAAAATCTTATTTAAGATAACAAAAACAAAAAAGAGAAAGCCTTCATGTAATTACATTAGCTACAGACTGATTTTAAGTACCTTATCACCATAGTACCTAACTAATTGGGCTATGTTAGCTTAACTATTCTTAGAGAAGTCAACACCCAAAGGTTTGTTGAACTTCTTATAGTGTATATGATTTAAATGAAATGACTTTTGCTCAAGTCTCACAAATTGTTAACTCTTCTGCCTTTGTCAGATGTTTTAAACGGTTGATTTATCTCTTAGTTTTTTGCAGCATAATTGTCATATCGACTTTCTTGCTAACTTTACACACCATTTTATTACACGTGGTTAACTGGAAGTATTCTCTTTGTAAACTTAAAGTAGTTGCCTATAAAATTTTCCCACCAGATAATTTCCCCAATTTTAGCATCGCATTTAAAAATGAAGTTTCCTGGGGCGCCTGGGTGGCTTAGTTGGTTGAGCAACGGACTCTTGATTTCGGCTCCGGTCAAGGTCTCAGGATCCACCAGGCCTTGGGCTCCCTGCTCAGCAGAGAGTCTACTTGAGATTCTCTCTCCCTCTGCCCCTCCCCCCACTAGCTGTCTCTCTTTCTAATAAATAAATAAATCTTTAAAAAACAATGAAATATTCTGTCCTTCAGAGACCATATGTCTGGAATGTCTTTTGTTTTTAATTTAAGATGAATCAACCAATCAAAAAATGTAGCTTATCTTCTTTAGTGTTCCCACTGACACCTAACAAAATACCAAATTATTAACAAAATTACCCATATACTGTATATGTTGTACTGGTAAATAACTCTATTAGCCTTCTCTCTGAAAATCCTTTATGTTTACAAATAGAATTAATTCACAGAACTATACAGAATCAGGATCCTATGTGTTTATAATGTTTTTGTCTCTCCATAACAGGAAATTATTGCATCAGAGAAGAAAATGAAAAATGTAGAATGTCTCCTTAGGGCTGTAGAGTCAGAAATTTCTTTGCCCTCTGGTGGATTTACACACTTTTCCTGATACCAATTTTTGATGAAATGAGGAGAGTATTTCTAGTAATTTATAAAGCCTGGGTGACTAGCCCGGGTGAAATCAAATAAGGCAGGCATGGGCTTCTAGTAAGCTGCCTTAGGCTAGAATTTATGGCACCAAGGGCAGCTGAGTCCAAGCCAGGCCGTGGCTGATTCATTGAGTTTTTCATTTCCACTTTGTTTTTTCATTTCTGAGATTGTTATACGTGTCTAGATATTTTTGATATTCTCTTGTTCTTTGTTTTTTTTTAAGTTCAAACTTTAATTTCATTAAATATTTCAAACAATTATTTTACATTCTCTATCTGATAATTTCAGTATCTGAAATTCTACAGGTCAGTCTATAACTGGTGTTTCTCCAGACACTCATGGTGGTTTTCACCCTCATTGTGTTTGGAACTTATATTTTCTTGAATATAACGTGTGGGAATCCTGTGTCCCTGATTGGAGATGTCTTTCCTCTAGAGAGGACTTCTGTGTATGCCTGTTGTGAGCCAGGAAAACTACTGTTCTGGTACTTATAAGGTCCTCAGAATCTCAGGTCAAGCTCCAGGTCTGGTCTCTCAATTTGCAGGAGTTATCAGGTCAACTGCACTGCTCTCTATTGCACTTGCTTAACAACATACGGCCTCCTGGTCTGGTTTCAGCTCTTTGTTTTCTTTTTCCCCTTGGAGATTTTCCTTACTTTCTAGTGAGTGCAGGAATGCATTAAAATGTATTTTTACAGTAATTTAACCAGGAAGAGTGAGAATGCCCTTTGAAAGTATCTGATTTGTCATACTGCCAGAAGTAGAAGTCCCAGGAGATATTATTTATCATCATTTTGCAGAAGAGGAAACAAAGGCACGATGATGGTAAGTAACTTGCCCAATATTGCAGAGCTGGTGGGTGATGAAGACATTATGGGATGGACCCATGTGGTCTAGCTTCAGAGCCTGCACTTTTCCCCACCACACAGGTGAGTCTGAATCTCGGGAGACTGCACAATGTATTGGAAAGAATTGGTTGGTGAGACCAGGAGAGATTATAGGATACCAAGGGAGTGTGTAGGATGGAGCAATGAAATAGGGTTGGAGCACTGAACTAGGGTTGGAGCACCAAATATCAGGGCACTCTGGAGGGGCTGAGGAACCCTGGAGAAGAACCATTGATAGTGACGTGAAATGTAGGTGGAAAGTGAGGAAAAGGAAGTGTCACAGAAGCCAAGGGAGTAGAATCTTGAGGAGGGAGTGCTAAGTAGTGTCGTCATACACAGCAGTATGATATAATATTGAAAACTGTCCTTTGCGTTTGGCAGTTAGGCCACTCCCTTTACTGAGAGTGCTAAAGACTGAATGTTGTATCCCCTCCATATTCTTCTGTTGAAACCTAATCCCCCCCAATGTGATGGTTATTGGGAGGTGGGGCCTTGGGAGGCCATTAGGTCATGAGGGTAGAGCCCTCATGAATTGGGATTAGTGCTCTTACAAGAGAGACCCCAGAGAGCTCCACTGCCTCTCCACCATGTGAGGACACAGAAGATGGCCCTTTATGAACCAGGAAGAGCCTACTAGACACAGTCTGCTGGTGCCTTGATCTTCAACTACCCAACCTCCAGCACCGTGAGAAATAAATGTCGCTTCAACAACCCAGTTTATGGTATGTTTGTTACAGCAACCCAAAGAGATCAAAGCAAAGGGCTAATTTTGAGGATTAAATTGAAAGTGATGTGCTGTGGATGGGAAGTAGGGATTGTTCTTTTCAGAAGTTTGCATGAGAACGAAGACAAACTGGCTCAGTGAGAGGGAACCCCAAGATCCAAAGGGCAAGATGTTTACAGGTTTAGAAAATAGGACGAAGGAGAATGATACACAAGATGATTTACTAAAACTATAAAATGTATTCTAGCTTGAAATACATTAATATTGCAAATCAATGTTTCAAAACTTCCTTATATTTCCCCTTATAGTTATCCAGCTCTATTCTCTTGTGTCCGATAGAAAAAAATATTAACTACTCAGGTAGAGTGAAGTGGGTGTTTTATTTCCTCTCCTTGCACAGCTTTGAAAAATCCTATCCTATTCTTCTAGCTTAAACAGGTACTTTGACAAAGAATTAAAGTAACTTAAGCCTGGAGAGAAGAAAGCAGCTATGTGGCCCTGTGACTCTTGGAGCTTTCCCTTACTATATGAGGAATTAATTACTGAGGATCGTGACCCCGTTCTCTATCTTTACGAAGGATTGAAAGAAAAGAATGGGCTTAAATTTTTAAAGGGATGTCTTTAATTAGGTCTGAGTAAAAGCCACCTATTGAAAAGGTTTGTTCACACTGAATTCGTTTCCTAGTGGCTGAATTCTTAGCATTTATAACTTCTCAGTACTTCTACTCTCCCCTGTTAGACGGAGGAGACCAGAGTGGAAACTCCCAGGTCTGACATTCCAGCTCTCCAGGTGGTGGTTTTATTCCCCTGTCACCAGCTGCTGTTACTTGGGTCAGAGTTTTAGGTGGTACTGGAAACACCTGGGGAGCTCACTTGACATGCAGATCCTAGGGTCCCATTGCTACAGCTTCTGCTCCAATGAGTGCTGGCTGGGGCCTGAGAATTGGCGTTTGTAACAGGTTCTCCAGGTGATTCTGGACCAGGTGGTCTGAGACCCAGAGCTGGTGAAAGCCGGCCTACACTTGCCTTTGGCAAAAACAGAGACTAGCTATGCGGATGCATTTCTTGGCCAATGCCCTCACCCTCCTCCAAGCACACTTGACACCGGGGTGAGTATGTATTGCTTGAGATTCTTAATATTCTAGAATTGTGTAGTGCTTTCTGAAATGAGGTGATCAAACATTTTTGAGCTTTTTTTTGAATGATTGCTAAAATGTACTTAAAAAAAGCAGTTAATGCCGTGAACATACAGAGTCTTGAACAGCAAAGCCATCCTTTTGACCCATTTGTCTTGCTGGTCTCCAGGTTGTCTCCTTTCCCAGACTGGTTATTTTCCCTTACCTCTTCTGAGTTCCTACCTTGCACTTCCTTAAATATTGGCCTGGCAACAGGTATGGACTAGCTAAGAGACAACGTGCAGTGGGACAGAGGCAACCCAAATGCTGTGGTTTTCTGGTTTTAAGCCAGTGAGTCTTTCTAGTGTCTGCTGGGAGTTTCATCACTGAACCGCAGCCTGGGACCAGGCCTCGCGCTCTACTTCCCAGGCCAGACTTGCACCTGACGAGCCCGGTCACACTTCTGCCCATTCCCAGTGTGACTTGCAAGGGTTCCATCAGAACATGATGCTATTTATTACCTAATGGCTACATTTTAAAAGTTTTATTTGTTAGTATAATCCGTGTCTTAGTGAATGTTCTGAAGTATTTGAGTTCAGAGGCTTAGGACAGATAAGGAGACTGAATGAAAATCAAAGGCAAGTTTTATACAAAACAATAAAAATTTTCTCTCTTGTCAGATAAAATGCTCATTAGCTCACAGCCTACATGCACACATCATAGTTAAAATAATTTTTCTGTTTTCACCTACTCCAACAAAGACACAAAGCAATAGCTGTCTCAACCAAGAATAGTCTCCGTGGTGACACAGACCCACTCAGCGGGGCAGCTGCAGCCCCTCACCCTGGCCTGCTCTCATTTCTCCTTTATAGCCAGAGTTAGCAAAGTCAACAGGATGTGTCATAGGGCCATGGGTCAGAGAGCCTAGATGGTAATTTCCATGCAGTGTGTGTAAGAGCTATTTGTCATTTCTTCTTTTGGAAATGAACTCTAGCTATGTGGGTGCTGATATTTGCCTCAAAATTATGGCAAATAATAAGTCAGAAGAGCCCTGCAATAATCACAAGTTACCTTAGCTAAAACACTTTTTAAGCAGTTGCCGGGCGCCTGTCTTTTCTCTGTCCCAACCCCCTTTATGTATGTGTAGTGCAAAGCGCTAGTGTTCTCACAGACCACCGCGCTCCTACCCGCCCTCCTCCCTGTTTCCAGGCCCTGAGCCCCTCCACATCCTCCCAGTCCCACCTGACTCCCTCTGTGGCTCCTCTTATCCCTCCAGCCCTGCTGAGACCTGTGGCTGGCTGTCAGGGACACAGCGACCGACCTAGAACTCCTCCCTCTTTTTGGCCTCCAAGTCCTGTCCTCTTCCATTGCCTGCTCCCTCAGCCATGTTGGAGAAAGCTTGCACGTGGCTGCCTTCCCCCCCTGTGCTCCTGAGGTCCAATTCCAGGTAGGCCCTCCCTGCAGCCTTTTCTGTTTGTGCTTTGGATTCCTTCTCAGCTTTCCACTCTAAGCCCTCCACCTCCTCTCTGCTTCCTTCCTTCTTGGTAACTAAACACACGTCCTTACATGATCCAGAACTTGGGGACCATGCAGTGGGCCTGAACTCCCTCAACCTCCTTCTTCCAACCCCAGAATCCCTCTGCATCATCACTCTCTATTCCTCAACCTACGTTTCTGAGACCATTTGCGCCTAAGAGGGAACTCTCTGCCTATGCTGGCCATGCCAGCCGCTCTTTCAACCAATACCCAGTCCTGCCTCGATATTTTAGACCCTTCCTCTCCATGCACTCTTTCTTCTCCCCTTGAAATTGTACTGATATCCTAGCTTGATACTGACTTGTGTGTTTTTTTCATTCCTGTTACGTAAGTTCACTTACCACGTGGGTCTCCCTGTCTCTAACTAGACTTTGGCATCTACAGCCTTAGGTTGTATAGAAAACCAAAGAAACCAGAATCCTGCCTTTTGAATTTCAGAAACCAAAGTCCATGAACAAGACACACAGATTTGCAAGAATATAGGATGTTTTAAGAGTCCATTATCCAGCCCCTTAGGAGATGGATTTCTTCAGCCTTGGAGAGAGGAAGGGTTATAAAGGAGAGCAAGGAGCTGAGATCCTACTGAGGTGTGAGAAGGCAATGGCAGACACCGACAGGGTGCCCAGCCACTCTTCCCTACCCATTCTCCTTTGCCGACAGAACCCAGCTCGTGTCATAGGAGCTGAAGTTAACAGACGCTTGCTTTCCCAGCCTCCTGTTGCAGCTAGAATGGAAGGAGGAGGATTTGAGGGTTTTTTTTTACAAAGATTGCCTCCCCTCAATAAAAAGGGAAGGATGAGAAGGACTGCCCCATCCCCAACTTCTGGAATGCCATGTGAGGGTACAAGGTGTTTGTGCGGTGGCAGGCTTCTTATCCACAAAGTGAGGGTGGCAGAGTAGGAAGACAGAAAGATTCTGAGTTTTCACTGACTTTGGGCTCACCACCTTTGGACTCCTTGTTCTGTGAGATAGTAAGACGTTTCTGCTGTTCAAGCCCTCTGTAGTTAGGTGTACTTAAAAACAGCTTGCACCCATTCCCCCCACTTCTTAGAGAAAAGTCCCATTTCCAAGGACCCAGGGGGATGAGAGAACGTCCAGATAGGTTGGAGAAGCTGAGTCCTACGGGGACGTTTGTCTTCTATTACATGTCTTGTTGGCAAACCATGCAGAGCCCCCTTCCCCACCACAGTAAGGGGACGGTAAGAAAGGCAAGGTTGCGTGACCCATTCAAAAAGGCCTGACTTCCCTGTTGCCCCAGAATGGTGCGGGCAAATAGCCAGACATCCCCACAGGAACAATGGAAATTTCAAGGGAAAACGTCGGTCCTGGCGAGGTTCTGGGTGTGGGCGAGAGGACAGAGCAGCCCAGGCACCCTCACGGACTGACACATGGAGGCCCTCCACCGCTGAGGAGGTCTGGTGGGCTCTGCACTCCAGACAGAAGAGGCCCCTCACAGTGTGGAGATGGGGCCTGAGGGCCAGATACCTTCTCACACCCCTGATGCTGTCCAGCTCTGTCCTCCAACCTGGATGCAACCCCCAGAAAAGGTGGGGCGAGAGAACTGAATTGCCTGAGGAAAGCCCGACTCAATGGAGTTTACCCTGAACTAAGATCAAGCTCCCTAACACCTGGTGGAATGGGGACAGGGGCCATCAAATCAGCTTAGTTAAGGAAAAGCAAACATTTGTCTTGCTTTTACATACTTGAACATGCGGACAGAAATTATCCTTCCTGCTGAGAAATCCTCTACCTGAAAAAAGAAAAAACAAAAACCAGTCTTTTTTTTCTTTCTTTTTTTTTTTTTTTTAAAGATTTTAATTTATTTATTCGATAGAGATAGAGACAGCCAGCGAGAGAGGGAACACAAGCAGGGGGAGTGGGAGAGGGAGAAGTAGGCTCATAGTGGAGGAGCCTGATGTGGGGCTCGATCCCATAACGCCGGGATCACGCCCTGAGCTGAAGGCAGACGCTTAACCACTGTGCCACCCAGGTGCCCCAACAAAAACCAGTCTTACCTCAATCCTACCCTCCCCTAAAGCCCTTCCATCCACTTTCATTCCCTGCACTGCCAAACTTTTGGAGAGAATTAGCTCTACGTGGGGCCTCCATTTACTCCTCAACCCCCTCTCATTCCTCACCTGGCTCCAGGCTAATAAATCTGCTAACATGTCAGTTATTCAGAAAACATTTATCGAATTTAAACTTGGAGTTATCACTTTCCAAACTCTGACTTAGAAAAGTAGGTACAATTAATAAAGAGCCTCATACATGTCCTACTGACCCGTCAAATGGGTTCAAACCCAACTCATGATCTTCCCCCTCACTGCAGCTTAAACTACTGGCTTGTGAGCTTCTGAACTCCATGGGCATCTTTAAGTCTTTTTTCTTTTCTTTTCTTCATCTGACCCATTTCAAGTCTTTTTGCTTTGGGGACCTACCACGGAGGGTTGCTGTGAAAGACCAATGAACCAGAGCTCGGTGCTTGTTCACCGGAAGTATGCTTCGGAATCACCGGTGTTAAACACGCAACGATTAAAAGCAAACAAGAACCTGATGCCCCTGGTCCCCCTCCAGATGTACTGGCTCTGGATGTAGATCCCGATCAGATTGTCAGCCTCTTCCATCTGTGTTCTGTGGGCTGATCAGAAGGGACTCCTGTGCTGTTACCTGCTCTTCCCAGCTGGATGGGAGCCGCTTCCGGCCGTGTCTTATTCTGTTGTCTTCTAGCCCAGGGCCAGCAGGATCCCTGTGGGGATCCCTACTGATTGGGTTGAATGTGAATCCTTAAATGCATCAAATAGATTTTATTTGGAAGGAGTAAATAGCCTGCCATGTGATCATATGTTTGAGCTATTCGATTCTTTACGTAAAGGATCTGGGGGCTCTCATGTGTCACTGCCGCTGACATACCAAGAAACCGTCAGAAATCGGTTTGTGAACTTCAGGAAGATGTATACAGCTCACAGCTTCCGTTCAAAGCCCTCCTGAATCATGCACGAATGGCCCGTGAGGCCACAACACCGCCTGCCTCGCTCATTCCGGCTGATCCAGTTACCCAAGCGTCCATTCTTAGCTGGCGGGGCTGTGGTTTGGCCCGTGGTCCTCTGTCAGTTGCTCATCCAGTCGGCATGCAATCAGTTGGCCGTAGAGTCAACTACTCGTTTACTCATGCAGGCCTCAGTCATACAGTCATCCATCCACCCATCCAGCAGATAGTTGCTGAGGGCCTACTATGTGCCAGATGCTGTTTTCGCATTGGAGACAAAACAGGTGGTAACACGAAGAACACAGGACCCCCGGAACCTACCAGGACGGCGCTGAGTGTTTCCCAGTAGTTCTCCTGCGGAAGGACTGCTGTCTGGCACCTGGCTGAGCGTTGACTCCCACTCTCCACTCTCTTTTCATCCTCTACTCTTTCCAGCTGGGGTTGAGCATTGACTCTTGGGTCCGAAGCCGCAGGCAGGAAGCCTGGGCAGAGAGGAGGTGGAAATTGTGAAGGTGACATGAAAACGAGGATGTAATGGGGAATATAGTAGGAAAGGCGGCCTGGAGAGGCGGGCTAGAGAGGAGACCCTGCGTGGCCAGGAGCGTGTTTCCAGGTTGCTGCCTTCATTGTCTTTGGAGGAGGGGAGGGTTAGGGAGGGAGGCCAGATGCTGCGAGGCGGGTGGGGTGGGTCAGCCGCTGGGCGGTACCTCGGCTGCCTGTGCCCGCGGGGCTGGGCTCCCGGGGCGCGGGCTGGGCGGCGGGGTTGGAGGGAGCGGCGCGCGGGGGCGCGGGGCGGCGCGGCGGGGGCGCGCGGCGGGAGGGGCTGTGCGCGGCGCGGCTCCCGAGCGCGCGGGGCCTGGCGAGGAGCGCGCGCGCGGCCGGCTCGGCGCCGGGTACCCCAGCCGCGGGCGGCCGCCCAGCAGCCCCCTCGCCGGACCATGGCGACTGGCAGTAAGTGCGCTCCGGCCGCCAAGGCCCCGGGCGGGGGGAGGCCGCGGGGCCCGAGGGTGGGAAGTTCTCCTCTTTCCGACGCCTGCCTTTGTGCCAGGCTCGCGGGAGCGGCGGCCGGGGTCCCCCCACGCCCCCGGGCGAACCCCGGCCCCTCTGCCCATCACCCTCCGCTGCCTGGCAGGACTTGAGAGGCGCAGGTGGTTCTGGCAGCTTGCCCGAGAGGGATGTGGCCAAAGGGCGTGCTCTGATATGGAGGGGACACGGCGATGTCGCGGGGCCTGTCATCGAACCCTTTGGGGGCAGTGCCCCCAGGCCCAGACCCAGCCTTTGGGTAGCCCTGCCACCAAGGCGCGGCGAGCTTTTGGCGCTGTCAGTTCAAGGTTCGCCTCGAGTTTGGGTGATTTGCGCGCTTGCCTTCTGAGGATAAGGGTGGCTTGACTGGTCGGCTGCCCGTGGCCCCACCTGGGCCATGTCCCCAGCGGGCAGCTGAGGGCTGGCCAGAGACCGCATCTGGTCACCACGGACAGTGAGTGAGGTTAGAGCGCGGACATAGGTTAAAACTACTGAATGGAAGTGTTGGAGGGCGCCGAGCTGGCCTCCTTGGAGCATCTTGGCACCGCTGCTTTCTTGGCTCAGTGCTTTTGGAAATGGAATCACGTCTATGAAAGCTGGTTAATTAAGAAGTATTGGAAGCTGGATGCATATTAATAGGGTCTCAAAGGGAGGTCAGAGTAAAACCATCAGTCACACCTGCCCCATACTTACCTTGTGGAGGTGCTGTGTCCAAGCCCTTATCACACACCTGGCACCTTTTAGGGAACCCTTGAATGAATGAATGAATGAATGGTACATTGCTTAGAGAGGAGATTTGGTAGGCATTTTTGAGGGGTGAGAGGGGACAAAGATGGGAAGATGGGGGTCCACATTTCTGCAATAATTATTATTTTTCTTTTAAACAGACTATTACCCCAGCCGAGAACACAGCTTTTGGTTTAGTGCAGAGAGCCTGGGTTTAAAGCTGGCGTATCTTTTACACTGTGGTGGGCACGGAGTGGGCCCTCAGTAAAGGTGGTTGCTCACTCTCTTTACCATCATTTTATATGTGTGGTGATACTAACATGCTCTCCCCCTTCTTAAATGAAAAAAAAAACAAAACCTAGATCATGTTTTGATAATAACATCAGCTAATCTAGGCCAGGCCTCCCCTTTTCTCTCCTCATTTATAAAAGGGTGGTCTGGCTAACTTTTTTTTTTTTTTTTTTTTTGTCTAGGAAAAGAAATTATGGATTTAGACTTTTGTTAACAAAGTAAGACTCAACAAGGAGGAAGATAATTACATTTGGCCTTATTATTGCATTTCTTAAGGAAAACAAAAACAAAGGAGCTTGAAGTATTTGTAGGCATTTGTGCATCACACAAATGCAGTAGGACAGTGTTCTATTATTCATTTTCTATATTTTGGGCAAAGATGATACATTTGTTATTCTAGAAAAAAAACTGGCCATACTTCTGTCCCAATTTATTGAGGTAACTGTTTCTTCTTCTTCCTTACATGGTATATGCAACTCTATTGAAGAATCAAACTTTATCCCATTGATTTTGTTTATGGAAAAAAATTATAATATTCAACCAGATTATCTCATGAACTGATTTTTAGGCATAGGCTTAAATCTGTTTAGTCTCAGCTGGGATGGAGCTGGAAATCTGAAAAGTTTCCAGAGTGTAGAGGATAATTAGTTTGTCTTTGTTCTTATTCAGAAGTAATGTGAGAGACTTCCTACGTGTTCCTACTATGGAAATGAAGAGAAGGGAAGTATTCTCAGTCAGTGTCTTGAAAAATTCTCCCTAAATCTTGACCACGTTTACAGCTTCAAGTCCCATAGTCCTCTTACAGTCAGCATCAAAGTGGTCCTGAAACTAGAGCCCAGGGTTCCTCCCAGACACAGAGTTCTCAGCCTGGCTGCGTATTATAATTACCCCAAGAGCTTTTAAAAAATACTCTGGTATCTATCTGGTATCTAGATAGATCTATCTATTTATCTATCTACCTATCATCTACCTATCTATCTGTCTTTTAATGTAGTAAGTTTCAGACTTAAATGTGTATCCGAATGACCTGGAGGGCTTGTTAAAAGATTCCTGGGCCCCGCCCCAGAGTCTCTGATACAGACACTTTGGATTGCTGCTTGAAAATTTACATTTCTAGCAAGTTCCAGGTGATGTTGAAGCTACTGTCCTTCCCATCCTTCTCTCCATCTCTGCAGGTAGGCAGGTAGGCAGGTAGGCGGGTAGGCGCACCGAGAGACGGTCACTTGTTCCGCAGTCCTGTCCTGTCCCTGTGCAGTAGTGCACGGCCTCATCAAGACGTATCGAAGCTGGGCACAGTGCTGCCCTAGGCCTATAGCTGACTGCTCTCCCCATTTGTCTCCCCCAGGAAATTTCCCCTTGAGAGAAATATTGGTTCTAAAGCCAGGCAAAATCTGACTGCTCTACTCCAGTCATTTCTGGAAGGAATCCAGAAGGACCTTCTTTATGAATGTGGTATGTAAATGGATATAAAATAGAGATACTTTAAAAATATTTGCCTGGCAACTTACAACCTTCACAAAAAAAATGTAACAAATAGAATGAAAATATCCTTATGTCCAGACACCACGCTGTCTAGGAGCCCATTCCTGAGGAGGAATGGGGAATCTGAGGACTTTAGCTTGGTTTTCAGTGAGTTATCGTGAAATGGTAAGGAACTTGTGATCCTCAAACTGAATTCCCTTTCGGCTATTCACATTTTTATTTGGATAATTCAGGTTATAAGATCTTTAAAAGTTTGAAAGATTGGGAGGAATTGTAATAGGAAGAAAAGCTAAGAGACCAGTAGGGAAAAACCACTGTTAGCAGGAACAGCCCAGTTTATTATATAAAGTGGTGGTACTTAGGCACTGGAACTATGTTTCATGATTGCCTCAGGAATAAGTGTTCCAGATAATTTTGTGTTTCCAAGTGTCAGTGAAGTATTTTTTCTTTTTCTTCCCTTGATGTCATTTGTTTCATTACTAATATTTCTCCTTACGAGTCTTTATTATTGAAGTCACTGTAGTCTGTTTATAAGAATAGTTTGTCAGGAACAGCGAGGCATGTTTGGGCAATGTTGGAAATGTGTAATTATATTGTGCCCCAG
Organism: Ursus arctos; assembly: GCF_023065955.2. Taxonomy (NCBI): domain Eukaryota; kingdom Metazoa; phylum Chordata; class Mammalia; order Carnivora; family Ursidae; genus Ursus; species Ursus arctos. Next base: position 37,117,564 of record NW_026622930.1, on the reverse strand, counting down.
AAATCTCAGGCAAGTCTCAAGTGGATGGGTCTCTGTGGCTGCGGTTGACACACATTTGGCTTCTTAAGGGAAACATCTGGTCCCCATCTGGTTGCTCCTGGTTTACTGGTTGATCTTGTGTCATTTTTGCTTGGTCCATTCACAAGCTAGCCCCCCGGGCCACCTCCACCAGTGGTCATTCCCTCCTTTCTACTTTTGGTCAGTAATCTGCAGTTTCTTTTTCCCATCCCACCTGCCCCATCAGCAATTTCCACTCTGTGCTCAGTGCTCAGTATAGAAGAAAGAGAGAGCAGGGAAAGGAAAAGCAAATGCAGGCCCTTAGCAGGTAAAGGTTGGAACATCTGCCAGATAGTTACTGTTCAGGATTTAGGATGTTTAGGATTTAAAAGAAAATTGCTTGACTTTGAGTGAAAGTGGACTCATTCTTTTTTTTTTTTCCCCAAGATTTTATTTATTTATTCAAGAGAGACAGAGACAGCCAGCGAGAGAGGGAACACAAGCAGGGGGAGTGGGAGAGGGAGAAGCAGGCTCCCCGAGGAGCAGGGAGCCCAATGCAGGACTCACTCGATCCCGGGACCCTGGGATCATGACCTGAGCTGAAGGCAGACACTTAACCCACTGAGCCACCCAGGTGCCTGAAAATGGACCCATTCTTGAGTATATTTCTTTCCAATTCTAATAATTATTAACGAGCTTATGAATAGTGCCAATTAAAAAATAGAGGCCAACTAAGTGTTGGAAAGTTACTACTTTGCAACCATCACAGTAACAACTGATGAAAAAATCATCCATGGATGCTAAACTATTGTGTGAAAACTTCAAGACCAGAATATGTACATTCTTGGAGAATTTCCCCACAGATGACTTATATTAATTGCAAAGTGGAACATGGTAATTTTACAGTAGAGAAAACTGGGTGTACACTGCCTTGTGCAAATAATCAAAGTTAATATCACCGGTAATGGAGCAAACTGATATCCTGTGTTTCCTGATATGAAGCACTGAAGAGAACCCAATGGCACTTGTGCCAAAAATGTATAATCTGCTTCTCTCTTTTTTTAAAAAAATATTTTATTTATTTGAGAGTGAGAGAGAGAGAGAGAGTGTGTATGAGCTGGGGGAGAGTCAGAGAGAGGAGGAGAGGCAGACTCCCCACTGAGCAGGAAGCCTGACGTGGGGATTGATTCCAGGACCCTGGGATCATTACTTGAGCCAAAGGCAGATGCTTAACCAACTGAGCCACCCAGGTGCCCCTATAATCTGGTTCTAGTTAAGAGGAAATATCAGATAAATGAAAATCGAGAGACATTTCACAAAAGTCTATGGCATGAGAAATGGCCGAGACACTGTTCCAGATTGAGGGAGACCAAAGAGACAAGGAAACACAGTGGATGATTTGGTATCAGACCCTAAATTGGGGGGAAAAAATGCTACAAAGGACGATGTTGTGGTAATTGGTGAAATTTGAATACAGATTGTATATTGGATAATAGCCCTGTATCAAAGTTAAATTCCTTAAATATGATATTTTTATTGTAGTTCGGAAGGGAATGTCTTTTTTCTTAAGGGAAACTGAAGTATTTACACGTAAGGGGACATGCTGTCTATAACCAAATCTCAAAAGGTTTAGGAGAAAAATATGTCCATATGTGTGCATTTATATGTATATGTGTGTTATACAAGGAAGAAAGATAAAATGTGGCAAAATTTTAACATTTGGGGGAATCTAGGAATTCTCTGTATTATTCTTGCAACTCTGTTAAAAAAAAAAAAGGAAAAATACCAACAACTTATAAATGAAAATGGTGGGATGACAATCTGTAGTTCTAGGTATTGTGGTCTATTACTATTGAGTTTACTTTGTGAAAAAAATCATGTTGAAAGACCCTTAATTCCGAACTCTGAATTTTGGTTTGAGATCCTAACATTAACAAAACCGTTAATCAGAGAAAACTTCATATACATAAAAAAAAGAAGAGAGAATAGTATAATAAACCTCCGTATACTCAGTGTTTTGCCGATCTTTTTGCATCTATGTCTCCACTACGTTTTTGGGAGAAGGTATTCTGAAAGCAAACGCAAGGTACCATGTCCCTTTCACCACCGATGCCTCTATGTACCTCCGCGCACCCTCTTCGCCTCCTGTAACGCCCATGCTGCTAGCGCACTTGGGAAAGTAACAATTCCGCACGAAGAGATGATGGCATTTGGATACTGTTAGTATTAGAGAATAGAAACCAGAGTTCTGAGGACGTATCGATTTGACATATATGGGTTGTGCACTTATCTTCAATTTGAAAAGCTGACTAAGCCTGGTAATTATAAATGGTTTAGAAAAAGGATCTGAGAAGCTTCTTGTTCTTGTTGCATTTTCCAAACTCCTCCTCCTGTTTTTAAACCAAGAATTAAATTCTTGAAGAAAACATTAAGATGGGTATGGAGACAGTATTTTGGACTGAATTTCCCTTTTTAATGTGACCCTATCGAAACTTTCCGAAAGTCAGAATGACTACCATCATGCTGAATGGCTAGAATGCCATGTGTTTTAATTTCAGCGTGGCATCTTTGATTTGGTAAGCCCAGAGAAGCCTTTTCTTGCTGAGCTGACTTTCTAATGTTTTGTATAGAAATGGGCCAGATCTCTTGGGAGGAATAAGCCTTTCCCTGTGTAGGGTAGATTTGGATTACATTTGTTCTTTTAGGTCACTAGGGTATCATTGAGTTATTAACTATTCTTTAGTATTGGGGTTGATAAAAAGATGCCCATTGTGCCATTTAACCATGATGATGTATATATAAAACTCTTGGACAACTCTTTTTAATAAATTAAGGTGGTATCTGAAACACATATTGCAAGTAAAATTCTTATACACAGTGATTATGCTCCCATTAATGGATTATGTACATTTGATTTTAGGCAGTTTAAATTTATGCATAGATGCCATCCCTTTATGGTAGATTTTCTTACTGAAAATAAGAGTATAATATTCTTGAGAGTTCTAATTTTAGGAATAGGGTGTCACATTTTATAGTTGGATTTATAATGAAACGAAGATTAAGACACATAAAATGATTTTATCCACCCTATGTGAAAATTCTCCTGGCTTACATACTAGTATATGTATATACTACTTTAATCTATTACAATATATTTAATCAAAATTAGACTTTCCATTGACTTAGCTCAATAGACAGTCAAAAATGTTGATGAACTCAGTGTGATGGTAGAAGAAAGTACAGGCTTAGCTTCAGAAGTGCCCGAGTTCTGAACTCTGGACCGAACACTCTCTGTCTGGGTAACAGTGGGTAAACTCTTTAACTTCCCAGGGTTTTGTTTTATTCCACTCTGAGAAGTTGTAAAAATTAAATGAGATAGTATGCATAATAGGCATTAAATAAATGTCTCCTCACCCTCTACAAGGTCGATCCCACAGCATGTGCCTCATGTTACAGGAATAATCTGTCCTTTAGAAATGGAGTCCCAGTCTTTGATTCCATTTTTCTTTGTGAAGAATATAAAGTGAAGATTAAGTTATCTGTTTAGAAATGTAAGACTCTATGGAAGTGAATCTACGAGAAATCACCCAAAGGTAGAGAACTCAGATTTAAAATAGAAGTATTAAGTCATGGCGTCTTCTTTCCCAAGGCTTATCACTTTGCACAAGTGTGCTTACAGCACGTATCACGAGCATGGGGGCTGGTGGTGCATGTGCACACACACGGTTTCTGGTAACCAAGGGCAATTTCAGTGACGGGCTCTTAGAGGCGCTGCAACAGCTGTCTCTCTCATGGAAGATGCAAGAGGGCTGTGGGATCCTCTCTGCTGGCTTGCTCTTGGTGATCTCTTCGGGCTTTGTAGTCTTGTTCCTCACTTGGGCATGACTGCTGGGAGGTTGTAGGACTGGATGGGTGGTGTTTCAGGGTACCTCCCCAGAGTTTGATACCCTCCTGGCTCTGAAGTTTTATAAAAGCCTGTCCGATAAAGTCAATAAGCCTGAGGAAATTTCTGGTTGTCCCATTATCGAGCTTTAAAAAGGTATAATCTTCTAGTAATGTCCATAATGACCTCATCTGCCTGATGTCCCTGCTAGTCCTGACGTTGGCCATCCAGTTTCTGAGGAGTGTTTCACTGTCTCATACTCCCACTGCCTATCTGATATTCCCTGTTTCTCTTACATTTCAGCCCATGCTCTAACTCTCCTTATCTGCCAATCTGTTTTTCCTTCCCTTTCATGATTCCTTTGAACTTTGGTTCAAAGGTTGGTTGAACTACACTGGCTCTGTCGACCTCAGGTTTGTAGAGTCCCCAACAGCTAGGCTGCCTTAAGCCGTCCTCCCCTGCTTCTCCATAGTCAGAAAGTAGAGGGGACTTCATCCCGCAGACTCTACCATCCTGTCATCAGGCTTTTTAGAGGTGCATTATAATGTCCTTCTTAACTGGTCCGTTAGCACAGAATCAATTGTTGGATTTTAGTGGAGATACAATTATAGTTATTTTTCTTTGTGCTCCCTCTGTATTTGTTATCTTTTGCCATGCAACAAATTACCACAAACTTAGTGCCTTAGAACAACACATCCATCTCCCAGCTCTGTTAAGTCAGGAGTCTGGGCAGGACTTCTGGGAGTTGGGAGTCTGCAAGGCTGCAGTTAAGGTGTCAGCCAGGGCTGGGTTCTCATCTGAAGGCCTGACGCTTGACTGGGGAAGGATCTACTTCCAGGCATACATTGGCCTATTATCAGCATACCACATGTTGGCAGGATTCAGACCCTGGTAGTCTCATGGACTGGGGATCTCCATTTCTTGTTGGCTGGAGGTCATTCTCAGGTCTTTAATGCACGAACCTCCTCAATATGTCCACTTACTTCATCACAGCTAGCAAGGGACAGAGTCTCCTAGCAAGATAGGTACTAAAATCTTAATTGATAGAATCATGGAAATGACATCTCATCACCGTTGACATATTTTTTTGTTTAGAAGCAAATTATAGATTCTGCCTGAACTCAAAGAGATTACCCAAGGGTGTGAGTATCAGAATTTGGTAGACTATCTTAGAATCTGTCTGCCATACTCCCCATGAAACTTTCAGCATCTACTTCAATTAGCTTTTTGTTTGGAGTATCACATTCCTCTTTAAAACTTTAGATAACACTGGGTGGTAAAGCCTGAAATGATAATTGCCTTGCTCAGAAAAGAAATTGTTCTCTCTCCTACCAGAGAGCTGTTGTGCTGTTGGAATGATGGTGGGGCAGGGAAGGGTAGTTTTTGGTCTTGGAGCTATTATTGGGGGAAGTCACGTCCAAATGAGATGCTGCTGAGGGGAGCTTCCAATAAGCAGAAGACGATATGTTTTGTGAATTCATTTTAAGAAAACTGTTAAAAATTTTAAAAAATTGAAACACTCAAATGGTCTCATTTTTGGAAAAGTTAAAAAGGAAGGGAGTCAGGACAAAGCTATGAAATTAGGGTTGAAAGTCAATGAAGAGGGCTCGTGATGTGAGGAGCAATGGGTGTTACACGCAACTGATGAATCATTGAACACTACATCAAACACTAATGATGTACTATATGTTGGCTAATTGAATTTAAATTTTAAAAAAAAGTCAATGACAGTCCCAGAATGAGAAAAATAAGGGGAATGAGAACTCTGTCAAAGAGAAGCTATTTCCTCATGGGGGCAAATGGATTTTATTAAGGTGCCTTGTCAGTGTGTGAAGCATTATAAGGGGACAAGAGATTATTTAAGGTTTTAAGCCTCTATTTGTGTTACATTCTTATAAATGATGTTCTCCATTTCAGACTATTGTTTTTGACTTATTGAGAGGATGACAGATACCTGGAACCAAAGAATTCTTGACTACTGATAATTTGTTCTGTGTAATAACAAACTTCAGGCTGAATTCTTGCTTTAAAATGGACTCAGACTTTAGAATATGAAACTACTCTGAAGAGGTTTTTTTCACTAGTAAATATTGATTTTTATTGCCTGTCCTTTTCTTGAAACTCTGAACATCTTGATTTTTTTGGTTGCTACTTACCACCTGGAAGCTATTCTACAGTAAAAGGGATGTCATCGCAGTCATTCGCTGCTTGTTATTCAGGTAAGACTATTCTAGTTTGAATAAATTGAGTTGGATCCCAGAGACATTTACATTTTTATCTGACAAAATCAGCCTATATAAAATGAATAGAAGGGAGGAGTCTGAAATTATTTTCCTAAAAGGGATTCTCTCCCCCATTGGGCCCCAAATCACATGCTGTTTTCTCTTTGAAGTCTTTATACACTTTCCAACAGATGCAACTGTCCAGCAGATTTCAACACAATCCATTGCTCTTTTTATCTATACCTCTTAAGTTTGTTTTGTTTTGTTTTGTTTTGTTTTTGATTTCTCTCTAGTCTACATGTTCTTTGAGGGAAAGATCTACTTTTAGGTTTATTTCCTCAATTTTGTCATTCTATTGAATAAGCATGGTGCCTTGCATAGAGTAACCGCTCACCTGGTTGCCAAATTCGGTCTGTTTCTCTACTGTGAGACTTTTCTTTCCCTCCGATTGCCTGCTTTACTCCAGCAGTTCTCAGGGTGTGTACCTAGCAACCCTGGGTGGTGGCGGTCCCTTGACTTTAGAGGGACAGTGAGGTCAAAACTACTTTCATAATAATACCAATATTGAATTTGTCTTTCCATTTTCCTTTTCTTGACTGTTCATCAGAATTGGCAGAGGGTACATGAGAAGCAATGAAATCCTTACCCTGTGGCTACTAGAATGTTGGATCTGTGTACTCGGTTTCTCACTGTAGTTCAGTTCTCACAACTTTCCTGTGTTTAGGTTGGTTTTACGCAGGGCACCTGGGTGGCTCAGTCAGTTAAGTGTCTGCCTTTGACTCAAGTCATGATCCCAGGGTCCTGGAATCAAGCCCCCCAAGTCAGGCTCTCTGCTCAGCGGGGAGCCTGCTTCTCCCTCTCCCTCTCCCTGCCACTCCTCCCGCTTGTGCTTTCTCTCTCGCTCTCTCTGTCAAATAAACAAAATCTTAAAAAAAAAAAAAAAGATTGGTTTTATGTTTGGATCATTTAGGGATATGCTCAGGACTTCATATACAGATTTATAAGTTTACTTTCTCCAGTTCCCTCTTCTCTGTCATCTTCACCACCATCCCCCGCCCCCCAGCTGAGACGAGGCAGGGTAATGCTGCTTTGCTGTCCACTTGGTACAGCGTGGTGGTTGATAGTGATTTCCTTCATAGTCTGTGGCTTCTGTGGTCACTGTGCCAGTGAAGGGAGGGAGGGGCACTGCCTCTTTCCTGATGTTACCTTACTGCAGAGCAGGGGTGGTCGCCAAGGCTCCAGCCTGCCCTGTCTGCAGCACACCCTGGGAGGAGGAGGCACGCTCCTGCTTTGTTAGTGTACGGCAGGAGTGGTCGCAGAGCTCCTCCCCTTGGTCTCCACAGTGCCTGGTGGAGAGGCACAGGAATGTGACTCTTTCATGCTGTTTGCTTAGAGTAGGCTAAGTAGATTAAAAGAGGTTCTGTCCTTTCTCCAGCTGTCCTCTTCCAAGTCCTTTGGCTAGAGAGAAGAGATCTCAGTTGGGGATGATTTGTCCTACAGGTGACATCTGACAGTGTCTGAAGACATTTTTTGCTGTCACAAGTGGGGAGTTGTTACTGGCATCTAGTGGGTAGAGATTAGAGATGCTGATAAATGTGCTACAGTACATAGAACAGCCAGACCCCTACCCTGAACAAGAAAGAATGATCTAGTCTGAAATATCAGTAATGCCAAGGTCGAGAACCCCCGAGCTATAGAGAGTGGACTTTTCTTGGAGCTTTTCTTCCTCTCCTTCTCCTTCTCCTTCTCCTCCTCCTCCTCCTCCCCCTCCTCCCCTTCCTCCCCCTTCTCCCTCTTCTCCTCCTCCTTCTTCTTATTTATTTCATCTTGTCCAAAAATGGAGGTCCCCTCAACATTTTAATATGTTATTTTTCAGACCTTTGGCATCTATCATTGATGAGGAATGTAATTTATAATTTAGCTTTAGATACATTATCTTTCCCCTTCAGTTGATTTTAAGAGTTCTTTTTCTTTTATTTTCAATTTCAATTTCATTCTATGAATAGACGTAGATTTTTTTCCAAAGAATCTTCTTTAGGTTCACAACAAAATTGAGAGGTAGAAGGACTTCCTATATACTCTCTGCCCCCATATATACATAGTCTCCCCATTATCAACATTACTTACCAGAATGCTTTTTAAAGTTAGTTAGTTAGTTAGTTAGTTAGTTAGTTAGTTTATTTACTTATTTACCAAGGGTGAACCTACATTGATTGATACATCATAAGCATCCAAAGTCCATAGTTTACGTTAGAGTTCACTCTTGGTGTTATACATTCTGTGTGTTTGGACAAATTTATAATGACATGCACCCACTGTTTTTTCATACAGAGCATTTTCACTCCCCAGATCCTCTGTGCTCTGTCTATTCATCCCCACCACCCCCCACCACAGCAACCACCGGTCTTTTTACAGTTTCGCCTTTTCCAGAATGCCCTATAGTTGGAATCATACAGTCTGTAGCCTTTTAAGATTGGCTTCTTTCACTTAGAAATACATATTTAAGTTTCCTGCATGTCTTCTCACAACTTGATAGCTCATTTCTTTTTAGTTTTGAATAATATTCCATTGTTTGGATGTAACAAGTGGAGTTATCTGTTCACCTACCGAAGTATAATTTATTTACTTCCAAGTTTTGGCAGTTATGATTAAAGCTGCTATAAACATTTTCGTGTGGACATAGGTTTTCAACTTATTTGAATACACATCAAGAAGCGCAATTGCTGGATTGTATGGTAAGAGTGGGTTTAGTTTTATAAGAACCCACCACACAGTCTTCCAGAGTGGTTGCACCATTTTATATTCCCACCGTCAATGAATGAGAGTTCCTCTTGCTCCACATCTTTGCCCATATTTGATTCCAGATTTTGGTCATTCGAATAGGTGTGTAGTGGCGTTTCATTGTTTTAATTTGTATTTCCCTGATGAGATATGATATGGAGTATCTTTTCATATGCTTGTTTGCTATCTGAACATCTTCTTTGATGAGGTCTCTGTTAAGGTCTTTGGTCCTATTTTTAATTGGGTTTATTTTTTTATTGTTGAGAGTTCTTTGTATACTTTGGATAACAGTCCTTTATCTTTATAAATGTCTTTATTGCAAATATTTTCTCCTAGTCTTTCTCTTGTCTTCTAATTCTCTTGACATTGTCTTTCACGGAGCAGACATTTTTAATTTTAATGAAGTCTAGATTATCAATTGTATCACGACTCCTGTCTTTGCTGTTGTATCTAAAAAGTCATCATCATACCCAAGGTCGTGTAGATTTTCTCCTATTCTGTCTTCTAGGAGTTTCACTGTTTTGTATTTTACATTTCGATATGATCCATTTTGAGTTAATTTTTGTGAAAGATATAAGGTCTGTGTCTAGATTTTTTTTTTTTTTTGGCATGTGGAGGTCCAGTTGTTATAGCACCATTTGTTGAAGAGACCATCTTTGCTCCTTTGAATTTCCTTTGTTCCTTTGTCAGATATCTATTCTATTTGTGGGGGTCTGTATCTGAGCTCTTTATTCTGTTCAGTTGATCTCTTTATCTCTCCTCTCACTGGCACCACACTGTCAGATTACCATAGCTTTATAGTAAGTTTTGAAGTCTCCAATTTTCTTCTTCAATCTTGTGTTGGCTATTCTGGGTCTTTTGCCTCTCTATATAAACATTAAAATCAGTTTGTCAACATCCACTAAATAACTCGCTGGGATTTTTGTTGAAATTGCATTGAATCTATAGATCAATTTGGGAAGACCTAACATCTTGACAATATTGAATCTTCTTGTCCATGAACATGGAGTATGTCTGCGTTTGTTCTTTGATTTGGTTCATCAGAATTTCGTAGTTTTTCTCACATAGATCTTGTACATATTTTGTTAGATTTGCACCTAAGTTTAAATCTTTTTGTGTGATTTGTTTTTATTTTGTTTAAGACATAATCTTAACTCTCATCTCTAATTCTGGAAAGTCCTTTATTATCATCTCTGAGTATTAGTTCTTCCCCAATCCCTCTCTTCTTTCCTTTTTAGACCTTGTTAGACTGACATACACTGAAGCTTCCTGTGTTTCTTACCTGCCAATTACCCATCCAGTCACATTCATATTCTTTCTTGCTCTCTCTCTCTCTCTCTCTCCCTCTTATAGAATTTCCTTAGATTTGTTCTCCACTTCAGCAGTTTTCTTTTAAGCAAGGTCTACTCCGCTATTTAACCTACCAAATGTTTTTCATTCCAGTGATGGTAATTTTCATTAATATTTGGTAACTTTAAAAAAACCATCCTTTTCCCATAGTATCTTATGGCTTCAATATATTTTCTAAGTTATTGTAAAATATTATTTTCTAGTCTCTTAAATTCATCTACAGTTCCCACTTCTTGAAGTGTCAACTTTGGTGTCTGCTGATTAACCCTGATGGTGATTTATTTCTTCATGTGCTCTTTGTTTTTGTTTTTTTTTTTTTTTTTAAGATTTTATTTATTTATTTGACAGAGAGACAGCCAGCGAGAGAGGGAACAGAAGCAGGGGGAGTGGGAGAGGAAGAAGCAGGCTCATAGCGGAGGAGCCTGATGTGGGGCTCGATCCCATAACGCCGGGATCACACCCTGAGCCGAAGGCAGATGCTTAACGACTGTGCCACCCAGGCGCCCCTCTTCATGTGCTCTTTGATATTTACTTTTGCTCATCTTTAGTGAGCTCATCTTTAGTGAGAGTTTCCCATAAGCCTTGGGATGGGAAAGAGTCCCTAAAGGACAGAGATTTTCATGTGTTTACTGGCTCCTTAGGGATTTACGTGGTCTTGGATCACTTTTTATATTAACTATTCATCTGTAGTTCTTTTTTTTTTTTTTTTAAAGATTTTATTTATTTATTCGACAGAGACAGAGACAGCCAGCGAGAGAGGGAACACAAGCAGGGGGAGTGGGAGAGGAAGAAGCAGGCTCCCCTCAGAGGAGCCTGATGTGGGGCTCGATCCCACAACGCCGGGATCACACCTTGAGCCGAAGACAGACGCCCAACCGCTGTGCCACCCAGGCGCCCCTATTCATCTGTAGTTCTTAAACTGTGAATGTAGAAAAAAAAATTAGACCCTTTACCTTGTGTAAGCTTAGGATTTCTATTTCTCACAGGTGATTTTTTTTTTTTTTTTAATTCAAGGTCCAGGGCACTCAGCAAACATCTTTGCTCTTTGTTTGGGCTAGTAAGCAGGCTTTGTATGGTCTTCAGTTTCATTTGCAAGAGTCTTCTTTAATGTATTGGATTTCACTCTGGCAGGGAGGTACGTACGGATGGAGCTTCAATATCTGTTCTTCTTCCTTGTGTAGACCCATCATCCCTAAATCTGAGATTAAAGCCCAATGGAGGGGCATCTGGGTGGCTCAGTCAGTTAAGTCTCTGCCTTGGGCTCAGGTAGTGATTGCACACAGCCCCTGCTCAGTGGGGAGTCTGCTTCTCCCTCTCCCCCCACCCCTGTTTGTGTTCTCTCTCTCTCTCAAATAAATAAAATCTTGAAAAAAAAGGTAAAGCCCAGTGGATTGCTAAGGCTCTGGCTTTGATTTTCTTTGGTTTTTGGAATCTGGAGAATATTTGTCTTTTGGAGTTCACCTATGTAATTATATTTATTTTTTTGCTTATTTTTTTTTTCTGGAATTTTATGTGCCTGTGGTAGGAAGGGCACGTCCATATCAGCTCTGTGTACTATGGTCAGAGTCCTGAATTCACATTTGAGGTAGATCACGCATCCACACATCCAGTTGTATTGGCATATAAATACTCTTCGGTCCTCTGCCTTTTTATTTTGAAATTATTTATCAAACACATTGCTATATTGCAATTAACTATTATTTGGAAAAGCAGTATGGTATTTGCTGTATTAATATCATGGCACATATTCTAGCATCTCCATAAAACTGGGCAGGTGTTTGATGATGTCTTTCTGTTTTCAAAGCACTTGCTTTAATGTCTTTAAGGCCTTAAAGAAACCTACCTTTTATAAATCCTGATTTTTATCCCGTTTAGCATGGGGAGATAATGAGATTAAGAGTTATTACATGATTCGCTATCACAAAAGATTTTCAGTGAAGGGGGCAGTGCGTTTAAGACCTTCACTGATGTTAAAAACCAGTTCGTAGACTGGCATTTTCAGGAGGACTGACTAGTACAGTGATATGTACCACACGGACCCATTCTTTCACTTCATAGTACATTGTGAACGTTGTCTCATGGAAAATGATTATTTTATGATTTAACAATTGTCTCTAATGGACACTTATATTCACTCCCAGGTATGGAACTGCCGAATCAAAGAATGTGCTCACGTTTGATAACCCAATGTTGCCAAATTTTCCTCCAGAAAGATTGCACTGACTTGTGCTTTCACCAGCAGTGCACTGATAAGATCTAGCAAAGCTTTTCTACAAAAATACATTTCAAGCTGTAGATAATCTAACAAAAGTTTTCTCAACCTGGTTCACAGACCTGTGTGCTATCTTTTCCAATTTATCACACACCCCGGGTTCGTGAGACCTACTTCTCTGGGTCTAGAACAATCGTTTGCAAAGCGTGGTCCCTGGGCCAGGGCACTAGCCTCCCCTGGAACTTGTTAGAAATGTTTGGTCGGATCCCCCTCCAGACCTCCTGAGCCGAGAGTGTGTGGAGCTCAGCAATAGGCCTTCCTCACTTCCAGGATCACTTGGAAGTGATGAAGGCCAAGTTGGAGAACCACGAGGCTGAAAGCCACGTGTCCTTATGTAACTCAGAGGTCAACTCCAGTTTTTGACTCCCACGTCCTTAATTCAGGTCAAAGAAATCGAATTCCTGAGGCTTGATTTATCACAGTGTCTTCCAGCTTTCCGTTCCTGCTTCTCCGTGTCTCTCTGTAGCACAGTTTGCCTGCCGTTGGCGGCTCTTGTATCTACATTGCACTGACCCAGATGCACTGACATGTACGATCCATTCATGTGAAAGACCTGTGAATGCGTGGAAACTGCAGAATGATGGTTTGGGGCAATGGAAGTTTATATCTCAGGAAAACCCAAACAGCTTAAAATAGAACGTGGGATGGGCTCCATCTAAAATCCTCAGCCATTCCTTCTTCATCCTCTCATTTTTCTCTCCTGTTTCTCTCTTCCTCCTCCTGCTGTTGTTGCTGTTGTTTGTAATAGAGTAAGAAATTCTATGTGTTTCCTTGTGTTCTGTAATAACCAGGGTTTTTATTGCAGGAGATAGAAACTCCTTACATATTGTAAGAAAAGAGGGATTTAACTATATAGTATATAGCAGCTTTCAGAATTATGTGAGGGTGCCGGGGAAATAAGCTTATTTTTGGTCACTCAGTCACAGGTAACATATCTTCATTTCTTTCATTAAGATTTTCTAAGTTTCTTCGAATACATTTTTTTTGTAGTCTCAGATCAATATCCAATTACGTGTTTATCTTCTCTCACGAATCATGGCAATTTTCCGGCTGTTGCCCGTTGATTTTCCAGTCTCCCCTGCAGAAGGTGCACTAACCCGACTGACAGGACGGAAGTGGCGTGAAGACGTGGGTCAGATGCCGCTGAAAGGCCACACTCCCATCACCGAGGCAGCTGAGCCTGCCTTTGATGAAATGTTCGCCTTTGAGCTTCTCCTACCTTTATCTTTGGAGGCTCTACCAGGGCTTTGGGATTGAGGGGGTTTCAGATCAGACCCCTGTTCGGTGGTAACTTTTTGCTAGCAAGCAGGGCCAGACCTCAGGACAGGTGTTGATCCTCACCGAGCGTGGCAGGCTGATCCTTGAGCCAGGGGCTCGACATTGCAAGGCTCGTGGAGGGCCTGCTTCTATAAAATGGCAATATTAATAATATGAGGGTAAATCCCTCAGCAGGAAAGTCCTCTAGGAGCAGGCTTTTCAACTACCCTATATTAACTGTCCCTGGGATTTTCCAACATCCTAGGTTCCAAACTGTTACCCGTGCACAGTACACTTCTGGTGACAGGGTCACTCTGCCACCTTGTGGCCATGCTTGAGAACTGTACTTGCCCAGAGGTCCGCTTCTTCCCCTACATCCCTGCGCTTTGCAAAGCTGGAATTGGTCACCCTGGATGGTTTCTGCCTTTGCCTTTGAGGGCCAGTATGATTTGAAGAGACATGTCACAGCACATGCCAAAAGAAGACTTCCTAACAATTTTAAACAGATATATGTGCCAGAAATTTTTTTTTTCCTGTGTAAGAGCGTCCTGGCATATTAGGTAATATGTGTTCAGAGTCAGAATGGGCCAATGTTATGTCTCAAAGCTGTTTCAAGGATGTTCTGGGGGATCTTGTAATTTTCCCCGGGGCTTGAGGGAACATTGTGTAGTAGGTATTAATTGTAGATTACGATATTATCACTGTTTTAGGTCACATTCTTTTATTTCTCTAAATTACATTGAATTAGTTGCCCCGCTGGAGGGAAAATTCAATCTCAATCATTACTAAGGTGACTTTGCCCACTGCCTGGGCTCATATAAGAATCCCAGGCTAGTGCAGCGCACAGATTTGGCATAGGGCCCCGTCTGCTGTCCACCGTCGGCTCCATCATGACGCTCGCACAGTCCGACGTGTTGTAGCTGAACAGCATTGGGGCAAGTCAGGTGACCCCCCCAGCTGCTCACACCACTGGCCACGCTGGTGCATCGTGGACACTGTAGGCTTTCTGGAGCGGTCCCTCGCATCACCCATGCAGGCACAGTGGGAATGGGGTCTGGGTTTCTGACAGAGTACAGTCCCTTAAACTCAGTCCTTTCTTGGTTTTCAAGAATATCCATTTCTATTCCCTTCCGACATTGGCTTTCCTCCACAAACTACTGTCTGAATGGACACTTTCATGGATACCTTGCAACTTCCACTTATGACCCTGTGATACCCAAAACCATTAAAATTCTCAGGTGACTCTGGCCAAAGAGTCCAGAACCCCACACATACAGTTGCTTCCCTTCTTGGGAGGGAGACAGAAAAATGCTGACAGCAAAAGAAGCAGGAAGAAAGCACAAACTGACATCTCAATAAATTATGCTGCTCTGTTGCGTTTGTGTTCGCTGGGGCCACTGCGGGGCAAAAGCACGTCTTAGCTTGGGTCAGCCCTAACCACTGAAAGGTGTTTGTTTATTGAATTTTGACCACAGGCTGGGCACTCTACTGGGTTCTCGCCATACGAAGCCCTCGCAGTCCAAGTAGCTGCAAATGGGCACTGAGTGCCAGGAGAGGGTCCATCCAGAGGTATGCAGACGTGCTGAAGGAAGTGGAGTTTCGCTGATGGAGCAGGAAAAGCTACCCGCAGGAGACAACACTTGAATGGGGCCTGGAGATAGCAGAGAAAGCTCCTCAGTGAGAAAGAAGTGGCGCGCATAGGTACCCGGGGGCAGTGGGGTCTGCAGGAGCGCGGGTCTGAGTACTGGAAATGTGCGGTTGATCGCGGGGCGGGCATGTGTAGGAGCTATGGGGGGGCGGGGAGGACAGGTGAGCTGGATTGCAGCCTCATCCCAGAGGACTTCATTTGTGGTAGTAAGAAAATCTTCATTTGTCTTTTAGGCCAGCAAGTTGCAGTCCATTTGCTGTTGCATTGGATTCCTGTGGGTTTACTTAGGGAAATGCGCCAGTCCCTCAGGGCTAACTGTGCTTCTGCCTTTTTCTCTCCTGTTCAAGAAACTGTAATTAAGCTGGGAGGGAGCCTTGTGGAACACAGTGGGGAGGGAGAGGAGACGAAGAACTGGGGCGGGGGTGAGTTAGCAGTTGTTGGAGCAGGCCACACAAGAGGTGCTCAGGGACTGAGCTCAGGCCGTGCACGGGGAAGATGGGGATGAAAGAGACAAAGGGCAGGTAGAATCCAGGGCTTATAGGTCTGGGATTAGATACACAGGGTGACGGAGAAATAAAAGATTACAGAGCTTTCAAGATTAGACATCTGGTTGGATGAAACTCTCACTGTTTAATGCAGAAGGTAAGAGAAGGAGTACATTTGGAGACAAGATAATGAACAGAGTTCTTCAGAATGGCTGTGACAAGGTGGCTGGTGACTTGTGGGTTAGTTTTAGCTGAGTGGTATAAAGGGAGTGGAAGTGGCTGCATTAGAGTAATTAGGGATAAAGGGAGCTGAAGAGGTAGAGCCAGGGAACATAGGCTGTTTTGTCTAGAAATTCATACAAGAGGGTAAGGAGATGAGGGCAGCTTAGCATTCCCCTTACCCAGGAAAGATTTGAGTATCTTTATAGGCTTGAGGGGCAAAAGCCAATGGAACGGGAGAGGCTGAAGATGTGAAAAACAGGATAATTAATGGTACAGTCACCCAAATGAGAGAAAGTCACTGGATTAGGTTAGACCTGTGGTTCCCTGTCATTTGGAACTAGTTTTGGGGACTAGGGACCAATCTGGCTTGAGAGTCTACTGAAATGGGGTAGAAATCCCTTGGGATCTCCCTGGGCTGAATGCTAGCATGTATAGGAAGTAACAGAAGGTGCCCTAGGCTCATCCGCAGACAGTTTTGTCTCCCAGACTATCAGGATCTTTTGGAGGGAGCCAAGTGTAATTCAGGTTTAAAAAAAAAAAAAAAATCCCACGGTATTACCCAGCAGTCCCCGTGCTGGGACACACACCTGCATCCCAGGCTTTTGTTTCTGTCACAGAGAATGCTTAGGAACTCCCGGGCTCACCCAGTCTGGTTGTAGGAAAAAGGAAATGACTCGATCCTGTGTCATTGCTTTTGTAGTTGACACCATGTTGTTAGGAGCAATGGAGATTTCCCAGATTAACAGTTTTTATAAAGTCTTTTGGAAAGCTGAGTCTCTTTCACTGGAAATTCTTTAACTGATTATCTTTAAAATGGAAAAAATTTTGTCCTGATTTTGTTATGTCTACCCCGGAACTAGATTGCAAACACTTTGAAGAAAGGGATTGTCTTATGCTTATCCCTTCCGTGTCCTCTACATCAGATGCATGTGACAAAAATCTATTGCTTTGCTTTGTGTGAGAAATTCCTCTATTGCTTCCGTTTGCTCTTGTGAGTGTCGGTGATGATTAGTTAGCCTGAACGTTCTTCTGCTTGCTCTTGAGGCCAACAGCACGTCTTTTTGACTCTGTGACAGAGTTAAGGGGTTGAACTGGAAGTTTTGAAAATGACAATTGCTCTGAAGGATCATTTAAAAATTCAAGACATCTTTTTTATTTGAAAGAAAGTTAATTAGGATCCTTTTCCTTTCCTTTTTTGTTTTGTTTTGTTCTGGGTCAAGTTGATACCATTAGCACAGAGTTTTACTGCCTGTTGAACTACTGTTGTTTTAAAGTACAGAGTTTAGCTTTTATTGTTCTTTTCCTGTCCCAAACAAACACAGCTTGAAAGCCAAAAGAACTGAAATCATTTTGGACCCTTGAGTTGCTGGGCCCTTTACAGGCTGAGTATCTTTGTCTCCGTTGCTATAGTCAGCTTTTAATCGGCAGTGGGAACCTACATTTTGTAAACGGGAAACTCAAACTTAGCAAATGTGCTCCATAAGGTTTGGCTAAAGTTTACAGATACTGTTGCTTATTTTTTTCTACTTTCATAGCTGTGACATATGCAGCAAATACCTCCCCACTCCCACTTCACTTGGTATACAGATCTTACTTTCGTTTGTCTCCTGGTAATGAGACTTCTAGCACCTTGGTTCTTAAGATGCTCTCTCTCTTGGATTTTTCTCTCATCACACTTGTTTTTATAGGAAATAGGAGGCAAGGTTATATGAACTATGAGTGCTTTATTGAATAAATACTCTTCTCCTTCTGAAAGGACCTAGATAAACTTATTGATTGTTAGCTTCGTGTCCACAAAGCTTTTCTCTTTTTAAAATTCATTAGCAACAAATCACAAACAAAGTCAAGAGGCGACAGAGGTAGAGGGCGTGTTTTCACTGTCAGACTCTTTTCAGTGCTATCTGAATGCAAGTTAATTTCCTAAGGACAGTTAAAGGAACAAGCTTATCTTTTTTTTTTTTTTAAGATTTTATTTATTTTTTGACGGAGAGACAGCCAGCGAGGGAGGGAACACAAGCAGGGGGAGTGGGAGAGGAAGAAGCAGGCTCCCAGCAGAGGAGCCTGATGTGGGGCTCGATCCCAGGACCCTGGGATCACGCCCTGAGCCCAAGGCAGATGCTTAACAACTGAGCCACCCAGGCGCCCCAAAGGAACAAGCTTATCTTATGCCTCTTGGTGGGTTAATTAAACTATACTTTTGCATTGAACTACAGATGTATGTGTATATAATAGGATGATTGTTAAGCTATTCAAAACTATTCTGCCAAATAATTTACCATAAGAATAGAGTGGTAATTGTGTTATTTATTTACTTCTCAATCATCATATCCAGGCAAAGTTTTTCTACATTCAAGGGGATCAATAAACTTGAGTGGTTTGTATAAGTCTAAAACTGACACGGCTGAAAAAAAGACGCTCCCAACTAACTTATCAAATTAACACATGAACTTCATCAAATGTTATCCCTAAAGTCCTCAGAAGACAGTGAAAAGGAAGAGCCAGGAATGTGTCTGGCGTGGTTGAAGCACTCTAAAGAGGCCAGTGTACCTGGAGTAGGGGGAATGAAGGGGAGAGTGGGAGGAGGAGAGGGTGGGAGGTTGAGGGCCTGGTAGAGTAGACGTGAGAGCGAGTAGGGCAGATTTTGGATTTTACTTTGAGAACCAAAGCTATAAAGGATTTTGATAACAGAAGTAATGAGTTAATACATACCTTAATAGTATTGCTCTGGCTGCTTTGAGAATTGATTAAAGGTGGATGAAGTGTGGCAACCAGTTAGGTAACACGTGGCTTGACTCAGTGAGTAGCAGTGTAAGTGGTGAAAGCTTAAGTCAGACTTCGGAGCTAGAACTGATAGGATTGGCTGATAGACTGAATTTGGGGCATGAAAGAAAGAGAGCTTCTAAGGATTTTGACCTGAGCAAGTGGAAGGAAGGAGAGCTGCCATGAACTTGGAGGGAAGACTGGAAAAGTAGGTTTGAGCAGGTGAGGGTTGGAGGAAGGGATCAGGAGTCTAGCTTTGGAAATATTGAGTGCGAGATGTCCATTAAACATCCTCCTAGAGGCATTTGGATGTCTGAGGTCGGAGTTCAGGGGAAACTTGAGAGTCATCAGCATTTGGGTGATATTTTAACGCTATGATACCAGCTCACGTCCCCAGAGGGTAAGCAGAAGCATAGAAAAGAGGTGGCCAAGGATCCAGAGGTCAGGGAGGAGGACCGGCAGAGACTGGGAAGGAGCAATCAGTGAGTTAGGAGGAAAAACTGGAGGATGAATACCGTAGCAGCCAAGTAAAAATTTGTTTCAAGAGAGAATGATCAACCACGTGAGATGTGATCAGTTAGATAAGGATTACCTTTGTGTGGGTTCCTTTAAAAGCAGAACATGCAGATGAGTTCTTGGGTACAGACATTAATTTGGGAGGTGATCCCAGGAAGAGGCATGAGAGATTGGGGGAGGTGAGACCGTGGAGGAATGCCAATAAAAGGTGTGTTATCAAGGTGGTTGCTTTTGATTATGGGGGTCAGCTTCACTGCCGCATCTGAGAAGGGTGCAGAATGTTAGTTGAGGGTTTTCTCGTGAGTGTTAACTCCCCCCTACTGCCCTTGGCAGGCTCCCGTGGGAGAGAGCCTTGAGGCAGAAAAGCAGCGAGAAGCGAAGTGGGTGCTTGATAAGCAATGTTGTCAGTGAGCATAGAACTTTGTACCACAGCTGTAGTGGAGATCAGAGGTGGGCCCAGGGAAGGCAGTGCAGACCATCACAAGTGTTTGCTTCAGAGACTGGCCGCTGACTGTCAGATTTTACAAAGTAGACAACTTTGACCTTGAGAAAGCCTTTGATGGAGGGGCTGGGCAAGCCTGATTGGAGTAGGTTAAGGAAAGGAGAAGAGGAACTGGAGAAAGTGTAATAGGATAAAAGGAGAATGCATTAAGAGACTTCAGGGGAGTGGGATCAGATATTTATTTACTTAAGATGGGAGAAATACCAGCATTTAGGCTGATCAGAGTGATTTAGTAGAGAGGAAACTATGTGTGAGGAGAGAGAGAGGAATGGCTGGGACGGTGCCCTGGAGTCAGTGTGCCTGGTGCCTAAACGGGGCATTGGTCTTAGATGGGAATGTGGCCACTGCATTCGTAGTAAAGGGAGACAAAGAGTACCTGGAAAGTTGGTCCTTTCTGGTCCTTTCTTCCTTGCCTGTGAAAGAGGAAACAAGGGCATCAACCAAGAGCAAAGAGTGAAGAGCAGAGCAGTGGGATGGTGGGACTGGATGGTGGGACGTGCTGGCAGTTTGGGGAGAAAGGAGAGGGAGGAAGGGTCCTCCAGAACTGCAGTATGGGGAGTGGGGAATGGCCCACTGGTGAGCTCTTGGTTACTGCCCTTTGAGGGGGTTAAGTACAGAAAGCGAGAGTAAGCATTTAGGAACTTTTGTAGCAGTTGACATCGCTGAGATATTTTAATATTATTTTACAAAAGAATCAGTCTGTAACGGATTGGAAATAAGAACATCTGGCTCCTCCCAACAGGTAGTTTGTGAAGCTCGGGGCTAGGAGTGTGGGGCTGGGGGAATGGATTGGGAAATCCTGAAAGATTGCCACAGACATTGAGAATCCCTCTGAGGCTTGTGGTCAGGAATATAACTGCAAGGCTCCTCAGCTCACCCAGCCTGGCCTTTTCTCCAGCCTTGCTCAGCCCTGTGGAGAGTGCAAGTCAGCAGGGTCAGCAGAGAGCTGGCTTTTACCAGGGTGCGGTTTTGCTAAGTGGGTGGGAGGCAGCGGAAAGATGCACGTGAGTGTAGGGAGTGTGCAGTGTACCCCAAAGCTGTAAGCTAGGGAAGGGAGGAAGCAAATCTTGAGGAGGGCGAGGGATACTGGAAAGGGAGTGGGATCCAGGGAATGTAGATCCTGGAAGAATGGAGGTTAGTTTAGAGTGGGAAGTCTAAGAGGAGTGAACTAGAAATATAGGAAGTGGTGATCAGAGAGCCGGATTCTTGGTAGAGATTCATCACAACACTGCTCAAAAGGCAAACACTGAGAATGAACCTAAACGTGTTATGTTGCATGTATACAATGGACAATTCTGAAGCCACTAGAAATCATGTTGTTGTACTATTTCTTTATGGACATGGAAATGCTCATGATATGTTAAGTGAAGACAAAGTAGATTACAAAATAATTAACAAAATTAAGTTAAAAAATTTACAAAGATCTTTTTTTCCTTTTTTTTTTTAATTTAAATTTCGTTAACATATAGTGCAATATTGGATTCTGGAGTAGAATTCAGTGATCATCACTCACATATAACACCCAGTGCTCATCACAAATGTCCTCTGTAGTACCCACCCCCCATCTAGCCCACCCCCCCCACCTCCCTCCATCAACCCTCAGTTACAAAGATCATTTTTAATGGTAAGAATATAAACATTTTAATGGACAGAAGTCTTAACCATGGTAGAGTCTGGATGTTTGAATTACAGGTGCTTTTTACTTTGATAACATTTTCATACTTTATTGCCATGTGCTTATATTCTTATAGCCTTATTTAAGTATTTACGTGCAATTAAACTCATCGATTTTAAGGGCGCCATTCTGTAAGTTTTGAAAAATATACAGTTTTGTAACTACCACTGCATTTATAACATAGAACATCTTCCTAACCCCTCAAGTTTTGTTCATGCCCCCGTGCAGTCTCCTACCCCCTCTTCCCAACTCCTGACAACTAGTCATAATGTTTTCTATCACTACAGTTTTGCCTTGTCTAAAATTTCATACAGATGGTGTTAAAAAATTGGGCAACGGGGCGCCTGGGTGGCACAGCGGTTAAGCATCTGCCTTTGGCTCAGGGTGTGATCCCGGCGTTGTGGGATCGAGCCCCACATCAGGCTCCTCCGCTATGAGCCTGCTTCTTCCTCTCCCACTCCCCCTGCTTGTGTTCCCTCTCTCGCTGGCTGTCTCTATCCTGTCGAATAAATAAATAAAATCTTAAAAAAAAAAAATTGGGCAACATCCCATTTAGCAGGTAGACGGGAGCTCCACTAAGCTAAACAAAAACAAAAAACTTTTTAAAGGTAGCGGGCGTGAAGATATGAAGAAAGGAATTTATTACCAAGAAATACCTTGGTTAGACAAAGTTGCCCTCCTAAGAGGAACAGAAGGGATACATCAGTAAGTTTCCTGGTGTTGAGCAGGAAATTCTATGTTGACTGACTAAAGGTTGCATTTCTGGGGGCTGAAACTATGCTTAGGTTATGTATTAAGTTTTGGTTTACTGACTTAGGGCCTTAATCTAGGTGATGCCATTTTGAGCCTGGGGTTTCCATTTTACCAATGGAATCATATGGTATGTTGCCTTGTGACTGGCTTCTTAACATAATACTGTAGAGATTTGTCATTGTTCTTGCATGTATCAGTGGTTTGTTCTCTCTGTGGAGGGATATTCTCTCGTATGGAGGTACAGTCTCAGCTGGTGGACTTGGGGTTGTTTTAGGTTTTCAACTGTTAGGAATAAAGCTGTTACGAATGCTCACAGGTAAGTGTTTGGACACGTTTTCATTTCTCTTGAGTAAGTATCTAGGAGGTGAGTTGCTGGGCCGTACGGTAGGCATGTGCACATTTAATTCTATTAAAAATTGCCAAAATGTTTCCCAAAGTGGCCGTACCATTTTGTAGTCTCACCAGCAGCGTATGAGATTTCCAGTTACTTTACATCCTTCGTAACAACAGATACTGTCAATTTATTTTTATTTTAGCCATTCTAGTAGGTATGAGGAGATATATCCTGGTGGCTTTTACATTTTCCTTATGACTAATGATGTTAAATATCTTCTCATGGGCTTATTTGCCATCTTTGCAATTCCTTTGGTGAAGTGTGTGTTCTACTCTTTCGTCCATTTAAAAATTGCTTTAGTCTTTTTATTGTGTTATGAAAGTTCTTTATTCTGTATACAAATTCTTTGTCAGATACATGTTTTGCAAGTATTTTCTTGTAGCTTGTCACTTGCCTTTTCATTTTCCAATGTATTTTGAAGAGCAGAAGTTTTTAATTTGGATACAATCTAATTTTTCATTTTTTAACTTTAAATTTTGTGCTTATTGTTCCACTTTAAGAAATAGTTGCCTAACCCAAAGTTACAAGTATTTCTTCCCGTGTCATTCTTCTAGAAGTTTTAAAGTGTTAGATGTTACATTTATTATCCATTTAATATTTATGTTGTGAGCTAAAGGTCAAGGTTCATTGTTTTTGCATATGGACATCTAACTGTTTTAGCACTGCTTGTTGAAAAAGATTATCCTTTCTCCATCAAATTGCCTGGGCACTTTTGTTGGAAATCAGTTGACCATATATGTGTGGGCTTATTTCTGGAATCCTCTATTCTCTTTCAATGATCTTTTGGTCTGTCTTTACATCAGTACCACACTGCCTTGATTACTGTGCATATGTATGTGTGTGTGTATCGCAGTCAGGTAATACAAGTTCTCCCACTTTGTTCTTTTTCAACACTGTTTTAGGTAATGGAGGTCATTTGTACTTGCATATAAATTTTAGAATTAGCATGTCAATTTCTATGAATATGTTCTCCCGGGATTTTCTTGTTGTACAATGCAATATGGCGAGAAAAAGACACAAAAAGCATACAAATTGAAAAGGAAGAAATAAAACTCTCTTTATTTGCACTTTCATCCTCATGGTGATTCATTTCCTCACGTGGCCTGTGAGAATTTTGCTAGTTCATCTTCAGTGAGAGTTGCCCCAGTAATCTATACCTTGAAGACCCGTATGTCCTGAGCTGTACATTGGAATCTACAGAAAAGCTACTAGAAGTAGTAAGTGAGTCTGGCAGTTTCACAAGATGTAAGATAAAATATACAAAAAACAATTTTTCTATATGACTAGCGATTAAAACAATAATATTTACAATTAAAAAGCAATACTATGTACACTAGCATTCAAAATGTGAAATACTTAGGGAACAAGGTAACGGAAGATTGTAGTGTTGAAGAGAACAATCCTGCTCCTGGACTTAGGGAGAAAGCATTCAGTCTTTTATCATTAGGTCTGACGCTACGTGTAGGCTTGCTGTCATTGCCCTTTGTCAGGTTGAGGCAGTCGCCTTCTATTCCTAGCCTGCTGAGCAGTTCGATCAAGAGTGGATGTTGAAGTTTGTCAACTGCTTTTCCTGCATCCATTGAGAAGATTACTGAGTTTTTCTTCTTGAGTGTTAGTATGTTGAGTTACATTGATTTTGAATGTTGGCCCAGTTTTGCATTACCCGGATAAAGGCTAGTTGGTCTTATGTATTACCCCTCCTTTTGTATTGTTGGATACAATTTTAAGAATTTTTGTGTGTGGGTTCTCGTTCATGAAAAACATTGGTCTAAGTTTTTGCCCAGTTTTGGTATCAAAATAATTCTGGTCTCATAAAATGAGTGAGGAGATGTTTCTTTATCTTCCATTTTCTTAAACTGTGCAAAACTGGTATTATTTCTTTTTTAAATGTTTGGTAAATTTCCTAGTGAAGGCTTCTCGTTCTGGAGGTTTTTATCTAAAACTACAAATTCAATTTCTTTAACAGATATGAGCCATTTGGATTGTTTGTTTGTTTTTGCATACAAAAAGCTAAAGATATTTTTTTGTGGGAAGAGCATTTAACATAAGATCTACCCCTGAGCAAATTTTTAAGCATACAATATAGTATTGTTAATCATAGGCCCTATGTTACACGTAGATCTCTGGAACTTACTTGATTTTCATAACTGAAACTTCGTGCCCTTTGACCAACACCCCTTCACATCCCCCTCCCCCAGCCCTTGGTAACCACCATTCTACTCTTTGCTTTTATGTGTTTGACTATCTTAGATGCCACATAGAGGTGAGATCACTTAGTATTTGTCTTTATGTGTCTGCATATGTATTAGCAAAGTGTTCTCCAGGTCTATGCTGTCGCAAATGGAAGGATTTATTTTTAAAGTCTGAATAATATTCCATTGCATGTTTATGCCACATTTTCTTTATCCATTCATCCATTGATAGACATTTAGGTTATTTCCATATATTACCAATTGTAAATAATGCTGCAATGAACATGAGCGAGCAGATATCTCTCTGAGACCTCCATTTCAGTTCTTTTGGATATATAACCAGAAATGGAATTGCTAGATCAAATGATAATTCTATTTTTAAATTTTTGAGGAAACTCTGAATTGTTTTCATAGCGGCTATATCAATTTACATATTCCCACCAACTACTCCCTCTTGTCCACATTCTCACCAATACTTGTTTTGTTTGTTTGTTTTATTTTTTGTTTTTAATTTTAGCCATCTTAGCATGTGTGAGGTGGTTTGTTTTTCCCTGACAATCAGTGGTTTTGAGCACCTTTTCATATATTTTGGCCATTTTTATGTTTTCTTCAAAGAAATGTATATTTATGTCCTTTGCCTATTTTTAATCAGAATTTGTTTGTTTTTGCTTTTGAGCATGTGAGTTCTTTTTATAGTTTTAGGTATTAACCCTTTATCTGATATGGGGTTTATGAATATTTTCCCCTTTTCCTTATGTTGCCTTTCTGTTTTGTTAATTATTTTCTTTGCTGTGCAGAAATGTTGTAGTTTGGTGTAATCCTATTATCTATTTTTGCTTTTGTTGTCTCTACTTTTGGTATTGTATCCAAGAAATCATTGCCCAGTCTAATGTTTAGAAGGATCTTTCCCTATGGTTTCTCCTAACAGTTTTGTTTCAGGTTTTATGTTTAAGTCTTAAATCATTTTGAGTTGATTTTTTTATATGGTGTGAAATAAGGGTCCAATTTCACTGTTTTCCATGGGGACAGCCAGTTTTCCCAGCACCATTTATTGAAGAGACTATCTTTTTTTCCCATTGCGTGTCTTTGCCACCCTGGTTGAAGATCAGTTGACAGTATATGCATTAGTTTATTTCTAGATTCTCTGTGCCATTGGTCTATGTGGGAGTGTGTGTGTGTGTGTGTGTGTGTGTGTGTGTGTGTGTGTGTGTGTTAATTAATTTATTTATTTGAGAGAGAGAGAGAAGGAGCAGGAGGGGCAGAGGAAGAGGGAGAGAGAATCTCAAGCAGACTCTGCACTGAGCATGGAGCCCGATGGGGTTCAATCTCAGGACCCTGAAATCACGACCTGAGCTGAAACCAACAGTTGGACACTCACCGGACTGCACCGCCCAGGCACCCTGGTCTGTATGTGTTTTTATGTGAGTACCCTAATGTTTTGATTATCATAGCCTTATAATATTTTGAAATGAGGGAGTGTGATATTGACAGTTTTATTCTTCATGTTCAAAATTGTTTCGTTAATTTCAGGTCGTTTGTGGTTCTAAATGAACTTTTTTTCTGTTTCTGTAAAAAAAGGTCATTGGGATTTGGGTAGGGATTGCATTGAATCTATAGATTGCTTTGGGAAATATGGACATTTTAACAATATTAATTCTTCAAATACTTGAACCTGGCATGTCCTTCAGTTTTTCTTTTTCAATCTTATGGTTTCTTTTACTTTGATGAACTTTTCATTTAATCATTTATTGTTTTCCTGATTTCACTTAGTTGTCTGTGTTCTCTGTAGTTCAGTGAGCTGCCTTAAGGTGATAATTTTAAATTCTTTATCAAGCAGTTGATGGATCGCCATTTCTTTAGGGTCAGTTATTGGAGCTTTATTAGTTTTCTTTGGTGATACTGTATCTGCCTGATTCTTCACGATCCTTGTAGCTTTGTGTTGGTGTCTGCATTTGAAGGAGAAATTTCTTCTAGTCTTTATAGGCTGGTTTCAGCAGGTAAAGATCTCCTGCTGGCTCCCCAGGCAAATGGAACTGACTCCAGAGCCACAGTCCAGTGGGGCTGAAGCTGGCTGAGGAGGCTGCTTTCAGGTCCACAGTGGGGCCTGTTGTTGGTGGGCCTGCTACCAGGGCACAGGTTAATATGGCTCCTGCTGGGTGGCCTGGTGTCCAGGACTGCCTCTGGGACTATGGTTGAATGGGGTAAGAATAGGGTCATAGGGCTACTTCTGAGTCCACAGCTGGGTCCACAGTGGACAAGCCTGTTTACTAGGCTCGTGGGCAGGCGGGATTGGTGGTAGGATCTTGGATGAGTTGGGCTGGAACTGAGTCCACAGAGAGATGGGGCTGCTCCTGGGTCTGCAGCCATGTCTGAAATTGGCAGGCCTGCCTTTTCAAAGTGGCTTTCCTAGTTCTTGGGCTCCACCATGGTGTCTCACCCTCCAAACTAGATCCCAAAGCTCTCACAAAGGTACTTTTGTTTATGGATTGTTGTCATATCTGTGGGGGGCTGAGGGCTGAGGACCTCCTGAACTGCTTATCTTGCTAACATCAGTATTTATTCCTTTTTGAATGGACTTTTTAGTTGGTGAGTTTAGACCATTTCTGTTTAAGGTAAATATTATTAATGTTGGATTTGAATCTATCTTACTCTTTATTTTTGATTTGTCTTATCTGTTCCTTGTTCATTTTTCTTTGTTTCCTACTTTTTTTTGGATTAAAGGAATATTATGTTTCTATTTATCTTGGGCAAGTTACTTGACCTCTTTAAGCTTCATTTTTTAATCTGTAAAATGTATGGATGATTTTACCTCCCTTACAATATTGCGGCATGGATTAGAAATAAAATATGAAAAGTATTCGATAAATAGTTGTTATTAATAGTTGTAATCACACTATGTATATGGCTCATGTCCTGATTTTAAATCCAATTATAAATATTTGATGCATTGTTTTATAGCATTCATTGATGCATAGTGAATTATCAAATGCATAATCATAAACTATTCCCTGGGTTGTAGACATAAAGTATGCCTGGATTATTTACAATTTTCCCTACGAACACATAACATCTTCATACCCGTAGCTACTTAAGTAACTTGAAAAATTCTTAATACAGCCAATCTGAAGCTCAGTCTTGGTTTGAAACCTGTGTAAGAGATCTCCCTACAGTAGTTCACCTGAAATTAATTGGATTTCAGCAGCCCCATAGCCTCACTGTGCCTTCCTGGACCTTCTATCTCTTCCCAAGGGAAAAAAAATTTCTTCCTCACTATTGTCCATGGTAGCTGAGAAGAGGGCTGTAAGGAGTTACTTGCAGAGACCAAGGAGCAGAACTCTGCTCCTTGTCTGGAGGTTTGGGAAGGTACAGACTTTGGTTAAAGTGCCCTTATCCCACTTCATAGTTCCTCTTGTTTTCTTCTTCTTCAGGGAGAGGAGTTAGCTGTTGCCCGTTTGGAAGTGTAACTCCGTCTCTAAAAACTGAGTTTTGTTTTGCACGATTTGCTTATATTACAGAATACTTCATTACTCATTTCGGTCAAGCAATTTGCTTTACAGAATCTGTTTCAAGTCGACTATAGAAGAGAATCATACGAAAACATATCCATAGATAAGGAGTGATACTAGCAAATTAATTAGCCTTATTGTTTGGTTTCTTGTGAAAGGCAATTATTTGTTAAGGATAGCTCAGTGAGAATGAGCTGTCTAAAATATTGACTGTAGATAGATGTGGGAAAAGAGAGCATGTGAATTGTAAAAACCTGTGAAATTTGGCTATGTGATCTCAGATGTGCTCTTATGTTTGCTGTCCTCCCTCTACCAGAACTCTGCGAGCCACTTGCCCCCCCTCCGTTGTACTTTTCATCCAAATGTTGGCCATGGGCAGTGATATTTTAAGAATGTCTACCAGAAAACAAATCTATTTTGTGAATAACATTTACTTATAGCATAACTTTGATATGTATATTTTATTCTAAAAATCTTTCCTTGCCTGAATAGGGATGATACAAAGAGGACCAATGGGGCGGAGAATCTCCTCGTGACACATGAGGGATTACTCTTCATAATAGAAGTGATAAACTATCTTTAATTTATGAATCAAATTTTGTTTTTTACCATGAATCCCAGCTATCCATGAAAATATAGGAAAGATTGACTTTCCTGTTAGGATAGTTCAAAGTAAGGTGATGTTCTTACTTACCCTGTGGCCTCTAGGAAATTGTAGACTGACTACATTGTTTTTAGAGGGATGATAAAAGAGTTTGAGGTCCCCTCTTACTTTTCTCACGTGTTGTGGGATTTGGGGCATGTTTAATGAGCAGTTATCCGTGTTACAAGTAAAGCAGAATATGTTCTGCCTTCAGAAATTATATTGATTAATGCTCAGAAAAATAAACTGACCAATTTGGGGTCAGAGTGAGGTACAAAGAATTTTTCTTCTTTGTGCCCCCATGCCTTTGTGTTCAGGCGTTACTGTGCTTCAAAGATAAGCTTTTATACTTTTATTTATTTATTTATTTATTTATTTATTTATTTATTCGACAGAGAGAGAGACAGCCAGCGAGAGAGGGAACACAAGCAGGGGGAGTGGGAGAGGAAGAAGCAGGCTCATAGCGGAGGAGCCTGATGTGGGGCTCGATCCCATAACGCTGGGATCACGCCCTGAGTCGAAGGCAGACACTTAACCGCTGTGCCACCCAGGCGCCCCAAGCTTTTATACTTATAATTTACGTTCGAAAAAAGATTAAAGGGCATCTAAGTGACAATCTTGGGAATCATAAAATAGTGGAGGCCCCTGAAACGGTTTAATATCTAGGATCCCAAAGTGGCCTTTGTATTAAATAGACCAGCTTTATAGAATTTAAGATTTCTCAGAACCAGTAAAGCAAGATCCCATTTGTTTTCTATGTTCTAACACTTTGCACATAGAAATTTTCCATTTGGTGGGAGTCGTGTGCCAAATGATGAAATGTATTGCCACTTTAGAGTCTAGTTGTTCTAAATATAAAATTAAAAGAAGTAGAGGAGATGAGCTCCAGAAATGGAGACAGAACACACGGAGTGTTGTTGTTGGGGTTTTTTTTGGCCTGGGACAGGTTCATTTTGGTGACTTAAGAGTCGTGCCCGAGCACTTGAGCACCTTGCCAGACACAGCGCAGCTGAGGACCAGCAAGCAGGGACAGTGTATGCCTGGGAGCCCCGGGAGAGCTGGAGACTCAGACCTGTGGAGGCCGAGTCTGCATCTTAACACGATCCCTGTGAGATTCAGAAGCAAATTAGAGTTCCAGGGGCGCTGCTTGAAAATGATGAGGTCTGCTTATGCATCACCTGGCGTCCGTGCTGTGGCTTTAGCATGTGAATACTGTGGCTTTAGCATGTGAATACGTAATCCTTCCTAATTCCCCAGGGGCTAGTCCTAGAAGAAAATGGCCATGTCAACCTGCATTTTCTCCCTACTTATCCTCCTACTTTTGGATACATTCCTGGTGGAAAATATCAAGGCAGGGAATTTATCCTCCTACTTTTGGATACATTCCTGGTGGAAAATATCAAGGCAGGGAATTTTGCACGGGGCGGGGTGGGGGGTGGTTAGAGAAATTTCTGTGGATTATACGTACATAAAAGAAAGACAGACTAGGGACTGAGGAATTGGGAAAGAGCTGGAAAAATTTGAAGGAGACCAAAAACTCCAAGCTTATTTTTGATCTTGACATGGTTAAAACATTAAAAAAGTGCTTGTTGACTCCGGGTTCTTGGTTGTAGCAATCAACCAGTGCTGCTTGATGTAAGCAGCAAATAAATTGCGTGGATGGATGTCACCTGATTCACAGGGTCTCTGGGAGGGCTGGCGAGTCAGGCTGTGGCTGCGCGGCCAGGGCTGGAGCCTGAGTCAGCCTGCAGAGCAGGTCTGGTGGACACTCGTGTTATCGCAGAGGCGGACACTGCCTCTCGCACCCTGGGTGCCGTTGGTACTGAACCCTGCATGCCATGCCAGCCCTGCTGCGGCTGGAACTCTGCATTCTCTGTAGCATATCTCTGTTCCCAGAGGGAACGTGGGGGGGGGGGGTTCTTGGGGGGAGGGGGGTTCATCTGATTGGTTGTGCCCAGATCATGTACCTTTTTTTCCAACTGCAAGGGAAGTTGGGAAAGCAAGTTTTTGGCATTTTCACTGTCATTGTGGGAGGTGAATACTGCCTCATTAGGTTGGGAAATTCCATATATATAGAAACAGGGTTGAGATGCAGGTGGACAAAAAGAGTGACAAGTGTTTGATAGGGTTGCCTGTGTGTGTGCTCACACGTACACACGCATGCACGCATGTGTGAATGAGTGTGTTCCGTTTACTGGAGACATTTATTTCAGTCAGACACCTTTCTGATTTTATGATGAAGGTTGTTAGTAGAAAAATAAGATCCATTTTGCAGAATTTTGCTTCTCTGTTAAAAATGCTCACATATGGGGCGCCTGGGTGGCACAGCGGTTAAGCGTCTGCCTTCGGCTCAGGGCGTGATCCTGGTGTTATGGGATCGAGCCCCACATCGGGCTCCTCCGCTATGAGCCTGCTTCTTCCTCTCCCACTCCCCCTGCTTGTGTTCCCTCTCTCGCTGGCTGTCTCTATCTCTGTCGAATAAATAAATAAAATCTTAAAAAAAAAAATGCTCACATATATATCATGAATACCAAATGCTTATCTATCTATCTATCTATCTATCTATCTATCTATCTATCTAATCTATCATGAGTACCAAACACTTTCTTGGGTTGCATTTAACCAGGAGAGAACTTGATGCTTTCTGTGGGATTAAAAAGCTTCCTAGCGCTCATTCTGAAATACGGAGTTCATTACATTCACTTTCTAAATGAGAATCACATTTAGCGACTCCCCGACCATGTAATCAAGATAACGAGAGATTTTTGATTTGCCCGCGAGTGCCTCAGTTGTGGAGTACACACGCTGACTTGTGTTCTGATGGGAGGTTGAGAGATTACCGCTGCCTCTGCGTACATGAGACACAAAGCAGGAAACAGAACCAGCACGCACCGTGTCACATTTGTACCGAGATAACACTGAGGAACAGCTGTGACTCTTTCAAATGACTCCATTTGTTTGATAATTGCTGGGTAAAAATAGTGCCACTATGGGCTATTTCAGGATGGCAGATGGCGTTCTAGATTATGTTCCTCTCCATGTGCCCAAAAAGAGCAGGATCGCATCTTTCAGAAAATCATTGTCTGAGTGTGAGATAGCATCAGGGAAGGGGCAGGGCACCGTTTCAGGCGCTATTGTGCAGACAGGTAGGAAGCAGAGGTTGGGCTGTATGGGAAACGGAACGGAATTATCCCAGCCTGAGCAGCGATGGGAAATAGAGGCATCTGTCTGTTGCCTAGGAACAGACAGAGCTTGTGCCTCTGCTGCAGCTGGAGGAACCAGGTCATTTACTCTCAGAGTTCACCCATCAGTTATTCAAACAGAGCTGAAATGAGCCTTCTTTCCTTCTGGCTTCATGAGGGGGTGTTCTCGTTAGATCCCCTCCTAGCTGTCTTCCACTCAGCAAACTGCTCTGAGGCTCCTGATGCATCCTCTCGAAACTGTGCGATCAGAAGTCTGCATTACATGAGAGTAAAGACAATAGGTTCTCTTCTGTAGCTGGCCCTTGGCTCTTTTTCTCTACTGAGAAGCCAGCGGAGCTCCATGCGAGCGGAGCACAGCAGTCTTCAGCCTTTCATCTGAATGGCCTGTGATATTTGACCGCTTGTTGGCATTCTCACGCGCTCCTCAGGGAGGGAAGGTCGTCACACACACACTCCCACCTGTAGGTCTAGAGTCAAGGAGGGAGGCAGGAGCACTGATCTTTTGTGAAGTCCGAGGGCCCACTTCTTGGTCCTAAGAAGGTAGGACAAAATTTTGCAACTTTACCTATATATGTGAATCTGTTTTGGAGCTTTATAAAATATATATTCCAAAGAACTACCCACCAAAATTCTGATTCATTGCAGCCTGGGACCCTAGGGGTTTAAAAGTTTTCCAGGTAATTAGAGCTTAAAAGTCAGTCCCATTTTCTCCTTACTCAGCCCCTGCTTAAGAGTGTCAGACCCCTAGAACCAGCTGGGGGACAGGAAGGCCTGGGCACAAAGTTCTTGGGCTTCCTTGTTCCTGTCCAGAGCTGAGTGCTTGCCCTATGTCCTTCTCCCTAGGAAGCTCTGTGCACTGACCGTCACGTGGTACCCACAAAGATGGGTTCCTTGGTCTTCAGAGTTGGGGTGGGAACACTAACTCTCTCAGGAGGACAGAAGAGGGGAGTTGAGGTTTGTAGTTGGGTAGAAACATAGTAGAAATATTTAGGAGGTGACTAGGCTGTGGAAAGCTGATTAGCAGAGCCCTAATCCCTGGGTGTTTCTGACCAGGAAGAGTGATAAGAGCAGAACGTTCTAGGCACATTAGGCACACATCATAAATATATCCGGCCCTGTAGGTGTGTGAATGCCTCTTAATTCCCCTCACTGTTCTCTGGGGGTCTGAGGAAACTCAGCTTAAATAAGAGTATTGTAGTATGCAGCAGCAAGTAATTTAAAAAGTGAATGACATGTAGTTCCTATTTACCTTATTTTTTCTTATAAAGAAAGAAAGTCAGTGGTTTTTATTACATTGAAAATGAAGGTGATTATAAAACCTTTAAAACATTCTCAGTATAATGATGAAAAAAAAATTGAATACTTCTCCTAGAAAGCCACAAGCCAAAGGCAGTTATTTCTTGGCTGTTTTTTTTGCTCAGTTATGTAAACGTCCATTTGTGGGAACAGCAGAGTTGATCCAGAAATCTCATTTTTTAAAGAGCGGTGAGAAGGAGCCATGCTAGTCCATGCACGAAAAGAAACTCCGCTGGCAGCTCTGACCACGTGCAGGCCTCCCCCCTGCTGGCATACGACTGACGCGCAGTGGGTGTGACATTCAGGTAGACCTGGCCAGAAATCACTCTCACTGGCTACTTGTTCACACTTGAAACAAACTCACATCGCTCACACTGGCTTGCCAAACCCTCAGGGCTTTGATTCGAAAAAAGGAGAAAGAGAAGAAATTTCAACCAGGTTCACATCAAAACCTGTGTTTTGGAGCAATCTGAATTACTGAATCTTTTTCAGCCCCCACGTGCTCGCCCGCCCCACCCTCCCTCCCTCCCTCCCTCCCTTCCCCTCTTCTTCCCTCCCTCCCTCCCTCCCTCCCTCCCTTCCTTCCCTCCTTCCCTCCTTCCCTCATTCCTTCCTTCCTTCCTTCCTTCCTTCCTCCCTCCCTCCCTCCCTCCCTCCCTTCCTTCCTTCCTTCCCTCCTTCCTTCCTTCCTTCCTTCCTTCCTTCCTTCCTTCCTTCCTTCCTTCCCTCCCTCCCTCCCTCCCTCCCTCCCTCCCTCCCTCCCTTTCTCACTTGCTTCTTTCATATCAGCACAGAATCCAAAATGAGCTTGAAGCTCTGTGCCTCCTGGTGACGTGGGCTAGCATGAGTGAGAGAACATTAGAAAGATTTTAGCTAACCTGCAATGGGGGGTGTAAGGATACCAAGTGGGAGTGGCTTGGAGTGGCAGTGTAGGAGCTGTGAGGATTTGTCTAGACCCTATGTCTGTGAGGAACGCACATTTACTTTATACTGTTTATTTAGGATGATGACCATGTTGGCTCAAGACCCCCGGACCACCTGCTGGTGTGACCACTCTAAGCTACTAACAGTCTCTAATGTGCAGAGTTGGGTATCTCTTCCCCACAATTTCCTGCTATGAATTTGGTTTCTTTGTGTGAGTCCATTTATCCCAATAGACTTAATGTGCTTCTCAGGAAGAGGTCAGCTATCTCCCACCCAGAATACCACCAAAGCAGTTACCAATGTGTTTATTTACACATGGCAAGCACTTAGTGACTTTATTATTAATTAATAATATTTTATTATTGATTTCCTTAGATGGCTCCCATAATGATTTAAAAACAAAAAGGAGAAGTGTGCCTTTTCTTGCCTCTCCTATTTGGCCTCCAAGTTAACAAAATGAATGATGGAGGGATTGCAACTGCCAAGAAGTAAGGATTCCTTTTTGGCAGTACCCACAGATGCTTAGCGCCCCTTTACCTCGGTGCTCTTGGCAAATAGTCAGAGCTCAGTACATGTTCTCCTTTATCACTTTGGGCACATCACTTTACCTCACTGGACCTCGGCTCTAATATTTTATGATTCATGACTTTGTGACCCAAATATTATTCCCAGATCCCCCATTCCCATGGTCCCGTGATCTTTTATTGCCAAAAAATGGCACTATCACCAACATCTTCATTTTAGGGAGTCTGTTCTCTGATACCTATCCCATCCTCCCTGTTCACCCTTTCTGGTGCCGTCAGCCCAGCAGACCTCCAGTCCATTGCCCTACCACATTTTCATTGTTCACAATGCCCTGTTTCTCATTCCTTTCCTTTTTTTTTTTTTTTTTAAAACAAGTTTAGATTGTACAATCTGTCAGTATAGTTATTTAAGCAGCTAAATGTTGCAGGAGAAAAATACATAATAGTGCTCATTGAGCTATACATTCATGACATAAATCTAAAATTAACCCTTGATGCTCCCTGACATTGTACTTACCCGTGCTTAGTATATTTATTCTACTTTCCAGAACACTCACACTGTCTTCTCTTGCCCCAAGCTCCCTAGGCGGCTTTCCCATTTACCCTCAGCTGATGCCCTCGCCTCATAATTTATTGAGAAAATAAAAGTAGTAAGGCAGGCCCAATACTGATCATCAAACTTGACAGCGCTCCTACATCTTTATCCAGACCCCATTCCCCACCTGTGTCTGCAGAGGAAGTATCTTTGTTCCCGTCAAAGGCTGTTTCTACTTCTTCTGTTCTAGCTTTGTCACAGATATACTGAGGGCGCATCCTCATTTGTCCAGTTTAATAAGGGTTTGCATTTGTCGGCCTGGCATAATTATGAATAAATAGTTCCCCTTATAAGTGACCCAGTTGGGACAATAAATTATAGAGGCCCCTTTGTCACAGGACAAAGTTCCAAATATGGGATGATCTGTTTCTAGGCTCACCTTTCAGATCATCTCTATGCCAACATTACGCTGACCTAGTTACTTCGCAGGTTAGCTGGTTACCTAGCTTTATAATAAGTCCGGACACATGGTGGAGCAACTGCTCCCTTCTCTTTGTGCAAGTACAAGTGTATCGGCTCTTCTTGGCCCTTGACTATTTGTGCGTTTTAGAATCAGTTTACAGATTTCCACACAGTCCTGTTGGGCGTTTGATTGGAGTTTCGTTGGGGTCTCTAGATCAACTTGGGGAGGATCGACATCATTATAAAAATCAAATCTTTCTATTCATTAACACATGCATTGTTCTATTTAGTTTTTCCTTAATATTTTTTTTTGTGAAATGTCACAATTTTCTGCATCCAGCTTGAGCATATATTTTGTTGACTTCTTGCTAGGTATTTTTACGGTTTTCGTTTCTCCTGTAAATGGTGTATTTGAAACATTGTGTCTTACTTTGTTGTTCCTCTGGTGCATTAGACCTGCATATATTGTCTTACATGCAAACAGTTTGCTATGTTTTCCTTTTACTTTTAATAGTGTATAAATCTGTCCGGATTTTCTATGTAGATAATCACATCACTTGCAAAAAATGATGATTTTGTTTCCTCTTTTCCAATCCTCCTGCTGAAAGAAAAACCCCACTTTTTATTGACATACAGTCTATACACAGGGAAGAGCACAAATAAGTTTACCTCTTGACACGTTTTCACAAAATGATCATACTTATTTAGCTAGTACCTAGAGGAGGAAACAAAACGTTATTTGTGCCTCAGAAACCACCTAATGCTCCCTCCCATCACTACGTCTCTGAAGAATAACCCAGAATATTTGTCTGGTCTTACTGACTCGGCTCGTTCACAGCTGCCTCTCTCCAGGGTATCACTCTCTCCCTTTCTGCTGGAATAGTCCCAGAAACATACAGACAAGCTTTCAAATTCATCCTTCTTAAATAATTCTTCTTGACCTATGTCTCTTTCTAGCCAGGGCTCCATTTTGCTGCTCCCCTTTTCAGCAAAACCTTTTGAACAAATGTCTCATGGTCACTGTCTGTACTTCCTCACTTTATGGTTTTCTTTTCAACTTACTTGACTCTGGCTTTTGTCTTTGGCATTCTACGGAAACAGCTCCTGTCAAGATTCCAGTGACCTCCATGAGACCAAATCCAATAGAAGGCCCTGGCCGTATCCTTCTCCATCTCTTCGCATTATTTGATATAATTGGCCCTTGCTCATCTTGAAATGCTTCCTTTTCACGGTTTCCATTTATTCAATTGTGTGGTTACTTGTCTAATGCCCCTTTCTCTACCTAGACTCCAAGTTCCACAGGAGGAGGGTGAGAGCTAACTTTTTCACTGCTCTATCCCCAGGATCTAGTCCAGTGTCTGGTATATAATAAATTGACAGATATTTGTTACCTGGGCCTTTGGGATGACAATGCATATCTCGTCATTTTGTGTCATATCTACTTGGTTGCCTTACAGGTACCTCACATTCAACAGGTTCCTTAATGTGTTTATAATCTTATTCTATAAACTCTCTCCTCCACTAGTATGTCCTCTCTCAGTGTGCACGCCTACCATCCATTAAACCAGAAACCTTAACTCCTTCCTCTTCATCATCCCTGTACCCAGTCCATCATGAGTACCTGACTACACCACGCCTAAATACCTTTTTCAAACCATCTACTTCCCTTCACCCCGATTCTCATCCTTCAGGCATGCCGCCATGTTGAATGTTACTGTCGCAGCTTTTGGACTCTTGTTCTGAGCTGTTCTAAACTCTGACATTGCTCCTTTCCAGTCGGTTCTCTAGATGGCAGCCAATGGTGGCACTTTCAAAAATATAAGCCTAATTAAATTACCCTCCTATAGTAGAAATTGCACCTATATTCCAGCCTCCAAAATGTAAAAATAGAATTAACGTATAGGGTAAGCAAGACAGTGCAGGACTGCACTATCGAATATGAAGTAACAAATACTTATCAAGTCATTTGTATTTCATTTTTGTGTTGCTATTTTCCCAAATCTTCAGAACATCCTTTGGATTTCTCTACAACTATTTTATCTTCTACAAATATTGACCCATCAGGCACTTCTATTTCTGCACTTACCTTTTCTTTAAATTGAAATCTGTAGATGTTTTGTATAACAGAGGACAGATTTGCACTAAAAACTGGAAAGAAATGTATAAGCACAACTAGTTATGTGGGTCGATGCACAACCTGGAAATTCATTCCTCAACAATAACAGTTTTGTAAAAACATTAAAACGAGAACTGCTCAGGCTTCCCACATTAATATTAAGGTTTGTTACAAGTGATCCAAGGAGGTGAATTTTGTAATTACTAAAGGCTCTCTGTGCTTTAGTCAATTATATTTAGATAGTCTACAACAAAAACCAAAACCTGGATTTAAAATGGTCATTAAATAGCTTCTTTTCTCCACTGGTTGGTGCCTAAGTCATTGCTCGCAGAAAAGCTCGGCCAATTGAAGGACAAAGTTGAAAAGTCTCTTGTTTTTGATGACGTGCATGGTTTTTAAATTTGAGAGCAACAAGGCGTGACTACTTTCCTGTTTCCAGAATTAGCAAAAGTAGCAAGACAAGATTAATAGGTGGGTTCATTATGCCTAAGAAATTGACTGTTTTTTTTTTTTTCTTCAGAAAATAATTGCTTTTCTGGAGTGCAAAAAGCTTTTGCTCATTCAGTGTCAAGGTCTGTTATGCTGATTGGGGGATGAAGTCACTCTTCCCACTGTTTGTAGCGCAGAAAGTCAATAAGTGTGATTGACAGCTTTGTGCAACATTGAAAAGTCTCCAGCAGATTTCTCACTTGGGACCCACTAAAAACCAGAGGACTCCAGGAAATAGTCAAACTGTCCTCTTTTGACATAGGGCCATAAACATCATGAAATGATTTATCCCATGAAAGATTTGAGCAAAATAATCTACTGATTTCTTTGGTTGGGCCACACCCTGTTATTTTTTCTCCTTAAGGGCTGCTTTTTCAGAAAGTTTCGTTAGAAATACATTATCTATCTAATATTGTATAACAAAATACCTTCTTTAAATGGGTACAGGGAGGTAGTGGAATGGAATGCTTAAGATCATGGGCTTTTGAATCAAAGATCTGAATTCAAGTTTTTTTTTTTTTTTTTTTTTAGATTTTATTTATTTATTCGACAGAGAGAGACAGCCAGCGAGAGAGGGAACACAAGCAGGGGGAGTGGGAGAGGAAGAAGCAGGCTCATAGCGGAGGAGCCTGATGTGGGGCTCGATCCCGTAACGCTGGGATCACTCCCTGAGCCGAAGGCAGACGATTAACCGCTGTGCCACCCAGGCGCCCTGAATTCAAGTTTTGACTCAGCTTGTTGTGTGACCATGGGTGAATTTCTTACCTACTCTGCCTCAGTTTCTTTATCTATAAAATGGGGAAAGAGGATCGGGTCTCCCATAGCATTTTTGTGATAATTACATTTATTTATGTAAAATGCATGGCAGGTAGTGAAAGTTATTACTACTATTTCTGTTACTATCGTGGTTATAGGGAATGGCCAAAAGTTCTTCTTTGGTCTTTCAGGGAGCACCAAAGGTAAATTCAGCCTGGTGTTAACATCTGTGGATGGATGAATCTTTGCACAGGTAGCAAGGTTAATGTTTAATTAATGGCCACCTGAGCTTGACAAAGCAAGTGGATATTTGGAAATAAAATGGAATCCCTGTTTTAGGGTGTTATAATAGAAAGATAGATCTTATTTCTATCTATTTTTTAAAGCTACAATGGTGAGAATAAAGCTCCCTATATAATGTCACATCTGATAAGTCTCTCTCACATTTGGATTTTTGGCAACATTGGTACAAGATATTAAGATCACATTCCTCAAAGGAGGCCCAGGGAAAAGAACAAAAGAGGTTTGCGGCCACCAAGAACATGCCACTCAGGCCAGCCATTGGTGAATGAGTGTCACCCTTTACAGTGGAGAAAGATCAAGAAGAGGCAGGACATTGTTCTGCTTTGAGTTAGGGGGAACGTGAGCACACTTTCCATCTCCTTCTAACTTTAGTTTCAGATGTTGGAAGAGTGGGTGGGTATCTTTGGTGGAAGTGTAGAGGGCTGGATGGGTCGAGGGCCTTGTGACCATGGGTAGTTTGGGTTGGTGGGTTAGAGGGAAGATTGTTGCGTTAAATGAAAGGAGGAGCCAGGGTGGGTGCTGGAGCTGAGGTTGTGGAGCAGGGCACGGGAATAAGAGAGAAGGGGTGTTGGGTTTTTGTTCAAGTGCCATTACATTTCCTAGGTTAATAAGAGGGGCAAGGATTCAGGTTCGTGACCCTGTCCAAAGTGGAGGGGCTACATTATTCCCTTGGGCCCCCTGAGTGTGGAGTTCCAGAGGAAAGAAGGAGTTGGGTCATCTTAAATCTCATATCTCATCTTTCTTTTTATTTCTTTTTATTTTTTTAAAGATTTTATTTATTTATTTGACAGAGATAGAGACAGCCAGCGAGAGAGGGAACACAGGCAGGGGGAGTGGGAGAGGAAGAAGCAGGCCCATAGCGGAGGAGCCTGATGTGGGGCTCGATCCCATAACGCTGGGATCATGGCCTGAGCCGAAGGCAGACGCTTAACCGCTGTGCCACCCAGGCACCCCTAAATCTCATCTTTCTTAATGACACTTTCCCCCACTCCTCACAAAAAAAGAAAAAGAAAATCCCAGAACCACTCACCTTCTATAGAAAATACAATTTTCACTTCTTTTTAGAGAAAAGAAACCTGAGCTCTTTGTCTACAATTCTTTTATCTGGATCCAGATTTTTATAAAGCCTTCAAATTCATTGATACATGAAAAAGCCAGGCCGCTGTTGACAGGAATTGTGTATGTTAATAAATTATGCATAAGAGTAGCAGAAGAAAACCAAGCCTCTGGGGTTGTATGGAACAGTTTCCTGGCTGTGGTTCTGTGAGTGAAGGGTACAGGGCTGGCAGTGGGGGGCGGTGGCTGGTGAATGAGGAAAACCAGCTTGGCTGGGTTGATTTTTCTCTTTGAAAAAGACCTTGTGCCCAAATGTCATACATATCATTTTGCTTGAATGGATATGAACGATGCTGACAAAATAAATATAGGTCCTGGAGTGCAAGGACTCCCTGTTGGGGACTCTACCTTAGGTGGTTCCACTAGAGGAAGAGGTGACATTTGGCCCCCAGCTGGGAAACTGTTCCATTGGCTTTTGCTAAGGTACCGTCGTCTTTCTTTTGCCTCTTAAAATTCCACTGATTGCTTCATTTTTCTTCTGGCTCTAGAGAAAGCCAGTGTTTCATTCCCTGATGTGCATATGAGAGCTGGATTCTTTGATTTGCCTTCTCACCTCTCCTTCTAGAATATATACCCCATGTTCATACACGTTCTCTCTCTATCTCTGTCTCTCTTGCATCTGGTCTTTATGGCAAGCACAGTTTCATCTTTTTACCCCCTTGGAAATTTGAACACCCACTTGCATTTTAAGCCAATGATTTCTTGCCTCTACTCTTGAGGATATGAGGTGAGGGGGATTTCAGAACAGTGAATCTCAGCTCCCTGTTGACTCACGTTGGGTGATTTGAGTGGCAGCTGCTGGAGCTTGCAGTCCGTGGGATCAGGTTCATGTGCCTTAGTAGCTGCCAGGCAGTACTGGGAGCTGCCGTGGGGCTAGAGGGACTGATACCTGGGACCTTGCAGCTACTAACTGATTATGCGGAAGACAGCAACAAGGCCCTTTGCATGGGGAAAAGGCGATAAAGACCAAACAACTTATTAGAATGGGAACAAGATGAAAAGAGAGGAAAGAATCATCCAGAAAACATGATAGAGGGGCGCCTGGGTGGCTCAGTCGTTAAGTGTCTGCCTTCGGCTCAGGGCGTGATCCCGGCGTTCTGGGATCGAGCCCCGCATCAGACTCCTCTGCTTGGAGGCTGCTTCTTCCTCTCCCACTCCCCCTGCTTATGTTCCCTCTCTGGCTGGCTGTGTCTCTCTCTGTCAAATAAATAAATAAAATCCTTAAAAAAGAAAAAACAACAGAAAACATGATAGAATGTAATCCCAGGCTAAGAGAGAATTGAAGAAGTCAATGGGGAAGGACCAAAAGGATAAGTTTGATAGAGATGCTTTGATTCTTGGAAAATTCTCATTTCAGTAAAAAGTAGTCAATTCGTTTGTCAATTGTATTACATAATAATGTGTCCATGTTTTGACACTTACATATTGCTTTTTTTTAAAGGTTGTTTTGGAAAATGTGTGAGGGGGGGGAAATCCCTGTAGCAAGTGGCAAGACCCCAGTGAAAATGGATAAATGCAAAAGAGAATTTGACCCCTATCATAGAGAAGCCCAGGGATGAGGCTGCCGAGGTACAGCCGGACCCAGGGACTCAGATGACGGTTTCATGCGTTTCCCTCCCTCCTTCCCTTGTTTTCTCCCTCTCTTACTTTCTCTTTCCCTGTCTTTCTTTCCCCTCTCCTTAGCTCCCTAACCCCTAACCGATAATCCTCTCCTCTTTTTCCCAGTCTCTCATTCTTTCCCTTGGCTTTCTCCCACTCTGACTCTCCCCTCCTCCATTCTCCCCTCCCCTCTCCCATCCCTCACCCTCACTCCCTCTCTTTCTGTCAATCTCTGTGTCCCTACCCATTTCTCTCCCTGATCCCACTCTCTCTGTCTCCTGCACTCTAGCCTACGTCCCTGCCCCTTGCTCAGACTCTTTCACCCCCTTGTCCTTCATACT
Organism: Ursus arctos; assembly: GCF_023065955.2. Lineage (NCBI taxonomy): Eukaryota > Metazoa > Chordata > Mammalia > Carnivora > Ursidae > Ursus > Ursus arctos. The sequence goes on along the minus strand of NW_026622930.1, from coordinate 37,074,842 downwards.
TGTCACATGTTTCTCTCTTTGCCCCGCCTCTGCTCCCTCCTGCTCCCCTGATAACCCTATGTCTCCCTGCCTCCATTTTCTTTCTTGCCCTGCCATGTACCCCCCCCCCCCCCACCTCCTGTCCTCTTGCTCCCTGGTCCCCACCCCTCTTAGAGTTCTGCTGTCCCTATGCTAACCTTACTCCAGGGCAGGCTTCTCTCTATAGTGAACTGCTGGCTGCTCCAGACTTACATTATGCAGCTCAACCTTCCTGGGGGAAAGAGAGTTCCTCTTTCATCATCGTGGTAGAAAAAAATCCCCAGGGTTTTCTCTTATTTGGCTCTATGGGGCTGGAATATGCAGAGAGGCCTCAGAGCTAAGGAGGAGTGGTGGCACCTGTTTCAGAACCATGGAGACTAAAGTTCAGGAAAATCAAGGTGCTAGAGAAGGAGTGTTAGGAATTAGATTCAGAAGAAAGAAGAAAGGGTATTGGATCCTGGGCAGGCAAAATATAACGGGCCACTACTGTTACTACTGGACGGCCTACTGACTAGGAGTATTCTACTGAAAATATCCTTAATATTATGATCCACATTTAAAAAGCTAAAATAATCTAAAAATCTCAGGAGGATGCAAAAGAAAGGTTTGTTTCTCAGTTCGCCACAGCCCAGTGTGGATGGGGTAGCCTTCCGTGAGGCTTCCCTCAGTGTGACAACTTTGGGATTGTGATTCTTCTCAGGGTGGGGCTATCCCAGAGTCTTTCACTTCCAGCCACGTGAATGGGAAGGAAAGAGTGCAGAACACACAGGTTTTATGGCCATGCTCAGATGGTATACAGAATTTCTGCCCACATCCCACTGGCCGGAACCCAATCCCTTGTTCCCACTCTAACTATAAGGGATGCTAAAAATTTAATGTTCCTATGTGCCCAGGAAGAAAATGAACAGGTTTGGGGAACACATAGCACTGTTAGGGCCATAGTCAGCTTGTTTGGATGTGTGGCTGGAGGGCAAGTAGCCAAGAACTGAACCAAAAGAAAGTTACTGCTGGGTATTTATGAGATGGGCATATACGCTTTCCTCTGAAAGGCCTTCCGTACTTTCTTTAGATCTAGGCTTTATCCGGAAATCCTCCTCTTCTCATGAAGCCTTCCAATATGGCACTGCATTTAAGAGCTTGGACTTTGGAACCAGGAACGAGTTAAACCCCAGCTGCCCCATATTCTAGGGGTCACGTTGAGCAAATTGGCCTCTCTGAGCCCTTGTTTCCTCTCTCACATACTGTGCAAGAAAATATCATTAATAATAATCCAAATTTTAAAAGCATTCAAATCAGTTTGGTGGTTGTGCCGTTTTCTTTTTATAGCTGTGATTTTACTTAGCAGCTCAGCGAAGCTCGGCAAGTCGGTGGGACATCTGGGCGTGGGCTGCGCTGTAGGCTCCCATTCTCCATCCACTAGCATCTTCCAATTTCAGACCTAAAGAGAAGTTCTTTGGTCACCCATTCCATTTTGCAGAAGAGGACACTGAGGCCCAGGGAAGGTGTTTGCCTGTGCACGCAGTCGCGTGGCAGGCTGGGTGGCCGAACTGGAGAGCCATCCCCCCTCCGGCTGCCCTCTGGCCTTTCCTGTTTCCAGTCCTGTGACCTCACTGAGCTGGAAACGAAGGCTCCACGGTTCTACAATGCGGCTCTAAGGAGAGCCTGCCCATTTCATTAAGTGGCGGACCTCCCCCCCACCCCGGAACGACCCCCGACACTTACACGGGAATATTTTTTCCGTGTTCGAACCATAGAGACTGTCCTAGCTACAGAAACTGTGGTTTAAAACTTGTCAGTTTTACAGAGACGCTGCTGCAGCTCATTGAGGGGTGATAAAGACATAGGTAATTGCTGTAGAATAATACCGCTGCCAGGAAGATGATTGAACTCCCACACAGAAGGTGAACAGATGGTATATTTATTGAAATTCATAGGCTGTGAGATGGAATAATTTAACTGATGGCTGGGCACCCTCCTTTCAGGCTGAGGGAGGCTCCCGGAAGAACGAGCGTGCCGCTAGGTGGCGTGACCAGCCAGGGCCCCGGGGCTGTCTGCTCTCTGAGAAGGAGACCCTGATTCTGTGCGCACTGAAGAATCCCTTCAGCTCATGTCCTAAGTGGGACTGCAAACCTTCCCTGTTTTTTTTTTTTGTTTTGTTTTTAAACTTAAAATCACTTTAACTATAAAGCAAATATATAGCACTGAGGACTTTTGCCTGGAGAAAGAGCAATCGAATGACAGGGTCTTAGATCACTAAAGAGTTGGGGCCATGGGTTGGGGGTTGGGGCCGTGTCGGGACCAGGAATAGCTTTGGGTTCTCTAGAGTCTCACAAATCATTGGCCCATGTGGTCCCAATGACATTTTCTTCCTGCCTGCTGCCTCCCTCCTCCCTGCTCAGCCTTGCCTTCTACTTGCAGTGCAGAAGAGCAGAAAAAACACTGGCTCTAGAAACTTCATTTTGGAAGTTGATATAGTTTATAACATGTTGTTAGAGGAAGAGTAAAGGAATCCATTGGGAACTGATGTGAAGGGGTGGAGGCAATTATAGGATGGAAAAGGTAGGTCGGTAAGTTAGCCTGTGATGGTTACCATACCCTTATTTCTGTTTTCTTATTAATTATTATTAGAAGTTCTTCCCCTAACGTTGGTTTCTAAATGCAGAGCGCTAAAAAGCTCTGTCAGTGACTCTGAGTTGCCCATTCCTTCTGATTTTATGTGGGAACCACTTCCTGTTGATGTTTGATTTCCCACAGGAACCCATTCATTCACGTAACAAATACTCATTGACTCTTTCTTTGTTCAAGCTTTTATCTTTTTCTTATGTCTGTTTTCTCATCTGTAAAATGGGGATAAATACCCATCTCCTAGGATTGTTGTAAGTATTAAGTGAGTATTTTTATGTAAAATACTTAACGCCTGGCAGATAGGAAGTACTCAATAAATGTTAGCTGCTGTGTAGTGCTCCTACCACCACCACCACTACCTACTACTGTATTATTACTACTATTACTACTGTATTGCTACTATTACTACCACTACTATGGGACTTCTCTTAATTTGGATTTTGAGCCCCTATTTCCCTGAATTGCAGAAAAGATCTGATCTCATCAATTTAAGGTAAATTTATTATCTTCTGGACTTTTAGGTAAATAGTTCATTTGGAAAACTCCACTCTCTACCACTTTACTTCTCTTCAGAGGATGAGCTAACCCTTTGGGGTTTACATCCAAACTTGCAGGGGAGGCAGGGCCATGTGGCCCTTAATCACCCCCCATCTGTGTTGGGAAACTTTGTCTTTGCAGCAGTTTGTTCTTTGGCCTCTGTCTGTATACATCTCTGAGGTCTGAGCTGGTCACTTCTGAGCCATTGTGGGGCCTAGTGTCGGTGGGGGATGAGATGGACAGACATCAATTAGAAGTTTTCAGATGTTCTGTGGCCTCTTGCTGGCCTCACACCAAGCTGGATCAGGGGTGTTTCTGCAAAGCTACAAGCTGTCTGCACTATACTCTGGGAACTGAGGTACAAGCCCCCTTGTCTTGGGGTCCCCAAACTTAAGGGATGTTCTATAATGCCCTGCTTAACTATTGTATTCCCCTCACCCCTCCCTGCCAGCTCATATGTAGCACCCTCCAAATTTTATTATTTTCTAACTTCTCAAATCAAAACTCATTATTCATGGAGGAGATTCAGGTGTGGAGCAGGGAAACTTGCACGGGGAGGGGCTAGGTTCTTGAGCGGTTGCTCTCAAATCATGGCGTGGAGGTGACCAGTGAGAGTTTAAGAAGTCCATCATCAACCACCACCAACATATGCCTTAACAATTGTTCTGGAACAAAATTCTTGGCTATGATCAAGTTACTAATTCGAACTGAAAATAGGTAGTGGTTGTAAGGCTAGAATGAACAAAGAAAAATTCTGGATTATAGGCTATACAAACAAATACAGTTTCTTTGACTGGATATAGGCCCATTCAACATAGGCCAATAAAATGCCCGATAGGGACCCTGTCACGCTCGTAAGGAATAAATGGGAGTAAGTTTCCACTTATGGACTTTGTGCTTGAAAATAGTTTATTTTATGCAATTTATGCTCATCTTATAACTTTGCCTTATTTATAAAGAGATACATAAACTCTAGCGCCCCTCCTTCCTCATCATATACTCGAAGACAGAGAGAGATTACCGAAGTTTCCTTTCACATGTTACTTGGGACCGGAATTAATTGATTGTTAGAACTGAGCTTTATCGTCTTAGCTTGCGATGATCTAGGTCAGAGGTCGACAAACTACAGCCCCACTGCGGAGGCAGCCTTGAACTTGAGGAGAGCAGGTGGGAGGAGCTGTGCTTTCCTCAAGCAACGGAGGTGTTCGAGTCATTTCCTCCCTCCTCTGCGGCTCTGAGAGTCTGCTGTGGTTTTATGCCGCCTGCGTAACCTGATTTGCGTCTTAAATGAATATCCAGCTACCACTTGGACTCTTTTCAGAAGAAGGAGAATGGCTTTTATGAAGCCATCTGTAGATGAAAAATAAATAGCCGCCAACAGTCCTGGAATATGTGATTGAAGGAGCTAGCACACAGAGAGTCAGACAGCTGATTTTCTCCCCAAGTCAAGTCGCTACTGAAGAGATTTCAGTATTGACAAGATAAGGGAGGCAGGCAGGAACCATCTGGAAGATAAAGGGAAAATAAAAGCCGTTTGAGAACCATCAGCACACTTGAATCAGGCCCAGGCCAGAGCTTGTCCTCTCATCCTGAATCCCCTGCCCCCTGGAGCTCTCAGGTCTTCTCTCCTCCTAGAGCCTGGCAGGCTATCTTAACAGTCGTGGAATTCCACCTCTGGTAGGGCTGCACCTGCTGTGCAGGGGGTTTTCCTGTAGACGCTCAAGGAACATTTCCACATCTGGACCCAAGTCCCGTTTTTATGGTGCTTTGGTCTTAATGATGTCAGAGGTTAGTCGTTGGATTAACCTTATTCTTCTTTTCTTCCTTTCCCTAGTCATCCCTAGCCACCACTTACCCCTCAGAAGCAAATTGTGAAAAATGTGGCAGATCTTAGCTTCGAATTGCAAAATACAGGAGTGAAACAAGGATTGAGGAAGTAAATATGATGAGTCAGAACAGTTCTCTCTAATTGAGTTTCTTCCTGACATTCCTCCTCTCTGATTCCCTCCCACTTCTCCTCCTTGAGTAAAGACCTGACCAGGAAAAGAGAGAGGGGAGAACTAGAGAAGAAGAGACCTCTTTTCCTCTCCCCTCTCCTGTCTTTCTCTTTTCTCTCTGCTGTCTCCCCTCTCTGGCTCTCCTTTCTCTTTTCCTCCTTTCCTCTTTGCCCTTCTCTAGTGTTTGTGCCCTGTTCTTCTTGCTCCCCACAAGGGAGACACAATTACTCCCCCCACGCCCCCTCCCACTTTGATTAGAGATATAAGAGTAAAGAAGGTCCATGCCTGGCATCCTGAAGGATGACCAGGAAATGACTGATCTTATGGAGGAATTTCTGTTGTTGTCATGGTACCGTTGTACAGTAGAACCAGCTGCTAGGTTTGCCTGGGCTGGAGAAATTCTCAGAGATCTCTGCAGATACTCACTGGTACTCCAGGACATCTGAAAGTTCCTATGGCTTCCTTCAGTGGGTCACAAACAGTAAATGAGATTGTACATCTGAGACCTGAAGGAGTCTTTCAGATAGCACAGGGAGATGTGTGCAAGAAAGACGTGACACAGACTCTGCCCATCGTGTGCCACGGCATTTCCATGGATCACTATTCAAGAAAACATGTCCCGTTGCCTATGTTGAGGACTGGGTGAGATGAGTTATCTTCTTAGAAGGAGGGCATAAGCCCCATTCCCACCATCACCAACGTGGCCTTGTCTGGAACTTAGGGACAACTTCAAGGAGGAGAGGGACAAGATGCACTCTATTTAACTGAGTTTATTTTTCATATTGGGTGGACTAGGGTCTCAAAGTTAAAAATTAAATTGAGTTATAGGAAATAGTTCTGTTTCTTGTGTACCAGAATTTGTAATTATAAAGTTTGTACTAAATAGAGTCATGTTTATTTTTAAATTATTTAAATTTTTTTCTCTGCACATATTTTTTTATTTTTTAAAATATTTTTATTTGAGATAGAGAGCACAAGTGGGGGGGAGGGGCAGAGGAAGACAGAGAAACAGGCTCCCTGCTGAGCAGGAAGCCAGACTGCAGGCCTCGATGGTGTAGGACCTGGTTTAACCCACTGAGCCACCCTTGGTGGGTTAAATGTGCCTATAGGGGCACATTTATTAAACACTTGGTATGTGCCACGTATGGTTCTAAATGATTTTTGTGCATTTTCTTACTTAATTCTTTTGATGACTTTGTGAAGCAGATATAACTAATGCTATTCTACGGAGGAAACTGAGGCTTTCAAAGGTCATTAATTAGCCTAAGGTCACAGAGTTGGAAGGGGTGGAGCTAGCAGTATGATTCTGGAGTTCCATTTGCTCCATATTCCCTAATACTTGAGGGTCAAATAGGCCATTGAAATCTGCTTTGCAGAAAACTGTTAGTGAAGCAAACGTTGCTTTGGCCAGGAAACCTTTCTGGGCCTCTTTTCATGTGCCGGGTGCTCTGGTGGCATGGGTTACAAAATGAAGAGCATTCACTCCCTCCAGGGATGGAACAACCTGCCCACATTTGGTTCTCACACATGGAAGATATTCAGTACGGATTGCTTTGAGTGAATACATTTGAAAGGTACAGAGCATCAGATAGACAAAGAGTGTCCGATTTCAAATGAAGCATCAAGAATATTGCAACCATGCTCATAGAAAGATCAGAATGAAAGGATCAGAACATTCATTCTGGTAGAAATACAGATTTGACTTTAGAACGGTCTCTGCCTTAGGCAGTGCTAGAGGCCTGTCGGTTAGAAACATAATCCTAGCTGAAGAAAGCTCTAGGGGACAATTGGGCTCAGAGCTGAGAGAGGCTGATCTGATCTGAGAAGGTTCTTTTCTTCTTAACATCAATGAGCTACTGATGAGGGAAATCAAAGTCAGTGGATCTCCCACAGTGGAACTGTGGTCATAAGGGAGAACTGATTTCTGGAAACAGCACCCCTTTCTTGGCATCCACAAAACTAAAAAAACAATTAATAAAGAGACTGATGTAGGTGGGAAATCTAGGTCATATTATAACTTCTATCACAACACACACACACACACACACACACACACACACAATTGAAGACTGGAATTACAACTAGGCTTCAGCTTTCTCTTAGAGAAAGAGGAGAGAACGAGTTCTAATCTCATGCCTTTGTCAGACCACAGGTAGTGACTTTGGTTGCCAGGCGGTGAGCGTAGTCTTGCAGCTGTCTGCTATTTTCTGGTTGGGTTGGTACGTCTATTCTGAAAGCAAATGGTCAGGAAGGCCTTGCTGTTGAAGCTATGTTAGGGCATTAGGGGTCTTTGGTAGTGAGTAACAGACAGCAGCTCTGGTTAATTTAAATCAAAAGGGAAATTACTGCAGCAATATAGGAAATCCCATAGGATAGAAGCAGCTGGCTCAGAAAGGGTGAAATTGGGTAGCCCTGAGGGTCTTGAGGCAGGAAGCGCTTCACATTTTGATCTCAGCATTGGGGCTGGCAACAGTGAACCCAGCCTTACTCAGCCTTTCCTTCTTTCCTCCCAATTCCACTCCAGCAAGGTAGGTTCTCTTTGGCCTGGCGTGGACTGGGTACCCACCTCCTGGCCAGTGGAAGGTAAACCTCTCGATTTAAGCCCCACAGACTAATCCAATGGAGAAGAGGTAATTCCTCAAGGAAATAGGTGGAGGGTTACCGGAGGAAAAAAAAAGGTGATGGGGATGCCCGATGGCCACGTGAGCACCGCTGTTGGAAGGGCTCAGCTCTGTTGACTGCAGCATAGATTTCTCAGCGTGGTCTTGACAGGCTTTTGTGATCTTGCTCCACCTTCCCTCCCAACATGCCTGTGACAGCTCCTCCCCGTGACCCTGCCACCTTCACACATCGTCCGTTCTCCCCAGTCTGACTTTCCTTTTCTGAATGTGTGTCTTTGCTCCCTCTGCTGCTCACCAGGACCTCATCTCTTCCTCTTGTGTACTCTCATAAAACTTTTTGTGTTTGTAAATAATAATAATCCTCTTATAATCCTCGTTTTCCCGGCCCAAGAGTTTCCTCCATACATATTGCTGTCACCATAGCAAATGCGGACAAAGTGCTCAATGTGACCCAGGCCTTTCCTAAGCACCACCTGTGCATTCCCCTGCTTAATCCTACCGACTATCCTGTGCTGCTTGTGTCTCTGTTTCACAGCTGAGGACACTGGCAGGGGACGTTGAGTAATCTGTCCAAGGTCAGACAACTCTAAGTGGCTGGAACAGAATTTGAACTTTGCATTCTGGCAGCAGTACCCTTGACTAGTCTTGACTCTTTCATGCCTCCTGCACCCTCCACATCCATCACCCATCTGTTCTACCTCTTAATTTAAGAATTTTGTTTTTCACCCCTGTGTTCCCACTGCCAAGCTACCAGCCCCCATCCTCCAAGCATCTGTCATTAACATAAACTTGCAGTATAGGTTGAAAGGGGCTTACAATGAAGAGCAAAAGTTGCTCCTCTCACGTCAGTCCACTCAGGAAATTCCAAGTGTTTTAGAAGTCCTGTGCCTAGAACCGGGACCATCGAATATATATGTCTTATTATATCACACTACCAGACATATTGTAATTGAGTGCTTCCTGCTCTGTTTGGAGACCACTTAACACACTCCTCCTTCAAGTGTATTCAGCACCCTATTGCCAAAGATATTTAACCAAAAAATTCAACATGATCATATTGCTCATCTGCTTATAATTAAAGATTTCCCATTACCTGCTGTGCCAGCGTAATTTGGTCTAACTTTACTTTCCAGTTGCTCTGTCTACCTCCTAGCCCCTTGCCCATAGGCCTCTACCTCTGAGCATTTTCTGTGTATCGCTTAGGAGAGGGCCTAGGATGTCCTGGGTGCTTTAGAATTTGGCAGCTCTACCAAATTACTTGCCATTATTTCAACATCTGTTTTTTCATCCTTCGCACAGTCTAAAAGGACCTTTGCATCTTGACTCCCCAGTGTGTCTGGCAAAGGTCCTATTTATATTCCAAAGCCCTGTGCAAATAGCCTCTCCTGTGGGAAGCCTTCCCCACTCATCACAGGTACAGTTGTTTCCTCCTCTGTTTCCATAATTATGGTAAAATACTTACCTGATATATAACTCTCCTAGGGCCCCCAAAACAAATTACCACAAACTGGGTGGCTTCAAGCAACAGAAATTTATTGTCTCATAGTTCTTGAGGCTGGAAGTCTGAAATCAAGGTGCCATAGGACCATGATTCCTCTGGAACCTAGCTACTGGTGGTATGTTGGCAATTTTTGGCATCCCTTGGCTCGCAGGTAGTTGCATCTCGGCCTTTGTAGTCATGTGGTGCTGTCCCTGGGTGTTCTGTGTTCACATGGCTATTTTCTTGTAAGGACCAGTCATGCTGGGCTAGGGGTCCACCCTACTCCACTATGACCTTATCTTAACTACTTACATTTGCAACAACCCTATTTCCAAATAAGCTGACATTTTGAGGTACCAGAGGTTGGGATGTCAGGATGTCTTTTTTTTGCAGGGGGAGTGCATGTGTGGCACAATTAAACCCATAACATCTATCTACATTGTATACTTTTGTAAATGTGTGGCCTCCCCTACTAGACTGTGGATCAGACCTTATTCATCTTTGTGCCACTTGCTCTGTTCCATTATGGGCACTTTTTAAAATGTATGGTGTTTAACTCCTTCCATCTCATGGAAGGAAATTGTGTGAAGGAAAGAGAGGAGTTGTATTTTCCTCCATAGGTTATGAATACAGCGGAAGGTGGGTTAGGATTTCTTCTCACTATCAGTGTAAATTCTACCAGTGACAATGCCTATTTGGTTGAGTACCCTTAGTGCTTAGAACATCCCTGGCATAGAGTAGGTGCTAAATGAATTTTACTAAATATTCATATTTTTGAGTTGGGTAGAAACTATTGAACGAGTGGTTTAAGATTATAAGAAGTAAGTTATAGATAATTTTAGAAACACTTTGTTGGTCTTTGCCCTGGCCAGGTCTTTGCTGTAGTTGTTAAGATGAATTCAGAAGCTCGAGCAAGTAAAGCTGATTCTTGTTAGCTTCTAGTCAGATGGTAAAACCCTGGTGTAAAGATAACCCCCTTCGGGGTGCTGAAGGCATGGGACTTTGCCTTTTACCTATAGGTCAGCATCCTCCTGAGGACTTTGTGGGCTTCCTCATGTCCTTAAAGGGTATCACAATGAAGGACTTTTTGCCAATATAATTCCTGAGAGAAGCGGACCCTGCTTTTCTGTCTATTCAGTACACAGGACACTGAAATCCAATTTTGCTCCTGTGTACTGCCCAAACTGGTTATTTAGCTCAATCCCTGTCTACTAGCTGGCATTAGCTGACAATTGCCTGGTCCCACTGGAACCACCCATCCCTAGCTTTTCCCAATGACTCCTACTTCCGTGGTTTTGTACTGTGGATGCCCTCAGTTATACCACATTTGGAACTTGATTTAGGACTGTCAACTCTGAGGAGGTAAAAATTTGCCTTGTTTCCTTCATTTTCCTGTTTTCCCACTGGCGTCCTTGTCCTTAGTTACACAGTCGGTTTCCCCACAGCATAGCATGTTATAGAAGGGGGAGGCCAGCTTCCTTTCAGGGCTTCTTGAGGAACAGCTCCGTATAATGTGAAATGCAAATCTGGGATTCCCTGTACCTCAGAGGCAATGGAGGGTTGGTTTTGAGTTTCCATGATTTTGTGAAGTTTTTGTTTGTTAATAATCACTTCATGTTCAGGTCAAACTATTGGGAAGAACTTTGAGTGCTGGCTTGCTCTGGCTTGAGTCATGAATCTTGGAAATATAGTGTGCTGAGCTAATTTTCATCTCAGGATTAAGAACAAAAGCAGCCACCCTGCCTCCTTTCAGATGGCGTGCTTGAAATCTGTCTCTATCACTAAAACATACTCTTTTCCACTTGCTGTGTGGTCGTTTGAATGACTGGGTATCAGGAGCCCACAGTTGTCATGACTTCAGATAAAGAGGAGCTGATGGGGAAAGAGAAAACTCTGCGTGCCCTTTGAGTGCTGGTGCATGAATAGGTGGAATAGGTCAAGGTTTTGGGAATGCTAATTGACATACCACATTCTTCTCACTGGGCCTGTGGAGGTGATTGACTGAGGCTTTGGCCCACTTTTGTCCCAGGTATTATATTTATGAATTTTTCCCTTTCCTAAATCTCATTACTATAATTAGCAGCTCCTCATCATAATTCATTTGAATATGCAGGACCACTGGGAAGTTAGAAACACAGCAATTATTGAAAGAGGGAGATCATTAAAATTCACTTACAGGAGATGAAGGAATAATTGTGAGCACAATTTTCTTAAGTAGCCTAAGACTTATGATCCCATCGAATTGCTTCTGTTACAGTTCGGGTCAAAGTAGAGTATCCTGTATTTACTTATCAACCACTTTGAAAACCTTCTCTTTACATTTCTTCTTTGTTCCTTCAGTGACCTAACATAGAGGACCTACCAGCACTAACTTATGCCCAAGGGCCATAAAGATAAGTGAAAGCCAATAGTATTCTCAGATGCCTGAAATTCTATCTGAACCACCACTTTAGCTTAAAGTCTTGATTTCTGCTAACAAATCTCTTCTGGGAAGCTCTAAGTTGTTATCAAGCACTGATACCTTTGTATGAAGGAGTTCTGTGAGTAGGGATGTTATTCTGTGAGTAGGGATGTTAGCGGTCCTCCAGAGATTCATGCCGTCACTTCTAGTGCAGAGTGGTTGCGGAGAAGTGGCTCTCTGGGTAGGAGCTATATTTCCCAGCCCTTCTTGCGTCTCTCTGGGGCCCTGTGACTGAGTTCTGGCCAGCAAAATGTGGATGGAAGTGATGTAAACTATTTCCAGGCTTAGACTATGACAACATTCTCCATAATTATTTACTTGCCCCTTTTCTATACCTGCTGGGTGATTGCCCACACCCAAGAAGTCAAGAGTTGATGACAGTGGGTTTTCATCAGTCTAGGCCCCTAAATAACTATTAGAACAGCTCCCCTCTGTCCCTACCTTCTACTGCAACTGGACTTCTATTGTGTTAAGCCACTTAGAGAATTGGGGTTCATCTATTCCACATCTAGTCCTACCCAAACTAATAAAGCAGTAAAGCACATTCTTAAAAATACACCTTGATAGATAATTTGAGATTGCCAAGCACCTCAGGGAAGAGGAGGAGGAGGTTGTGGTGGGGAATGGGTAGAAGGAATCTGGAATGGCAAGCCACGGGTCACAAATTTTCTTACCTAATTATTCTCGTTAGCACAGTGTACCACTTGTAGCGTATTGGTTAAAAGGGATTTCTCACTGAAATAACATTTAAGATTCTTCTCCCACTTTTCAGCTTTCTTAGTATCATGTTTCCATTGTCTTATTTTCATAGCCTGGAGCAAATATTTGTAAATCATCTCCTACAGTCCTAAGCATTAAAGCACAAGTGTTTCAGTTTCCCCTCACCCATGGCTCCTGTGCCAAAATTTCAAGCTTATATAAATAAGTACTGTACCAAATTAATGTGGGAACCTCCTTCCTTCCTTCCTTCCTTCCTTCCTTCCTTCCTTCCTTCCTTCCTTCCTTCCTTCCTTCCTTCCTTCCTTCCTTCTTTCCCTCCCTTCCTCCCTTCCTCCCTTCCTCCCTCCCTCCTTCACTTGTGCTCACCACGTCTTTGTGCCAGGAGCTCTGCAAGACTCTGCCAGACTCGCAGTGATAAATGAGACACCCAGCACCTTTAGTCTCATGGAGCTCACATTTTAGCAATTAGAAATTGTTTTAGAAGTGAATTCGTATTTTAAATGCCTGTCATCTATACCCTGTGCTAGAAGTTGTGGTAGATATCAGTATATAGAACTACTGCTCTAAAAATCAGGTTGAGGCAAAGATGGGCCTGACCACCCCTTTGTCCTTACAATGAACAGAGCAGCACTATTGGTGAGGTGAGCTGAACAGAGTGGCTGTTCCCTCCGTAGCCATTTGGAGCATGGAAACTTGAATTCCAGTCCATTGTACAAATGGCTTTTAAATATCTGACCATTTTATTCTTGGTTATAGCTGTTTGAGTCTTTTCAGTAAAACACCTGTTTATGCTTCCTGAGACCTATACATTAAATAGACATGATGTTCTTATAAGTGATTATTGTCAATGAAAATGTACTTCATTTATAAATGAAATCTGTGGGGCGCCTGGGTGGCTCAGTCATTAAGTGTCTGCCTTCAGCTCAGGGCGTGATCCCAGAGTCCTGGGATCAAGCCCTGCATCGGGCTCCTCCACTGGGAGTCTGCTTCTTCCTCTTCCACTCCCCCTGCTTGTGTTCCCTCTCTCGCTGGCTGTCTTTCTGTCAAATAAATAAAATCTAAAAAAAAAAAAATAAATGAAATCTGTGTTAGTTATCTTTTGGCATGTAATAAGTTATAAGCTGGCAGCTTGAAACAGCAAACATATATTATTTCACAGTTTCTGATCTCAGAATCCCAGGAGTGACTTAACTTTGTGGTTCTGGCTTAGGGTCCCTCATGAGACTGCAGTTAGAATATCAGCAGGGGCTACAGTCATCTGAAGGCTTGACTGGGGCTGGAGGCTCTACTTCCAAGCAGGCTTACTCATATGGCTTTGGGCTGGAGGCCAAATTCCTCCCTTTTCCATTGAGTTCCTCATGGCATGGCTACTCCTTTTCCCCATAGTGTGCAATCCAAAAGAGAGAGCAGGGCCACAATAAACCATATGATCCAGTCTCAAAAGTGACATACCATCATCACCTTCTCCGTATTCTGTCAGTCATACAGATAACCATGATACAATGTGGGGAGAGACTATAGGAAGGCATGATTACCAGGAGGAGGCGAGCATGGGGGCCATTTTGAAGGCCGGTTGGCTGTCATAATATCCTTTCTTTTATAAATACTTTTTACTCTTAGAAATACCACTTTTCGGGGCGCCGGGGTGGCACAGCAGTTAAGCGTCTGCCTTCGGCTCAGGGCGTGATCCCGGCATTCCGGGATCGAGCCCCACATCAGGCTCCTCCACTATGAGCCTGCTTCTTCCTCTCCCATTCCCCCTGCTTGTGTTCCCTCTCTCGCTGGCTGTCTCTATCTCTGTCAAATAAATAAATAAAATCTTTAAAAAAAAAAAAGGAAATACCACTTTAATGCATCATTAAAGTATTTCTACTTTAGCATATGGCCATATTCCTACAGAGATTCAGGCCACCTTAGGGCTTTTAGGACCCCATAAAAAAGACATAAGAGTATGAGAAACTTCTTTCGTGCTTAGGTAGAGGTATGTGTATAACCTTATAGTTTTGGTTTTGTAGACTCTTTTTTTCAAATGCATTCTGAATTTAAGACCTTGTTGCTCATTTAACGTGGGTCCCCTTGTTTCACAATCCTCATTTGAGTAAGGTGGTGGGACACCTCTGTAGGATGAAGGGTTAAAGGCTGTTGCTTACCTGTGTTTCCTTTCTTCCCAATTTCTCCACCAGCATGCTGACTGCAGAGTTGATTTGGGTGTGTCAGGTTTAGCTGCTTAGTGAGTCTGTAAGGTGTTCCTTTCATCTGAAAGTTTATAAAAACAGCAAGAATAAGCTGAGGAGGATCAAGCATATGGCATGGACTAAATCAGTGATTTACAGACTTGCCTGATCATAAGAATTACCTGTTAGCAATAGAGATTCTCAGTTTGCCACAGACCTACTAATCAGGATCTTCTGAGGAGAAGCCCCTGTTTTAAAATTTTATTTTATTTTAATATTCATTTATTGTTTTATTAAGGTATGATTGACATACATTATATTGGTTTCAGGTGTATAATATAATGATTTTATATTTGTATATATTGTGAAACGTTCACCACAGTAAGTCTAACACCCATCATCATGCATAGTTACAACTTTTTTCTTGTAATGAGAATTTTTTTTTAAAGATTTTATTTATTTATTCGACAGAGATAGAGACAGCCAGCGAGAGAGGGAACACAAGCAGGGGGAGTGGGAGAGGAAGAAGCAGGCTCATAGTGGAGGAGCCTGATGTGGGGCTCGATCCCACAATGCCAGGATCACGCCCTGAGCCGAAGGCAGACGCTCAACCGCTATGCCACCCAGGCGCCCCTGTAATGAGAATTTTTAAGATTTACTCTCTTAGCAACTTTCAATATACAATATACTGTTATTAATGTAGTAGTCATGCTATATATTACATTCTCATGGCTTATGTATTTTATAACTGGAAGTTTGTAACTTTTGACTCCCTTTCACCGCCCGCCCCTCTGGCAACCACGAATCTGTTCTCTGTATCTATGTAGCTTTTTTTTTTTTTTTTTTAAGATTCTACACGTAAGTGAGATCATATAGTATTTGTCTTTCTCTGTCTAACTTATTTCACTTAGTAGAATGCTGTCATGGTTCATTCATGTTGTTGTAAATGGCAAGATTTCATTCTTTTTTATGGCTGAATAATGTTCTGTTGCATATTTATATAGCACCTTCTTTATCCATGTATGTGTCAATGGACATTTAGGTTGTTTCCATATCTTGGCTATTGTAAATATTGCTACAATGAACATGGGGATGAGTATATCTTTTTGAGTTAGTGTTTTCTTTTTCTTTGGACAAACACCTAGAAGTGGAATTGCTGGATCATATGGTATTTCTATTTTTAATTTTTTGGAGACCCTTCATACCATTTTGCATAGTGGCTATACCAATTTACATTTTCACCAGCAGTACATAAGTGTTCCTTTTCTCCACATCATCGCCAACACTTGTTATTTCTTGTCTTTTTATTAATAACCATTCTTATAGGTGTGAGGTGATATCGCTGCTGTTTTGATTTGTATATTGTTCATATTATTAGACAATGTTTTTGCTTGATTTGTTCCTCATTGACCTTACACTTCTATTTTTTGGCTAAAATTTCTTCCTTCATGAAGAGAGGTATCAGTTGCAGATACTAGGATGCATATTTATAAATGAGCTTTATATTGTGTTATAAAAGCCTTCTACATTGTTGTTTGTTCTTGGCATAGAGTCACATGTCCATTGATGTTCCAAAGTTCTATGGAAAATGTGGAAGAAAGGCAAATGGTACAATGCATTTATAGTTGAGCTTTATTATCATTGTCACTGTTATGTAATCATTTTCTAGTATATTATAGTATGAAATCTAACTTTACACTCTTATTTCACACTTTCAGTAAGTTTTATCACCATATTTTCTATCAAGTTACTATATGTAGTTATTATCATTCACTATTTTAAGACCAGTATGTTTACTTGTCACTCTATAAACTATTATGAGGACTAGCTTAGATATATATATATAGACTATTTTGAGGGATAACTAAGGTTCATATAACATACAAATGGGAACTTTGGCAGTGAAGAGATGAAACCAAACTGACAACTAGCTTCACTACATCAACTCTGCAGAAGATGGTTGATTAATCAGTGTAGAAATGAAACCAAACTGTCAACCAGCTACTTTAACTTTTTTGGCAAAATTGCTTTACGGCCAATTAGTTATATGGAAAAATGTTTGTGGCAAAGATGTCTATGACAAAACTACTTAGAACTGGTTGAGTGATGCTCTCTTGGTAGTCTGGGCTCTGTAGTGCCTTCTGTCTGTGAGCATCTATCCCTGATTGAAAATCTAGTGCTTAGAAACATAGGATTAAAAAAATATAAATGGAACTCAAGCCAGCTTCTGCATCTGGTGCTCAACCAAGATGCAGCAATCCATTTGAAACAGTGAAATCAAAATGAGCTATACTGGGTATTTATGAATGTACTTTCAGAGTAATACAGGGAATTTTCAAGATAATTTAGACTCTAGGCAATTTTTGCTTCATATGCTAACTTCAAAACCCCCAAGAGATTACTGTATTGTATACATGGTATATTCTTCTTGTTTAGTTTCCTGTGGCCACCATAATACCACACAAACTTAGTGGCTTAGAACAACGTAGAGATTTATTCTCTTACAGCTATGGAGGTCAAAGCCCAAAAACAAGGCGTTGACAGGGCTGTGCTCCCACTGAGGGCTCTAGGTGAGAATCTTTCCTTGCCTCTTCCAACTTTGGATGGGTCCAGGTGTTTCTTAGCTCGTGGCTAAGCTCCGATTTTTATCTTTACATGCCTTCCCCTCTTCTTGTGAGTTCTCTGTGTGTCTTAGAAGGACACTTGTCATTAGATTTAGGGCTCACCTGGAGAATCTAGGATGATCTTATTTTGAGATCCTTAATTACCTCTGCAAATTCTTTTTTTTTTTTTTTTTTTTGTAATATCATATTCACAGGTCCTGGAGGTTAAGATATGGCCATATCTTTTTGGGAGCCACCATTCAACCTACTATACTTCTTTACCACAAAACTGAAAGCAAACTATATATAATATAACTTGTGATGTCTAAGTTAACTAAGTTAACTGCCGTCACTAAGTTATACACCTGAAACTAATGTAACATTGTCAATTATACTTCAATTAAAAAATATACAAAGGCAAAATGGATCTTTGTTATGAGAAGAGGGCAAAACGTGGATTTGTCCAACATAATCAATATCAATTTTTCTCTATCAGAATACTTGTGGAGACTTTAATCAGGAATGGCTAAGGTAGCATTTAGCCCTGTCCTTCATCCATACCTATGTCCTTTTTCTTCTGAAATGCCTCTGCATAACTGTCGAGTGTGCCTAGTCCATTTCTATACTCCATGCTGAACTGCGTATCACCCTGGCTTTGTTGCTTTTTGACACAGTGATTACTATAAAATTAAGTCTTCAGTTTCTGTTTGCTTTCACTTTAAGTTCAGTCTTAAAGACGGGAAGTTTCTGCCTGAAATTTGACAACTGTATTTTCATTATCATAGCTATTTCTGTTCTCACTTGCAATCGTATCTCCATAAATATAGGCACGCTAGTTCTCTATTATTTTTTCAACTATGACATCATATTTTCTTAATAACTTCTGCAAAATGTCCACTGTCTAAAGTTCTAAAACTTGAAGCTTGTTTTGGTGAGATGCGAGAGTAAACCTCCATGTAGAATATTGAATGGCTTTCTACCATTTTTTGGAAGCTGTTTTCCTGCATTTGTTTTCTGTACTTCATTTCCATGTGTTACCCTGAGCTGCTGCTCAGGCACCACATGCTGTTTCACTGGGATTTTGCTATTGAACAGTTTCTTGCCTATTTAACTGTAGACAGCACCTTGAGTTTACCCACTTGGACTTTTTTTTTGCATAAAATTTGTAAGGTACCTTCATACAGATTTCTTTTATCCTGATGGACAAATATTTCACAGGAATTCCAACTGGGTAACTGGATACCCCTGACATGGGTGCAGAGGTTGAATTTTGAAGGACTGGACACAGACTAGGACCTAATTAGGTTTGAAGATCTGTTATCAAAACTAGACATTTGCCAGAATGGCTCAAGGCTATTAGCTTAAACAGAAACTCAACCATGATATAGGTACTTTTAAGGATTTTAGGTCTAGAAGTCAAAGTTTGGCCAATTTAGAAGGGCATTTGCTTTGCTAGGGTTCTGGATTGTATTACACCAGAGTTGGAAAAGCAGGTGCTCTCCCAAGCCCACCCTCATTCAGTCAAATGATTGTTGTTTTCAGCTGAAAAATCTACAAAAGAAGATGCCAGCTGATTTGCATCATTGAAATAAAAGAGCCAGGGCAGATGAATAAGAGGCTTGGAGAAGCTGTGTCCTACGTGTTTAAGAAAAAGCTGAAAGCAGAGCAGCTTAAAAAATTGAAAGCATTAAAATCAATATTTAAGAGGTTCATTTAACCATAACAAAAACACCTTAGCAACAGACTTTTTTATAGTGCTTTGCAAGGGAAGTGGGGCTCTCTGAGCTAGGATTGGCCTCTCAGTGCAGTGAACCCATGAAAAAGGACTCGATGTTCCATTGAACTGGAAGCAAATTATGTTGCCAGGGAAACCAGTCCCTCTGTGCTTCTCAGGTGAAAGGATGTTTGATCTTTAAAACAACAGAAACAGGAGTTTACATGATGAATATTATCTGTATTGTCCAAAAAGTGCAGTTAGGGGGAAATAAGTGTATTATTGCTGCAATTTACTAAATGATTACAGAGGCAGAAAATTGTTGCGAAGTCATGTACGTACCTTACAAGGGATGCTGGCAAAAATTCAACTGCAAATTCATTAATCTCTGAATATTTTCAGTATGATGATGAGAGTAGTGTGTCTTCAGCCTTAATGATATTTTATAAGTAATCTTTCTCAACCAGACAGTATTTGGTGTTATTTCTCTGGGTGCATGATCCATCCTGGGAGACTGATTCATCAAATCTTGCCTCTAATTTGGAAAGATTTCTCTAAGTACTAAGAAACACAGAATTACATATGAAAAAGGGGGAATAGGTGGACTCTTGAAATTTGGGAATTGGATAGAATTACTAAACTCATTTTCCTTTTGCTTTTGACATCTGGATACTCTTGTCACCCTGACAGTGTCACACAAGTATGACATTGTGCGTACTTATGACCAATGAGTCACTTCTTGGGTGCAATTTGAAGAGTCAGTTTGCATTACCCAGTGCTTGGGAGCTGTTTGAATTATTGAGTTAAGACAAGGTTTATGGCCTTTATATTTGCTGTCTAGCAAAGAGTGTTGAATAATGAACTACATTTTTAATCAAAGATTTCCTTTTACTCGAATCCCTTATTTCCCAGTAGGCCTAACCTGATTTATTATGCTGAGTTCTCTAGGAGGAGTGTGTGTAACTTTGGCTTTCTTCTGAGAGAAGATGAACATTGGGGAAGCAGCAAGGGAACTAATAGTTTTGACTCTTGCAAGTACTTGAGTTTTGGGCTAGCCATCCATTTATCCATCTATTCATCTCTCCATCAGAAGCTTTATACTCCAAAATACAAAGCCCTCAAGGAGCTACAAAGACCTAGTTCTCATCATAGTAATGTCTTGGTAGGGACAGACAGAAACACGATAAGCTAAAGCTGCTATAGAGTTCCAGCTGTAGTGCCTGGGGTGTGGTAGGCACTCAATAAATTGTCAGGAGAATAGAGATATAAAGTGCAATACTAATGAATCATCGAACTTTACATCAAAAACCAGGGATGTACTGTATGGTGACTAACATAATATGATAAAAAATATTTAAAAAAAATAAAGTGCAATAGAAACATGAAATAAGGAGTGATGAATTCTACTGGGGAATCTGGAGTGTTGGTTCTTCCTCATTTCATTCTGGTCTTGGCTCAAATGTGACATCCTTTTAATACTCTCTCCCTGTTGCCACTGTAGATAGCTCAAATCTATTTTTTTTTCTTTACCTCACTATACTTTTCTTCTTAGTACTTGTCACTACTTGAAGATATGATGTACATTGGTTTGTTAGTTTGTCTATTACTACCACTGGTCGGTGAACGGTTGAGTATGGGGATGTTGTCTGGCTTGCTGCTGTATCCCAAGCCTTAGTGCCCAGCACATAGTACATGCTTACCACATATGTGTTGAAAGGGTAAGTTAATGAATGGATGATGGATTCTGGGAATACAATTTACCACCCTGGAAAGATGAGAACTCACTGATTTTATACTTCTGTCTCCAAAGACATAGTCAGTGGTCTTGAGGAGATTAGTGGGCTGGCAAAAAATTTCTTTTTCTTCTAAAATATTGCCATTAAGAAAAACAAATAATGTCACATAGTTAAGAGTAGAGTGGCATGGAATGCTGATATATACTATTAGGTATTATGCAACTACTGCCATTTTTCATGTCTTGAAACAAAACAATTTCCTGTTGTTGGTAATTAAAGAAAATATACTTTCCTGTTATGATTATGGACACTGGACTTGATTTACACTTGATTTAGCCTCAACTGAAGATGACAAAGAGAAGAAAATCAGATTATCCTTTTTTTGGGTGGCACCTTTTTTTGTCCAAAGAAAGCTTCCTTACCATGGACTGAAGGGAAGATCTTACATCTGTACACATTGAAAATACCCCAGGCAAAAAAACCAGAAACAAATCTATAAATACAGAGAACAAACTGATGGTTGCTACAGGGGAGGTGCGTGGGGGGATGGGCAAATTGAGTGAACAGGAGTGGGAGGTAGAGGCTTCCAGTTATGGAATGAATAAGTCACAAGGATAAAAGTCGCAACATAGGGAATATAATCAATGGTATTGTAATAGTGTTGTATGGCGATGGATGGTAGCTACACTTGTCGTGAACATAGCATAACATATAGATTTGTTGAGTCATTAAGTTGTACACCTGAAACTAATGTAACATTGTCAATTATACTTCAATTAAAAAAACATACAAAGGCAAAATGGATCTTTGTTATGAGAAGAGGGCAACACTTGGATTTATCCAACATAATAGCTTTGTTTACAAACTTGCTTATTGCCGTGGCAAGGAAAGGAAGCCACACACAATTGGAGAAGTTCCAGGTTTACTGGCAAGTCTAATATTTTGAAGCAGCCCTTGGAAAAATCTGTTAGGTCACATCTCCTTAGCATGCAAATGGATGAAATTACTCAGATCTCTTGGGATAACCTCTCCTACTTTCCTATTTTGGGCACCTTTTTGGGGCAACTTTATGAGCTATTGATATCTTTGAGACAGTGTAGGGAATTTTGTTCAGTTTGGGAGAGCATTAATCTCTTTGTAATTTTTTTTTGTATCACTTCAGCGTTGGAAAAGCCTCATGACCTCTGAAGCTCAGGCCCAAGCAAAGTTTCTTTGCCAGGCAAAACTCCAGCTGGAAGGAAAAGCTTGGCCTCTGAACCCAGATGAAGCAAGATGAAACACATCTATTTTTGTTGTTTTGATGAAGCAAAAGCTTCACGTATGGTGTTGTTGCTGAATCATGCTGTCTTGTGAAGGCATTTCATTCAGTCCCATGCATACTATTTCAGCACTCTCTTAAGACTCCCCATTTATATCTCCAGTCTTGCCTTGAAATCCAGACTCATTTATCCAAGTGACATCCTCACTAGGATGTCCAGTAAGTATCTCTGATTGAATGTGTGTAAGACAGACTCTTTTTTAAAATTTAAATTCAATTAGCCAACATATACATCATTAGTTTCAGATGCAGTGTTCAACAATTCATCAGTTGCACACAACAGCCAGTGCTCATCACATCACGTGCCCTCCCTAATGCCGATTACCCAGTTGCCCCATCCTCCCACCCACCTCCTCTTCCGCAATCCTCAACCCGTTTCCCAGAGTCAAGAGTCTCTCATGCTTTGTCTCCCTCTCTGATTTCTTCCCATTCAGTTTTTCCCTCCCTTCCCCTATGATCTTCTGCACTATTTCTTATATTCCACATATGAGTGAAACCATATGAAAATTGTCTTTCTCAGATTGACGTATTTCACTTAGCATAATACCCTCCAGTTCCATCCACATTGATGGAAATGGTAGATATTCATCCTTTCTGATGGCTGAGTAATATTCCATTGTCTATATGTACCACATCTTCTTTATCCATTGATCTGTCGAGGAACATCTTGGCTCCTTCTACGGTTTGGCTATTGTGGACATTGCTGCTGTGAACTTTGGGGTGCAGGTGCCCCTTCATTTCACTACATGTGTATCTTTGAGGTAAATACTCAGTAGTGCAATTGCTGGGTTATAGGGTAGCTCTATTTTTATTTTTATTTATTTATTTTTTAAAGATTTTATTTATTTATTTATTTGAGAGAGATTGAGAGAGAGAGAGAGCATGAGAAGGGGGAAGGGGCAGAGGGAGAGAGAGAGAAGTAGGCTCCCCACTGAGCAGGGAGCCTGATGTGGGACACAATCCCAGGACCTTCTTGAGGGACCTCTATACTGTTTTCCAGAGTGGCTGTACCAGCTTGCATTCCCACCAACAGTGTAAGGGGATTCCCCTTTCTCCGTATCCTCACCAACATTTGTTGTTTCCTGTCTTGTTAATTTTAGCCTAACTGATGTAGGGTGGTAACTCATGGTAGTTTTGATTTGTATTTCCCTGATGATGAGTGATGTTGAGCATTTTTTCATGTGTCTGTTCACCATTTATATGTCTTCTTTGGAAAAATGTCTGTTCATGTCTTCTGCCCATTTCTTGACTGGATTATTTGTTTTTTTGGGTGTTGAGTTTGATAAGTTCTTTATAGATTTTGGATACTAGCCCTTTATCTGATAGGTTATTTGCAAATATCTTCTCCCATTCCGTAAGTTGCCTCCCATTCTGTAGGCTGACTATTTCCTTTGCTGTGCAGAAGGTTTTTAACCTGATGAAGTCCCAATAGTTCATTTTTGCTTTTATTTCCCTTGCCTTTAAAGACGTGTCTTGTAAGAAATTGCTGTGGCCGAGGTCACAGAGGTTGCTGTATGTATCCTCGACAAGGATTTTGATGGATTCCTGTCTCACATTTAGGTTTCTCATCCATTTTGAGTTTATCTTTGTGTATGGTGTAAGAGAATGGTCCAGTTTCATTCTGGATTAGTTGACCATAGAGTTGAGGGTCCATTTCTGGGTTCTCTATTCTATTCCATTGATCTATGTGTCTGTTTTTGTGCCAGTACCATGCTGTAAGACAGACTCTTGATTCATCTTCACCACCTGTTTCTCCTAAAGTTTTTCCAAGTTGTATAAATGACACCATTTGGTTGCTGGGGCCAAGAACTTGGAGATGTCCTTGACTCTTCCATTTTCTTCACACAGCTCCAATGTACCAGCTGTTTATTTTGGCTTGGCTCCATTTTCAAAAATGTATCTACCTCCGGTGTTGTCACCCAGGTACAAGCCACCATTATCTTTCTTTTGAACTACTGAGGGAGCCTGCTAACTAATCTCCCTTTTCCCATCCTTGCCCCTTCTAGCCTCTTCTCTACACAACAGTAAAATGAGCCTGTTAAACTATAAATCTGGCCTTGTTACACTTTGGCTCAAATTCTCTGATGGCTTCCATCATATCTAGAATCAGATCCAAATTCTTACCATTGCCCAGAGGGTCATACATGATCTGACCTAACCTTATTTCCTCCTGTTCTTCTTGCTGTGTTCCTGATAACTTAGTCTGGAGAAAAACCCCTTCACTCTCTATGCCTAAACTTTAATTTTTCTTCATAGATTTGTGGTTTGGGGGAGTTATTAAACAATACTTCTTTTTTTTTTTTTAAGATTTTATTTATTCATTCAACAGAGATAGAGACAGCCAGCAAGAGAGGGAACACAAGCAGGGGGAGTGGGAGAGGAAGAAGCAGGCTCCCCTCAGAGGAGCCTGATGTGGGGCTCGATCCCACAACGCCGGGATCACACCCTGAGCTGAAGGCAGACGCTTAACCGCTGTGCCACCCAGGCGCCCCAATACTTCTTTTTCTTGTCAAGTTCTGAATTTTATAAATAGGACACAAAGGACAGTGAGATGGTGGACAAAATATATACCTTTTTCATGAGAAAACTGGTGGATGAACATGGCTTTAGATCTTTGACCAAGAGGGATATGGCAGTAATGAAAACAAAGACCCTGTTTTCATGTAACTTATATATATCCATATATATATGGATATATATATGTATATCTTTGTTTCATATAACTATGAAATAGCCATGAAATAGGACTACAACATGAAATTCTCTACTACTAGAAATTCAAAGAATTTCTTGACATCAAATTTCTGAAGCACCTGATAGGTACAAATTTAAACTAATGCATTTTGAGAGAAATAAGAAACCGGCTTGGAACCTTTTGTCAAGGAGGAGTTAATTCTTTATTGTTTTGTCTTGTTTTTGTAAATGTGTGTGTGTGTATGTATGCACATACACATATATAATGATTAGGTATATATTTTTATTTCCAAGCTCAGCATGATGGATGATTATTTTTGATCAGGTTGCCACTGTAAAGGAAGAAGATACCTATATAAATTCCAGTGCTGGAAAATTGCTCCTATGTCATGGAGTCCAGTGTGACTGTGCCCTGTCAGTTGATCTTCCTATGGGCAGAAATGTACATACCTCTGGGAACACTGTAAAATTTGTTTGAAGGTTGCTTCTAGTTGGAAGGCCTTTATATTAAAGCATGGATTATTAATCCTTTCCATGCTGACATCAGTGCATCAATGACACAGCCTTTGCCAAAGATGATCTCATGGATTTGAGGACAAAGGAAATGGTACAACATGAATTCTTCCAAATCTTTAAGCATTCTTCCTTGAAACAAGCCTGTTTGTCTGTCAAGGTGAAAGATGGGTGCTTTGATTCTTGGCTGCTGCGTGTCATTAATTTTTGTAGGACTAGGTGCTATCAAAATGAAAAGTTGCTTAAATATTGTAGATGGCTTGAGTTCTATTTCAAAATCATTTCATAATTTCAAATTCTTATTTAAGTCAAACAATTTCTACCTTCATGGTGAAATTTATGTTTGGACAGATTTTTGGGGGGAGACAAAATTTGGATTTATTTCAATCATTGCTCAGAAAATACCTATTAATTTTTGCATGAAAATGAGAAACATAACTCTATGTAAGCCTGCTTGTATATTCTACCTTTGTGAAGGAAATAAATATCCAGCACACAAATGCATCGTGTTCTAATGTTTGTTTGTGTGTGCTTTTGCTCATTTTCCTCCACAGAGAGTTTAGATTCTCAAAGAGGTTTGTGACCCCAAAAAGTTAAGGTCACTGTCCTAGAGAGTTCTGTTCTTGCATGGAAGTTTATTGTATTGCTTACACAGCATCCATTTACCTCCTTCTGGTAATTGTACCTAATGTTTTTGACCATACTTAGTACATAGTATGGGAAGCCTGTGATTGAGCTCTAATTAAGTCAATGAGCCTAACCATCCCTTTTTTTTTTTTTTTAGATTTTATTTATTTATTTGACAGAGATAGAGACAGCCAGCGAGAGAGGGAACACAAGCAGGGGGAGTGGGAGAGGAAGAAGCAGGCTCACAGCAGAGGAGCCTGATGTGGGGCTTGATCCCATAACGCCGGGATCACGCCCTGAGCCGAAGGCAGACGCTTTAACTGCTGTGCCACCCAGGCGCCCCGAGCCTAACCATCCCTTAAGCCACAGGGACAAATAAATGATCCTAGTGGTCCAATCAGAGACAGTTCCAAGATTTTTTTTTTTTGAGATGTTGAGAAAGAATCAATCTTCTACTGGACTTGGAATTATAATGATCAGAACCTTGAAGTGCTGCTGTCACTGTAGGGGGAAAACCTTTCAGTCTGAAAGTAAGGCCAGCACAACTGACAACAGAGACAAGAGTTCGAGAAGGACAGCTTCTTGGTACTGTCTGCGCATCTGGATCTGATAATATCTGATTTTAAGTTACGTGAAACAACTTATTTTTCCACCTAAAGCTACCTGAGTTGACTTTGTCACTTGAAAATAAGAGTCAGGACTACCATGTAGCAAGGTTCTCCTAATTAAAAATAAACACAGAGCTATAAACTATAAGCAATAAAAAAGTCGGGAATTTTGTAGTCTTAGTAACCAAAACTTTGGCACTGAGGAATGTTCAGACTGATATATGTCACTGGTTATTATTAACATTATTGACAAAGGCTGTATTTGTTGTTCTGCTTTAAATACACTTTTGCCTCCATGTTACCTAATCATCCTGGTAAGTCCAGGAGATCTGAGTAGTCAGAAGGGGCAAATATGGCAGCTACCCAGAGCAGTTGTCAGAGTAGAAGCCATATACTGCAGCAAGGTTAACCTAAGACAACCAGTGGTGATGTCTGATAACACCTGGGTGAAAAGAAGAGGTGGGAACACAGAAGATAGGGTGTAAAGAAAAAACAAAACCAAATGTCCAGTGATAAGGGGATGGGAAAATAATGGCATATTCTTGTGTTGAACTGCCTAGTATCCTTTAATAATTATATTTCAAGTATTTGTTTATATTCATAGAAAGATTCATGATATACTGCAAGAAATGCATGAAATTTTATTTTTTAAGTTTATTTTAAAAATTGTAATTCTAGTATAGTTAACATATAGTGTTATATTAATTGCAGGTGTACAATATAATGATTCAATAGTTCTATACATTACTCAGTGCTCATTATGATAAGCATGCTCTTAATCCCCTTCACCTACTTCACCTATCCCCCCTATCCACCTTTCTTCTGGTAACCATCAGTTTGTTCTCTATAGTTAAGAGTCTATTTTTTGGTTTGTTTCTGTTTTCTTTGTTTGTATGTTTTGTTTTTTAAATTTTACATATGAGTGAGATCATATGGTATTTGTCTTTCTCTGACTTGCTTAGCATTATACCCTTCCATGTTGTTGCAAATGGCAAGATTTCATTCTTTTTTATGTAATATTCATATATATATATATATCATATCTTCTTTGTCCATTCATCTATCAGTGGACACTTGGGCTACTTCCATAATTTGACTATTGTAAATAATACTGCAATAAACATAGGGATGCATATGTTTTTTAAATTACTGTTTTCATAATCTTTGAGTAAATACTCAGTAGTGGAATTACTGGATTGTATGGTAATTTAATTTTTAATTTTTTGATGAACCTCTACACTATTTTCCACAGTGACTGCACCGGTTTGCATTCCCACCAACAGTGCTTGAGGGTTCCTTTTTGTCCACATCCTTGTCAACACTTGTACCTGTGCTTTTGTCTCTAGCCATCCTGAGAGATGAGAGGTGATATCTCATTGTGGTTATTATTTGCATTTCCTGATGATGAGTAATGTTGAGTATCTCTTCATGTATTTGTTGGCCACCTGTATGTCTTCTTTGGAGAAATGTCTGCTCTTGTCTTCTGTCCATTTTTTTTAAATTGAATTATTATTATTATTATTTGGTTTTGAGTTGTATAAGATCTTTATATATTTTGGATACTAACCCCTTATCATATATATCATTTGTAAATACCTTCTTCCATTCATTAGGTTGTCTTTTAGTTTTGTTGATTGTTTCTTTTGCTGTGCAGAAGCTTTTTTTTTATGTATAAATAAGTTTATTTTTGCTTTTATTTCCCTTGCCTTAGGAGACATATCTAGAAAAATGTTGCTATGGCATATGTCAAAAATTATTGCCTGTGCTCTCTTCAAGGACTTTTTTATGGTTGCAGGTCTCACATTCAGGTCTTTAATCCATGAGTTTATTTTTGTGTATGGTGTAAGAAAGTGGTCCAGTTTCATTCTTTTGCATGTAGCTGACCATTTCTCCCAACACCAATTGGTGAAGAGACTCTTTCTCTCATTGCATATTCTTCTCTCCTTTGTTGAAGATTTATTGACCATATAATTGTGGAAGCATGACATTTTAAAAGAGTATGTTTCCTTTAAAAAAGATTTCTTTTTTTACAAAATACATGAATGTGTATAAATATTAAAACATTTTCAAAGATACTTCTGAAAATGCAAAAAATGATTTTCTCAAGGGGGTGGGATTAGAATGATTTACCTTTTTGTCTTCTGCTTGTTTGTGTTCTAAAATGAATATGAATTCCTTGCATTAAAAAAAAGAAGCAGAAGGTAGCTCCTGAGAGATAAAATTACTAGTATTGCAAGCACGTAGGCAAGGAATTTTTAGATGTCAGAGAAATGTAGAGGAGAGAATCAAAAGTTATAAAAAACATTTTTCTAACTTTTGGAAATAATACAAAACCACAACATATGGGGAGGATTCATAGAAGAAAAGGCAGATCTTGGAATGTGGTCTTATAGGTTCAGCATGACTATGGGTGATCACTATTTTAAACTTCCTTTGGTAGTTTCCAATTCAGTTAGGTAAGTTTTTCTTCAGTGGGGGTATATCTTAACTTTGATGAAGTACACATGTTCCATGAAGAGACCTACCTGTCCATCTAATAGAGATGTGTTGATAATAAGAGGTAAGATGTTCAGAGAAGCACCACTCTCTTTCCTACCTTCTTCCTGATTTCTTTAAGACCTTCATCATCTGTCCTCTGCACTAATGCAACAGCTTCCAGTGGTTTTCAGATTTCAATGTTTTTACGTTTCAAGGATATTGTATTACTTTCTTATTGCTGCTATAACAATTTACCACAAACTCAGTGTCTTAAAAGCACACAAATTTATCATTCACTTCTGTGGTTTAGAAGTCTGAAATGCATGTCACTGGGATAAAATCAAGGTGTAAGCAGGACTAAATTTTTTTCTGGAGGCTTTAAGGGAGAATTTTTGGGGGGATTTTCCAGGTTCTAGAGGCTATCCACTGTCCACATCCCTTTGTTTGTGGCCCTTTTCCTCCATCTTCAAAGCTAACAACAGTGGGTTGGGTTCTTATGCTACCATCTCTCTGGTTTTCTCTTCTGATTCACCTTAAAGGACCCTTGTGATTACACTGGACTTGTCTGAAAATTTGGGATAATCTCCCTATTTTAAGGTCATCTGATTAGCAACCTCAATTCCACCTGCAACCTTGATGCCCTTTGCCACTAACATTCACAGATTTTATGCTAACTAACATTCAGAGATTTTAAGGATTAGGACAAAGGCATCTTTAGGGGGCTATTATTCTGCCTCCCCTAGATGTTATCCACATAGCTATCAGATAAAGCTCTCTGGTATGCACACCTGGCCAGACCTCTGTCCTGGTTAAAACCTCTTTGAGCCTCTGAATCATCCAAAGTCCTTGACTTCACGTAAAAGGTTTGTCACCCTCTGACTTTGCTTTTGTCTGTCTTCCATCTTCCCATTGCCTCCCAGTTTATGCTCAGGTGGTACTGAACTCATAGTAATCTGCACTCCCCTCCCAACCTTGCATATGCACACATTGCCATTTCACACTCCTGTGCTTTAGCTGGTGCTGGTCCCTTTGCCTTTCATTCATCTGGTTACTGCACCTGATTTTTCACCTACCACCCTATTTCCTTTTGCTGGCTCCTCTTCCTTTCTTGATTTCTTAATGTTGATCTATTCAGAACTTGGTTATAACCTTCCTTTTGGTCCTCTCTCTTTTCTTGAGTGATCTCATCCATTTTCATGACTTTAACAACCTGATGATTCTCAAATTTTTATCTCCAGCACCAGATCTGTCTTTAGACTTGCATGTAAAACTGCGTACACCACTAAAAACCTTTACTTGTGTGTCCCATAGGCATTGTAGACATTTGACATTCAAAAAAGGCTTCTTCTTGATTTCCCTCACCCCTCCAATTGTTGAATCTGTTCACTTGTTTGTTAAATGAATGTTCATTATTTCATTCAGCAATACAATTAGGTAACTTTTATTGTTTACTGCATATGCCAGACTCTTTTCTAAATTTTGATCTTTTAGACATCCTCATGAAGTGGATACTATTCTTATTTCCATTTTACGGATGAAGAAATTGATGCCCAGAAAGTAGTCTGCCTAATTTACAGAGCAGTGAGGTAGAACCTTTAGAGTCTGACTGAAGATCTTGTACTCTCAGCTACCAGGTTAAACAGCTAAACAGCCCCAGGCTTGTTTCCAGTAAACTCTCCTCAAACCCCCTTGCTGACTTAGGAGCACCTCCTCTGTGTTCCCTCAGTCCTCTGTGCTCATTCGAGCTTTATAATTAACATGTGATGGTTAAATCTGTGTTGGCCTCTTGTCTCCCCCTGGAGAATGTTCACTGCCTAATTCGTCTTTGTTCCCTCAGCATCTAGCACAGAGCCTTGCACAGCAAGCAGTGAACAACTACTTTGTTGAACAAAATAGATGCTCCCATGTTGCTTCATCATTATCACACAACTCACGTTCCTGTAGCAGTGGGTTGTCTTAGAACCTTCTCCTTCTGCTGATTTTGCCCCTTGACTCAGGTCCAGCACCATTGCCCTTTATTACAAAGGTCACAAGACTGCACCTGAAATTCTCCTCTGAGAAGCCATCTGTAACTAATCACAATGAGGAGGCAGTTTTCCTAGTCCCATTCTCTCTACAGGAAACTTCTGTGTTCCTGTTGTATTCATAACCTTTGCTCTGAGGGCTATGTCAATATTTAGTTTTGTGTCAGCCCTATTTATATATCCATTCTTAATTCTTTTCTAGGCAGTCTGCATTCCATATTGAGTTCTGTCACCTGAGGTTATCAGCTGCTTCCCTGAGCCCTAGTAGTTTTATTGACGAGAGTAAGGGGCTCAGAGCCATAGAAGAACCATTTTGCTTGGCCTCTTCCTGTTTCAATATTGTCTAACCCCAACCAGCTACTCTGCAGGTTGTTATTAGTCACATGGGGGGCCCAGCAAGAGAGATACCTATCTGTCACCTGCGGGGCAACAGCCTCAAAGCACATGTCGTATCGGAAGTGAGATGAAACCGTCAGCACAGTGGTTAAGAAAAAGGACTTCAGAGAAAACAGACCTGGTTTCACATCTTAGCTTCAGTGAAACACTATTTTACCCAAAGCAGGTACTTCTATGAGTTTTTTTCCTTGGCTTTAAAGTGGGCCCAGGGTTCTTATGTCTAAAATGAGACTATCTAGCATGTATTTAATAGGCAGTGCATGGTTTCAAAAGAAAGAGCACACTTAGGACTCAACCCAGTGCTGGGGGAAGAAGTAAAGAAATACTTCATAAATTCTTATTGGTGGTGACAAAACTAACATTAGAAAGAGGTAAAGTGATTGTTTGTTTTCCATTCTTTCAGCTATTCTGACATGCTGGGAGAAAATGGCCCCTGTGATTTTTTAAATTATTTAGAAAGTTATTAGGGTAACGAAAGAATATTCCAACTAGTTGGGCCAGAAATTATGAGAACTATGGTACAAACTCATCTGTAGGAAGCATAGCAGTAAAATCAACCAGGTACCTCTTTAATCTTTTTCTTTTTAAAAAATGCCATGTGGCTGGAACAGCACTGATCTTGGTGATAAGTTATATTGATTTCTACTGCTCTGGTTTATTGCACAAAGTCAAACAATCATTTCAGGTATCCCAAACCTCTCTTCCCCAAATTTCTTACTTTCTCACCTTACCACTAGATGAGAAACCATTCCTGTGTTTTAGCCAATGAACGAGGGCAAACACTTCAACTTAACTGTTGTGTAGTTGTTTACTATTAGGTGTCCTAGTAAGATCTGAAGGAAAACTTCATTTATATCCTCCGATCATCCTAATGCAATTGTTGGGATGCAGTACAATTAATTATCTATGCCAGACTAATCGAAATGAATTTTCAGCTTAAGTGTTTGACTGTCACAACTTAATTATCTAGTATTTAGTATGTTTTCTAAAGTTCTTGAAAATCATACTATCAATTTTTTTAAACGATTTTATTTATTTTTTCAAGAGAAAGAGCAAGCATGAGCGGGGGTGGGGAGGGGCAGAAGGAGAAGCAGACTCCCTGCTGGCAGGGAGCCTAATGCAGGACTTGATCCCAGGACCCTGGGATCATGACCTGAGCTGAAGGCAGATGCTTAACTGACTGAGCCACCCAGATGCCCCACACTGTCATTTCTTTATAAAGATCCAAAATCAACACGTCATTAATAGGAATTTGATCTTCCTTAAAATCCATGTTGACAAAAATGATTGTAAGATCCCATTCATCATTAAGACTACAATTAATATATTTTGAGACTGCTGTCAGACTTTAAAGAAAATATTTTTTGGTTTGGAGAAATGAAAAGTTTCTCTCAAAAGTTAAATCTCAATCAAGCAAAGTTAATACTTATATACTGTTGTATATGAAAAACCACTCTCCATGCTTAATCAGGGTGCAAGGAAAGGGACATAAAGACATTGAAAGTATTTTGACATTAAAGTTGAAGTAGTGATCTGTGCTTATTATACAATTCCTTCAAATGACTTTTTTTTGATGCCCTTAGTTATATCTATCACTGTGCTTAAGGACCGTGGAGAGAGAAAAAGGAAGAATAAAGAAAGAAGAGAGAGGGTGGGGTCATTTGGGTGAAGCTTATTTATTGAGATGATTAAACAAAAGCACCATAAGACCCCTAATAATTTGTGGGTCTTTGAGAATATTTGAGGGTATTTGAGACCTTTAAGCCAAGATAATGTCTGGGTGCCACCATATATATTCTATGTAAAAAGCTTCTTTGACACTCTAGTTAATGCTGGTATGTGTCTTTTGCACCAAGGTGTGCTGTTTGCTTCTCATGTTACCACATTTTCTTTTCATGTATTGTATTCTCTTGCTTATGAGGGACCTAGCAAAAATGTTCTTCAGTTTATTATGGTGCAAAATGGTAATGACCATACCTGCCTAATAGAAATATTGCATGGATTAAATAAGTTTGCCATATGCTAAATTCAGTTATAAGAGACAGGAAACCCCAAATTATGGTGCCTTAAACAAGTTAGAAGTTTATTTCTCTCTCACCTAAACACAGTCCACAGGTAGTTTAGTTTTGTACCATTGTGTTGGCTTCTTGATTATCAGGGACCCATGCTCCTTCTGTCTTCCTGCTTCACCATCCTCAACACATCTCAAAGTTGATCTTAAGACTTGTGTTTGTATCTCCTCCGCCAGCTCTTAGTCATATGACCTTATGTGCCCTTTGGGGGTGCTGAGAAATGTTGTCTTTATTCTGGGACAGCCATTCTCTCAGTTGCTAATTGGTGGCTCTATTCCTAAGGAAGAAAGAGAGAATAGGTATTGGGGGTAAGTAGCAGTCTCTGGCATGGCAGTCTAGGGTATTGTCTGTTGTGAAATATTCTTCAATTGCTTGTTCTCTTCTCTTCCTCCTTTTCTCTTCTCTCAGCTATTTACACCTGGGATGAGTCTTCTGTGTAGGTTGGAAAGTGTTAAGCCTGAAAAGAGCTTTTTGGCAGTAAAGAAGGAATTCCTGTGGCCAGTTTCAGTTAATTTGTGATTGTGGAAGGAAATCTTGGCATAGATTAGTATCAAATCATGTGTTGTGCAAAGAGTGTTCACTGTGGACACAAACTGATGTATTAGCATTTGCATTTAAGTAGCTAATTATATTCTCAGCATTTAAAATTGTAGAAAACAAACACTTTCCAGAATTACTTCAGAAACTATTTAGCACTGCATAGACCCATTGTAATTAATAGATGAAAAAGAAAGAATTCTTCTGCAGGATTTTTAGGAGCATATAATTATAGTTTTCCTATGCACAGTTTTCCTATGTGTTCTCTTCTTAGGATAATTTCAAGGTTAGGCTTTATGGTGGCTGTCTTTCATGTTTTTGCTTTATTTTCCTCTAATGGTCTATGATGCAATGATTATGTTCCTCTCACTCTTTGCTTGAAGCGAATGAGTCAGAATTTCTCACTTTGAAGGTGAAGTCCTAAAAGAATTATCGGAAGGATCTATGAGGGCTTGCATACAATTGGTGTTTTATCCTCAAGGAAAAGGAGTTGTTTTATTCTCCATTCTTGTGGATATTTCCCAAGAATAGAAAACTAAAGAAACACTTGGAAATTCTAGGACTGGAGTCATGGCTCAAATTGTGTGAGATCATTGTATATATTTTATGAGGGCAGAAATTTTTCTGCCTCAATATTGACTGTATCTGTAGAATGTGTAGAATATGTCTGATATACTGTAGGCTATCAATAAAAGCATATTGCCCGGGTGAACAAATCGAATAAATGGATCATCAACAGTGGTAGGTGATGTAACTTAGCAGCACATGAGTGAAAGAGATAGGGGTTTTAATTGACTTAGAACTCACTAGGAGTTAAGTTGTGACTTCCAAAAAAATGAGACATTAGATGCTAGAGGGAATTTGCTTACTTGGGGTAAAATAATGTTGATCCTGCCCAAATCAATGTGCACAATCAAAGTAGAATACGTGCTGTGTCTGGTTGAACTTCATGGGAAGCATAGCATTTAGTCTGTAGTGCCACCCTGTGAAAGCCACGGGCAGATAGGCGTTGAAGTACAACTTAGTCATGAAATCTCAGATTGGAGTGGACTTCAGAGGTATTTTTTCCAGTTCCTGTTTTGATTCTCAGATCTTCTCTGCCACATCGCTAACAAGTAAGAGTCCATTCTCTGTACCTTCCCAGTGGTGGGCAACTCAATTCAGTTTGAGACATACCATTTCATTTTCCAGAACATTCTGCATCTATGCTTTGGGAAAAGATGAGTGTGACCAGGAAAATAAGGGAGTGTAAAATTAATGTCTGGTGAAGGTCATTTGGAAGGAGAGCATCTTCCACTCTTTTGAAGAGCTGCAATGTGGAAGAGGAGTGTGTGTGTGTGTGTGTGTGTGTGTGTGTGTGTGTGTGTGTGTGTGTTGGCTTAATAGAAGAAGCAGACTGAGGCATGGGCCAGATATTACCTCTGAAACAAAAATTCTTAACATGGAGTTTGAGGACCTCAGAGGTCTTCATGGGGCTGGATCTTAAGGGAGTGTCAATACATTCTATAAGTGGATTTACAGAATTTTGCTTATGTATGTTTATCTTCTGGGAGAGGGTTCAGAGCCTTCATTAATTTCAGAGGGGGTTCTTAGCCCCAGAGATGTGAACCACTGTGGTGAGGTTTCTAACTTTGACTGTCTATGCTTTTTTAAAAAGTATGTATGAAAATAAAATGCCAGTTCTATCATACATAGGGAAAACAGACTAATTAGACATTCTGGAACAGTTTCTTAGCTGTATTTATATGACTCCTCTTGTATGAAGGAGGAATATTTAAAATATGCTACAACTCAGCAATAATGGCCTTTCATGCCACACAACTTGACATTTCTAGTTTTCACGGAGTAACAGCTCAGTTACTGCTCCTGGCTTCAGTTTTGCCTATGACCTTCTGTGACCCTCCAGGTTTTTGTTTTGTTGTTTTGTTTTGTTTTTTTAAAGATTTTATTTATTTATTTGACAGAGAGAGAGCCAGTGAGAGGGGGAACACAGGCAGGGGGAGTGGGAGAGGAAGAAGCAGGCTCCCAGCGGAGGAGCCTGATGTGGGGCTCCATCCCAGGACTCTGGGATCACGCCCTGAGCCGAAAGGCAGACGCTTAATGACTGAGCCACCCAGGCGCCTGACCCTCCAGGTTTTAAATTCCAGGAACTGTGGCTTTATCTCAGCCTGAAGCTCTAAGGGCTATTCAGTGAAGAAATGAGTGATTAATATTTGGGAAATAATGTATTTTGATTCCATTGTCTTCATCAAAAATCCCAGCCGTGGTCTTGAACTTGCTTTTCATTGTAGGGGCTGCAGGCACAAATAAGAGGAACAAAGCACTCTTATGATTAACCAAAATATTTATGGCCAGAGTCTGAGTTTAGCTAGGGCAGCAAATTGCATCTGTCCCCTAAAGGGAATAATTACTTACCATTCAATAGCAAATGAATAAAAATTTGGAGTAAATTTATCAGGAAGATAATTTTGCCCATAAAGAGAGAACTAATAATGCCACTGAACAGGTGGTTATAGAGTCGAGAAAGAATTATTAAATGATTCAGGCAGAAGGTTCCAATAGCTATCATGGTGAGTCAGACCAGTTTCTCTACCTCCTCTTTAGCAAACATTCCTTTGGTGATTCTCACACTCAAATAAGCAACTAGCTTTCCTTTACCCCTTCTAGATGGGAGCTGCAGTTTTGTGCCGTTGGAGTGTACATGATTGACTCCAAGGAGGGCAAAAAGGCGCTAAGACCTAGAATTAGGAAAAAAATCAATAACCTGGAGTTAGAAGAAAGGGATTTTCAAGGAATATTTAGGTAGCCTCGAAGCAGTTACTGAATCAACTCTTTCTCAGGGAAATGCCAGGCCTGGTTTCACCTGCTTTGCAGTTGTGAATGTTCCCCAGACCCAGGTGAGTTGTTGTGAACCATTCTTGGGCTGACATTGGTGTTCTAAGGGAAGGGGACAGTTTTCTTTGAAAATAGTAGAAGAGCCATAAGACGTATGAAATTGATATTTAATCTATTAAAGTTTTGTCTAATTTTAAATTAATTTGGGAATCTTTCAGGGCTGGGGGTTTGACCCCTGGTAGATCTGTGTCATGTTACTTCATCTGACTGTGGTAAGAAATGGAGAGAGGTTAGGAGTTGGAGCTAGACAGAGGCTGGAGATGGAGGTGTGCCTGAAAAGGAGAGAAGGCAGGTTTGCCTTTGCTTTTCCCTCATCACTAGAGATAGGAATGGACATTCAGGGCCCCTGAGGGAAGTAGGTGTTAGAAAATTGTTTGCTGTGCAGAAATTGGCAGGAAAGTAGTGTATAGCCAAAATTTCACATCTATGCTTGTGTCAAGTTTCAAGCTAGTTTTGCACTTCGGCATAGCCTATGTACAATCTCCTTTCTGTGTGTCTAAATACCTAGCCAGGTGGGGTTGTATAGGAGGACTAGTGATCTACAGTCTTCAGAAATCCCATGACAACACAGCTTGGCATGTGCGGACACCTGATTCTTTTCCATCTAGGTGAGAAGGCCAATCTTTTGGGGATTGGCAG
The DNA here is from genome assembly GCF_023065955.2 of Ursus arctos. NCBI lineage: Eukaryota > Metazoa > Chordata > Mammalia > Carnivora > Ursidae > Ursus > Ursus arctos. The sequence goes on along the minus strand of NW_026622930.1, from coordinate 37,037,355 downwards.
GAGCAGGTGGTGGCAATCACATTTTGTTCTCATTTGCAGAGCTTGTTTCTTTGCTGTAAGATTGGCTCATGTTTGCAGATACTGGCCACTCCTCCATTCAAAGGTACACTGGGGGCGTCTGTTTATTTTTTAATAACCTGGGTTAAGAACGGAGCATTGCTTCCCTCGGGGGCTAGAGCATAGATAGCACACGGCTTGTTATCAGGAACATGATAATGAGGATAAGTACATAAATAAGGATGAAAGCACATCTCAAAGCACCGTCTCTTGCAGGAATAAAGGTGATTTAATAGACATAAGCCCGACACTTCCTGTGTGCACAGTCCTTACCCACAGCCTGCGAGTGTGGGGAAGTATTTTGTACTGTGGAACGAGGACATTGTTCGATGTCTATGAGACATCCTCACGCTAAACACATTTTTGCTGCTTTGCCTCTTCAGCAGTGGCTTACTGTTGCTTTTCTATCCATTCTGAGGCCCAAAGAACAGTGATCCAGGGACGACTAGTGAAGAAACTTCTGGTTATTATTTATGTAGCCATTTCTCCCAGCGATGCTCAGCATCTCTCCGTAAGAACTGGTGGAGCAGAATCCATGAAGTTTGCAAGTCAAGCCTGCTCACTAACCTCTCAGGGCGGACAGACCAGAGAAACATTGGTGGAGTCCCTGGAGGTTTGAGTGGCGGGTATGAAATGAGGAAGCAGAAGTCTAGGTATCGACAGTGTCATACAGTGAGATGGACTAGCGCAGATAAAATGTGTGTGTTGTATGTAGAAGAGAATGTGGACTGGGCGGGCGAAGAGGACAGATTCAGAAAAGGCCACGTGAGGAAATCGAGCCTCGGGGTTGGGCCATTGGGTAAAGTGGTAAAGTGGCCGTGGGCAAGTCCTTAATTCTCTGTTCCTCAGTGGTCTCCTACTGAAGAGGTGGCTGAAGTCACCCTTAGGGTGCCTCTGGATCTAAATACTACCCACTTTCTGGACTTAAATGTTTCAGGGGAGAATATTTGCTTCAGTCATAATTGGACAAAACCCAAACTGACACAAACAATACCTTTTTTCTTTTTCTTTTTAAACACTTTTTTTTTCCTTTTCCCTTTGGTCCCCGAATTTACAGTGAAGGCACATATGAAATAGATTAGATTTCTGTTAGTACTGCATTGCTAGAGCATTTCTGTCCCTGGACAATATGTGTTATGAGAAGCTTGAATGTGACTTTGGGTGATCAAATGGGTTTTCTTAGTTTTCTCCGTGAATGCTTCTAAAATGCATTCCCCAAATTAGCTGTAAGAGTGATTTAAAACTTCTGGTAGCTTAAATGTTTTCAAATGTTGTTTAATTGCCTTTCTTTTTTTTTTTTTTTAAACTGAGAGAATAGTTAAGACTGCTGGAAATTGTAGAACTCAGTTCACCAGCTTGAATTATATATAAAGCAGTTATGTGGTGCCATTAACTTAAGGGAGTACTTTAGAATTTCTGGAAACAAAAGGCACTTTTTCCTATGGATTTAAATGAGAAAGGGGACAGCTTGGTTAATTCACCTTGGGGATAATCCTAGCCCCGTGTAGCGCTCACCTCTCACATTTTCAGTGTGTGGAAGCTGAGTACAAAATGAGGAGATCCATAAAGAAAGGTTTTTCTCTTCTTTCCACGTGATTCGTGCTAGAGCAGACAGCTTGGCCTGCTTGTCTCCTTTGCTTCATCTGGGAGTTTTCTGCGCTGCTGTATCTCACTTGTTTTTATCCAGTCCAGACCTCCTTCCAGACCATCTGCTCACAGAGCCAAACGCTACTGGGAATGTCGACTCACAGTCTCACGAGCCCCCCTCAAGGACCACATGAATCCACATGGCTATCTTTCTCTCTCAGCCGGTCCCTTGCTGTGTTTCCTCTCTCTGTGAGTGGTAACAGCTCCCATCTGCCACTTAGACTCCAACTCGCTCCCCGTTTCTGATTGGCCACCAAACCCTAGAGGTTTCAACCTCCTATCTCCTGAACTGCCTTCTCCACCCTATCTGCATTGCTGTCGCCAGCCTTGAGGCTTTCATTTGGATCAATGTCATGACTTTTTAATTGGCTTAGTAGGTAGAATAATGCCCGCCTCTCCCCAAGAGGTTCACATCCTAATAATCCCCAGAACCTGTGAGTACGTTAGGTTCCGCGACAAAGGGTAAGTAAAGTTGCTAACCAACTGACCTTAAAATAGACAGAGTAGCCTGGATTATGCCGGTGGGACCAATATAATCATGAGCCTGCACGCAAGTAGAAGAGGGAAGCAGAAGAGGAACTCAGAGTGATGTGACTGGAGGACTTGACCTGCCCTTGCTGGCTCTGCAGGTTCGGGCGCCCACCAAGGAATCTGAGTTGCTTCTGCAAGCAGAAGGCAAGGCAATGAATTCTCCCCTAGAGCCTCCGGAAAGGAAGGCAGCCCTGTTGACACCTTGGTCTTAGCCCAGAGAGACTCGTTATGGACTTCTGACCTACAGAACCAGAAGATATTAATTTGTGTTGTTTTAAGTCACTAAGTTTGTGATACCTTGTTAAAGCAGCAATAGGAAGCTAACACCTTGACCTTTCTACTTCTCTTTTGCCCCCATCTCAATCTATTTGCAGACCTCATGTGACGCCCTTGTCTTTAAAACCATTCGATGGTTGCCCCACCCCCTCATTGTCTTTGTTTACTCAGTGTTTCAACACTTTACACATATGAAGCAATGAATCAATGTTTAATGAATACATGGAAACAGCCCATTTTCAGCATCTTGGTCCAATTCATGATTTTTAATTTGCAGAGATAAAAATAAGGTAACCAACTGATTTTTAGTTTTATATATCCCTTTCTGGGGACAGGATGAAGTAAAAATAAATACTGTCTTTTCTTCTTTTTTAATCTTCTATTGGTTTTAAATTACATGGTAGCATTCTGTTATAGCCAGTTTGATAAATTTTTAAAAATCCACAATGAGGCCACTCAGAGAGGACCACTGTGATTATTTCGATGTGTAGCTTCCTAGTTATTTATACATATGTATCTATTATTTTTTAAAAAGGGTATTTTCAGGGTGCCTGGGTGGCACAGCGGTTAAGCATCTGCCTTCGGCTCAGGGCGTGATCCCCGCGTTATGGGATCGAGCCCCACATCAGGCTCCTCCGCTATGAGCCTGCTTCTCCCTCTCCCACTCCCCCTGCTTGTGTTCCCTCTCTCGCTGGCTCTCTCTCTGTCAAATAAATAAAATCTTTAAAAAATAAAAAATAAAAAAATAAAAAGGGTATTTTATATATTTTAAAACTCTTGACTTAGTGTAGTCTGAACATTTTTCTCTCGACCTCTTAGTGGCTGCACAGAACTCCTTTGTGTGGCTGCACTAAACTTCATTTAACACCTTTCTCATGTTATTGAACTTGGTTTGCAATTCTTCTCGTTTATGGACAGCACTGCAGCTAATACCTTTGCGCTGCCTTCATGCATGTCTGTGATTATTTCCTTGGGATAAATTCCTCAAGAGTAATACCTGGGTCAGAGACTCTGGAATTCTTACAGTATTTGATATGTATCACAAAACTGCCCTCCAGGAAAATTACACCAGTTCTCACTCCCACCAGCAGTGTTCTTTCATCTAGTTGACTTTTGTGCTCTTGCCATCTTTTGGATATATGGCAGGGCTACAGAGTGTGACATAGAAGGTGACAAGATGATAATTTTACATTGAAAGTGAACATTGCTTTAACCAGTTGAACACAGACTGGGTGCTGTGGTCAGCAACCAGCACACCCAGCTCCTTCATACCTGAGATATCCTCCTGTCCTCTCTCCAGAGGACTGGTACCATTGCTAGTTGGAAAAGTGTGTGGGTTGGCCTCTCTTCTCTGCACATCAGCTGCCAGAAACCAAGGATGGAATCATGGCCCCCACTCGTTTGTATAGCCTTCTAGTTTCTGGCAGGAGTCTGTAAAGGAAACTTGCTATGGGGCATACAGTCCCTCTTGTCTCCCTGAGCTCCCCCGTCCCATCTTTACTCCAGACCTCCTTTGCTCATGAACTCGAGCTACTATCACTCATGTATACAATTGCTGCATGTTATGTAGTATGGAACTCTCCTTATGTGGTGAAATGTGAGTCCCGTAGACGTCTGCTGAGTGGACCAGCCTGACATCTCTGCTCACTCAACATGAACAACAAAAGCCTGCTGCTAGACTTTTCAGCCCAGGCAATTTTGACATGATTGGTAGTTGGCCTTGGCTGTGGCTGTTTCTGGAAACACTGATCTGGCACGTATAGAAGCATTAATAAAATATCAAGTTTATTAGTTGCATTTTCTTTTTTAGTAGTTTTTCCCTGTGAGTTTAGGAAAGCTAGTCTAGTTGCTATGGCAACACAAAAGCTTTCAGTCCCTTGTTTGTTTGTTATATTCCCTCTTCGGTTTATGGAGTGGTCTGTGGAGCCTCTTGAAAGCTGTGCTGCCTAGTGTTTGACAGTTAAATCCCCACGCTGCCTGACAGAGATGAGAGCTGGGTGAAGGTGAAGGGACAAGCCACGAAGCTCCTTTCTCACTGTCTGCTTTCACAAAGATTGTGGCTTTGGAAAGAGGGCACCTGAATCTGGAGCAAGGACTATCATTCAGTGTCCCTGAAATTACAAAGGAAAATCATTGAACGTTGGAAGCATCAAACCTGTCTTTTCCACCCTGTTTTTCCACCTTTCTACCCCCATCCCTAGATGTGGGGACAGATAGTGCAATTACTATCTCTTGAAAGTCTAAGGGGTGAAGACTCTTCCAGCCCGCTTGTGCGCCCTGAAACAAAGGAGATGCTGGGAAAAACAAAGCAAAGTTGGCCTTTTCAGGTGGAAGGTCCCACCATTGCCCTCCTGCCTGTGCTCTGAGGAGGGTGCGTGCTCACAGTGTGGTCCTTCCCCGGCGAAAGCTTCCTCTCCTGTGGAGGGGTCAGCAGTTCCTCAGACTCTGGGGGCCTGGGCTTCTTCCGTGTGGGTGGGCTCTGTGCAGATAGTGAGAGTTAGATGACCAGACACATCTAGGATTGCCTATATGGCCAATCATTTGAGCATTAGAAAAAACTATTTTCAACTTGAGATAAAAGTAAATTTCTATAGTAGAAAAATTATAAAAATACAAAATAAGGGGAAAATTAGAAAAATCACCTATATTTCACACCCTCAACCCCCAAATTAACATTTTGGTACCAATTTTGTGTGTGGTATATACGTGTGTTCACATATGTGTATGTGTATGTCCATTTATATGAGTATGAATAGATGTGCATGCATTCATATGTGTGCATTGCTATTGTTTTTGTAGAAACATGCACTTTTGCATATACTTTCTGTGTATACTTTGTATACATTTTGCATATATTCTGTATAAATTTTTCATTCAACCACGTATCATGAGGTAATTCCGTGCCAATAACTTTAATGATTGTGTAATCTTTTTAAAAATCATATAGATATTATGGGTTTTTTTTTTAATAATTTTTATTTTGTTATATTAGTCACCATACAGTACATCCCCAGTTTTTGATGCAATGTTCCATGATTCATTATTTGCATATAACACCCAGTGCACCATGCAATATGTGCCCTCCTTAATACCCATCACCGGCCTATCCCAATCCCCCACCCCCCTCCCCTCTGAAGCCCTCAGTTTGTTTCCCAGAGTCCACAGTCTCTCATGGTTCATTCCCCCTTCTGTTTACCCCTCCCTTCCTTCTTCCCTTCCTTCTCCTACCAATCTTCCTATTTCTTATGATATTATGGTTTGATTCAACCTTTCTTTCAATATTTGACATTAGATAATTCCTGATTTTCTATTTCTTTAAATAATTCTGGGCTTGCCTTCTCATGTACCTGTATGTAAATAGCTTTAAAAAGTACCCAGAAAAGGGGTGCCTGGGTGGCTCAGTCTTTAAGCGTCTGCCTTTGGCTCCGGGCATGATCCCAGCATTCTGGGATCGAGCCCCGCATCAGGCTCCTCCGCTGGAAGCCTGCTTCTTCCTGTCCCACTCCCCCTGCTTGTGTTCCCTCTCTGGCTGGCTGTCTCTCTCTCAAATAAAAAAAAAATTTTTTTTTTTTAAACTGGTGAATGAGCCTGAGAAAAACTCTCTAATGACTGAAAACATGGAGTGTTTTATGAACGTTTAAATCCTCAAGCTGCCATGTTAGCTCCGGAATTGAAGCCTGACTATGCGAAGGCACCTTTAGGGAGGGATAGGGTTTGGGACTTCACTGCTGGAGGAATGCCCTGTGGGATGCATTGAGTTGCTTTACACCTGATGCCAAGGAGATGACCCTGCAGCATGTGAAACAGCATCAGGGACGGGGGTCAGCCCGGGACTGGGGCGAGCTCAGTCTTCCTGGTTCTGCCACTAATTTTTGCTTGTGGAAACGTGTACGGTATTCTCAGTTTCCTTATCTGTAAAGTGATAGAATTGTTCTAATTCATCTCTGAGGTTCCTTTCCGATCTACAACTCAGTGGTTTGAAGCTGACTCTGCTCAATTTAATTCACTGGTGACTAACAGAATGGACTTTCCAATATATCTACTAGAGTTTAAAATTGGGTGGCCTGGGCAAATTACTACAATTTTAAGTGTAGTGAACGCTAATACTGTTTAGTGAAAGAACATTTTTTTAAAGATTTGTATTTATTTATTAGAGAGAGAGAGCGAGCACATATGAGCATGAGTAGGGGGAGGGGCAGACAGAGAGGGACAAGCAAACTCCCTACTGAAAAGAGAGCCTGACACCGGCTTGATCCCAGGACCCTGAGATCATGACCTGAGCTGAAGGCAGCCACTTAATTGACTGAGCCACCCTGGCACTCCAGTGAAAGAGTATTTTTGCTTTCCCACTGTCCATTCCTTCTTTCCTCTGAATTTTGCCCCGGGGGAGTTACCACTCCCCACTGCAGGCAGTTCAGGTGGTACTTCGTATCAGGCAGCAGCTCCAGCTAAGAGGTCTGCCTGCCCCTTCAGCAGACACTCAGGGCCCTGCAATAATCAAAGCTAATTTGTGTTGATAGTAGCTCCCACTCATTGCTCCTGTCCAAACTGCCCTCATTCTGTCTTTCCATCTTATTGTTCCTTTTTCTTTGTAATCTGTGGACTTCACATATCTTTTCATCAAATTCTGGTTTTACCTTTTAACCAGAGTTAGGATTACATTGTTGGATAGAGAAAAACCCTACCCCTTCATTGCTGGTGCTGGCCCAGTGCTGCTTGTCCAGCTGACCAGGGCTTTGTGACCAGCAGGCAGGTCATTCCATCTAAGCCTATGTGTCATGATCTGCGTCACTGATGGTAAGAAAACCAATCTACTAAGGTTGTTGGGGGGGAGGTCAGGTGGAACTGACCGTGGGACCCTGTAAGTACTGGGTCGGCACATGTTAGGAGCATGGTGGTTGTTAGTTTCTCTTCAACATGGAGTTTCATTGGGAAGGTGCTTGGCCTGTGAATTTGAAACTTTCCCCTGAATATTTCACATGTGGACCCTAAATCAACAGACTCAGAAGGATGTTTCTGATAATAATTTTGCTTAGTTTATTCTTACTCTTTCTTTGCATTGTGGTAAGCACATAGTAGGTGCTTTCAAATACAAATTCTTTGGAGTGTCTTTTAAAACCCATTAAACAAGGACATAGGAAAAAATTTGTTCTACACATTCTTAGTGTTACACTTTTCATAATCACCAGTGTTTTAATAAATTGAGCAAAGGGCACAAATATTCTGACCCTTTGGCCAGAGCTTGGAAACATTTTCGGTGGGAGAGCCTTTATTTAACTCTATTGCTTTAATGGGGTTTGAGATGTACAGGAACGTTTTAATTATCAGAATGTTCCTTAGAAAAAGCCTCTGAGATTTGAGATAAGTTTACATATTATTATATGAATCACAATTTGCTTTAAGAGCTTATCTAAATCCCATCTGTTTGATTGGAAAAGGGAACTCGGAATGAATCCATCTAATTTTCAGTTTTCTTCCTTGGAGAGAATCGTGATGGAAAGTCAGAATGGGGTTATGTGCTGCCTTTTTTGATGGTTTCTAGTGGAAGTTTTAGGGTTGCCATAGTAATGCATGAAGAGTCATCATATTCTGTCATGATTTCCTAGCAAACAGAAGAGCATTGGTATCTATGGTTTAGTAGAAGTGAAAAACTTGACAGCAGATCATTCTAAATTGTTCCGGCTGTTCAGGGACGGGTAGGGCAGAGCATTGTGCTTTCAGCCAAAGGTGACTGACTCCCATCTCCACAAGGCAGATAACGTGTTTCCTGTTCATCCAGTGGCAATGTCAGAGAAAACGAGGTATTTTGACTAGGCGTGAGATGGGTGGGGTCCTGCCATACTGCCCCTGTGATTCACTGGAGAGTTTGCATTTGAGGAAATCTCTGATGTTGCTGTTCCTCTGTCTTCTCCTTTCCCCTCTCTCTCTCCCTCTCCCTTTCTTCTCTCCCCCTCCCCAACTCCCTCCCACCACCACCCCCAGGCCTTCCCCTCTGCTTCCTGTCCCACCCCTTCCCCTTTCTCTGTTTTGTGGCTGTTCCTGCAGCCACGGTTTCAGCTGTTCAGAAGGCAGAGGACAGTGGCACGGGATGTAGCTGAGTCCCTTGGAGAGTGGGGTCCCCCGTCTGGCCACTGTCTCTGGCACCTTTCCATCACCCTCAGGCTGCTGGGCCTGGCATGTTCCCTTCCTCTCACAGTTTGGGCTGTGTTCAGGTGTCCTAAAAATAGCAGCATTTTACCTCATGTCACAAGGTGTACACGCACGTCTTTGTTTTGTTCAGTCTGAACGAAGTGTTCCCATTGGTGAATTTGGAGGCACTAAAGCCTCCTCAGCAGCTGTCCAGCCGCAGTGGGGATTTGTCTTCGAGACAACAAAGCCGGCAGAAATGAATGTGCCAGGAGCAATGTTTTCACCCACCCTGGTGGTGGTTAGGTGGGATTTCCCAGTGGGCCATGATGTCTCTGAAGAGCTTCGAAGTTTACCTTTGCTTTCACCTAATTTTGCTTTGAAATAGAATTCCCTCATGATTTTCAAAGTTGGTTTTCATTCAGAACCGCTGGGGCCAGCACAGTGTTAATGGTGACCCTATCTGGCAATACGTAGCTTTTTTTCTCTGCTTAGTTAACACAGTTAAGTGATTTAATAAGTTCTAGAAAAGCCAAGGTGATCCTTTACCTCAGGAGAAGACTAACTTCCTTATCTTGCCATTCATGAAAGTCCCTCGAAAGTAAGAGACTTGAGAGCTGTTAAGACTTACATGTTTTTATTTTTTTTTATTTATTTTTTTACATAGTAGTAGTGACTTATTTATTAAAATTATATTTTTAAATATTTTTAAAATATTTTTTATTATATTATGTTAGTTAGATTTGATTTAAAAGTTGTCAACTCCTACCTATGCTTTGCCTCTCTTGCTCTTTTGGTTAAAACCACTGAAGCATTTCTTGACGAAGTTGCTGACGACCTCAGGCCTGGTTAAGGTAATTGTCTTGGCACACGGCTACTTTCGATGGTCAGGAAGCCCTCTCTTCCCTTTCATGAGGACTGGGAGACTATTGGCAGAGTTTCCAGTAGAATTATTGTTCTTTAGATGGCAGACGTGGAGGTTCAGATGAGGTACCAGACTTCCCACATGTGATATGGCTTTCGGTTTTGTTGGTTCAGAGAACTGGAGGAAAAAGGAAGAATGGAAACTTCTCCTTGCTGTGACACTGGGAAACTCCAGAATCACATTTATGGGCAAACTTAGAATCCATCTGCTCATGTGACTCCATCCATCACCAGCTTGCACCGGTAGTGGGGTGGGTAAGTGTGACACGTGAGTGTTCGCCTTTGGGAACGTTGCTGTACAGTGAGGAATACCCACTCATATTTTCATCTGATGCCTCTTTTGAGCCTCCTTGCATCCCAGCTACACACACACACACACACACACACACACACACACACACGGTATTAGAGGGAATAAACTTGAAGAGGTCACACACATCTAGCCTATAAGTTTAGTTTAAACTCTCAATTATCTAAAGATAAAGAAGCTTTTAAGAAATAAGAAAATAAGAGTAGGACTGCTACAGACTCTTTACACATTTTCCTCTTACCCCCTTCCCTGGTGTTTAGTGAATGGTACTGTACCCAAACACCATGACAGATGCCTTATGAGACTGGGGGTGGGGCAGGGTACAAGGACTATTAGACATTTACCCTCAAGGTCTTCACGGTGCGGAAACACTTTAGCTGTACAAAGCCACCCAGCTTGCCTCGTACTAAATGTTCATGCAGGTAGGTGGTGTGGAAATGTTATATAGTTCACCTTCATAGTTGGCTGGGAGGAGACGGGTAAAAGAGGACTTGGAGTAGGAAGACATTCTTGCGGAGAGATTGGATTATGGGACCAGGGGCCTAGAAGTGGACAAGCACTGCTCTGCCCAGAGGCCATGAGTTAAGGATGCTAATTTTGTTGAATGATGAGTTTCCCCTGGGGGTCCAGTGGGATAAGCTTGGGGAGACTGCTTGGAGTTAGACCACGTTTGGCCTTAAGAGGAATGTGGGCTTTATCTTGTCACACATGAGTGACCATTAACACCAGTTGAGTAGGAGTGACATGGTACAAATGGTATTTGGTGAGGATGAATTTGGTGTAGTGCCAAGGATGAATTTAGGGGACCGCGGGAACATGGAAATAGAATCTAAAGGGACTTCATAGTAGTTCATAAGGGGTATACAAAGGACATGAACTGAGGGGTCCTGGAGCTTGGAAGCGTGGCTGCAGAAGCCTGCAGGACTTCAATCATTTTCTCCTTTGTCCCCACTAGATACACAATCTCCTCCCGGCCCTAACGGTCAGTCTATTTTAGGGTCAGTAACAGAAACATGTTTATTCAGTGGGACAGCTAATAGTTCTCTTATGTACACGTGTGGTTCAAGGGAAGACACCTGTATCAGTCTCCTCTGGCTGTCACAAATACCACACACGGGGTTGGCTTCAACAGTGGAAATGTCTTGTCACACAGATCCAGAGGCTGGAAGTCCTGAGCGAGGTGTGTGCAGAGTTGGTTTCATTCTGAGGCATCTGCCCTTGGCTTCTAGATGATTATCTTCTCCCTTTGTCTTCACCTGTTTTTTTCTTTGTGCACACACATGCCTGTGTTCAAATTTTCTGCTCTTATAAGGACTTCAGGGGCTTAGGGGCCAGTCAAAAGACATCATGTTAACTTAATGACCTCTTTAAAGACCCTGTCTCTGAATAATGTCACAGTCTGAGGTACTGGGGGTCAGGACTTCAACATATGAATGTTGGGGGGACACAATGCAATCTATAACAACACCTAAGGAGGAAGAAGTTGAGGAGCAGCAGGAGGACCAAGGCCAAACATCTTCCGTGACCCCTCATCCAGGCTTTTGGCTCCCTGTTCCTTGTGGTAAAATGGCCATCTCCAAACAGAAGTTCCCAAGCCAGCTTTCTGTCATCCTTTTCTAGGACAATGTAGGCTGATGTCATCTGGGGGATTTTCAACTCCCAATTTTAGGATTAGCAGCCTTTCTCCTTTTTTTTTTTTTCTTTTTCCTTTTAACTTCTCTGGCAATGTTAGTTTCTTACCATATTTATTGCAGTCGTCTGTTTATGTGCATGATAATTTTTATAATGGTGGCAGGGAATCTCTGAAGATAAATGGAATGTATAGAATAAACAGATGCACGAAGTTACAGCTACATGGTTTTCGTGAGTGTCCTCCTTTTGGGGCTAGCTCTTGTTTCCGTCTTCACTCACCTCTACCCCTGAGATGACCTCCTCTTTATTTCTAACGTTTTCTGTTCCCATCAGCTGGCTGAGGCTGAGGCCTCAGTCCCTATGTCTTTGCTTCTTTTTTTTTTTTTTTTTAAGATTTAATTTATTTATTTGAGAGAGAGTGAGAAAGACAGAGCATGAGCGGGGGTGGGGGAGCAGAGGGAAAAGCAGGCTCCCCACTGAGCAAGGAGCCCAACGTGGGGTTTGACCCCAGGACCCCGAGATCACAACCTAAGCCAAAGGCAGACGCCCAACCAACTGGGCCACCCAGGTGCCCCATGTATGTCTTAGTTTCTAAATTCTTGTTCCACTCGGGACTTTGGGCCCAGACTGCTTTCTTCACAGTCACCTGAGCCGCTGCTGGGAGTGTTGACTGCGTTCTAGCTGCAGAAGAGCCGTGATGAAGCAGCATGGTGGAGTGATTAAAACTGGGAACTCCAGCCAGACTGCCAGGTTCAAATCCTGGCTCTGACACTTACTCCTCTGCAACTTGGGATAAGTTACTCCCCAAACCTCAGTTCTTCTGTCATCTGTTAAGTGAGGATAATAATAGTCCCAGCCTCAGAGGACTGCGAGTTTTAAATGTGAGTATAAAGTGCCTGGCACATAGTCAATGCCATGTGAGTGTAAACTATAATAATTATTATTTTGCTTGCCTTTGTTCTGAGTAGCTTCCCTGGAGATTCAGAACTTGCTTGGCTCCTTCTGCATTTCCCCCCTACCAGGCTTCCCTTTTGTAACCCATGTGGGAGTAGGCAGGCTGCCCTGGAATCCTCCTCAGACCAGTTGTCTGTTTATTAGACTGATGACCAAAAGTAGTTGACAAGGTCTATAAGTTGTGTTTGTTTTGGGGACAGTTCTGCTGGAACAGCCCCAGACTGCGTGAGCCTTTGCCTTCCACTCAGGCCAGTGCCTGCAGAGCAGTTCCCTACCCAGCCAGCCACCGTGGACCCTTGAAGTTTCCACAGAAAGGAGGGGCTGCTCAGGCTTCAGCAGAGATATTTGCCACTTTCTCTTGCAGAAGTACCACCTTTTTGAGCCGGGAGACTTCAATGATCCAAGAGAAAATTTGGAATGGCCTGTCACAGTAGGAAGGGGTAGGACCTCTTCTTGTTCTCTTAGTTGGGACCTATAGGACAAATACATCTCTGTCGGTGTTAAGATAAGGGTCTCTGCCTTCCTAAGTTTAGATGGGCTTCTGCATGGTCACGGTCATGCCATACATACATCAGTTCTTCTTCCTGTACCTGCGGCCTGCCTTGGGCTGGTCACTGCTGGGGACCTTATAAATCCTTAAATCGCCCCTAGTGGGCCCCTTGTGAGACACTCCATCATCACAGGATCCCCAAGAGCTCCGAGATCCACAGCTTCACCATCAAGGCACCAACTCATGTACAAATCAGTACTAATTCAGCTCTATACCGGTGTCTTCATTCTTCAGGTTATTCTTTGCCTTGGGCAAAGGGTGACAGTTTTTGTTTTGTTTTGTTTTGCTTTTAATCTTTGAAATCTGCATTCCTCACCCTGTTCTTTCCTGCAATCTGGGGTTCTTTTGTAATCCTTAGTGACTTTTTGAGAAGTTCTTGATCCTTCCCCCTTCCTCCAGCATGCTCCTGCTTCCACGAGATAGAGCCTCCTGCTTGGCACCTCTCGTTGTATCCTCTCTTGCTCTAGCCTGTAGCTTCCCCCTTACCTACTTAAATAGAATCCCGTCTTTCTTCTTAGCTCTTTGGCTCATTTAGTGCGCCCTCCCCAGTCTTCATCTCTTCCCCAGGTAGAGGACACCATTACCAAGGCTATAAATGTGCCCCTTTCCCCGCAGCAAGTGCTGATGCATCTATCTCAATGAAGCATGGGGCAGGCCCTTAATTTCTAGTTTAGACAATTGAAATGATTTATCTTAAAGATAGTATCTAACGACAAGTCAACAAGCATTTCAGAAAATATCTGGAGCCAGATGAAATTCATCCAAGGGCAGAAGAGGTTCCTTGCCTTTGCTGGCCAATGCTTCTTTGGCCATATATACAAAAATATTACTCATCAATCCAACTGATTTGTTTACCAATATTAAAGATGTTCCAAAAATTGGCAGAGCATACTACCTTACTCTAATTTGACAAGGTATATTACGTAAACTACACGTTTCAGATATCAGTCTTATTTTTTATTTTAGAACTGTTAATAAGATAAGGTATTGCTTATAGATGTAGAAAATGGGATGTTTTAAAATCAAGTTGCTGGAGTGTTTCTAGCTAAGTCACTCAACCTCCTTTAAATTTTTTCTCATTTTACAACAATTGGTCTTTATATCCCCTTCTTCAAGTCTTGTTTTGAGCGAAATAAAATTTCCATCTGTGAAGCCTTCCTTGAAAATCTTTATTAAACTTCTTGGAGTTTGGAATCCTGTGCAGTCATGAGTGGGTGCACAGTAAACAGGTTGGTTTTCCATGCGGGAGAACAGGCTCTATTCAATCTTTACTCTCTTCAGTGGAGATATTAGTGGTGTTATCAAAATGGGACTCCACTAGGTTTAAATAATGAAAGTTTAGCTGGGAGAGATGTTAGATAAGCTGAGATATAAATTTCTTCTTCTGTTTTCTACTCACAGTAGGATTCTGAAACAGAATCTCTACAGGAGTTAGGTAGTTGCAATCTTATCAAAGATATGTACAGAATATTTTTGGCTTTGAATTGATATTTCGGTAACTGCTTTCTTAAACTTGGGATGGGAGTTGAAAGGAGAAAAATAGGAGAGAATGTCTGGAAATGTTAAATGCATTCTGAGATGTTTTCGTCTCATTTGCTTGTGTTCTAGGATAATGGGGACCTAAAGTTTTTTTTCCTAGATACTTGCATAATGCTTATAGTTTATCCTCCTTATGACTCTTCCAAATACAAACTGGTTCGAAGATAGAACATTCTCAGGTTATGTTTTTTGTGGATGGGTCCTGCATATTACTTGTTCAGACATTGTGTAGATCTGAAGGAAATGACAATTTTGCTCTGAGAAAAATAGAGATACAGGCATCAAAGGACATTTTTTCTTTTTTCTTTAATTTTTAATTAATTAATTTTTTAATTATGTTCAATTAGCCAGCATATAGTACATCATTAGTTTTTGATGTAGTGTTCAACAATTCATTAGTTGCCTATAACACTCTGTGCTCATCACCACATGTGCCCTCTTAATGCCCACCAGCCGGTTACCTGATCCCCCCAATCCCTCCCTCTGTGACCCTCAGTTTGGTTCCCGGAGTCCAGAGTCTGTCATGGTTTGTCTTCAAAGAACGTTTTTTTCAAAGGCTTTATTTCTGTTCTCTTTCCAAAACCCAAAGCTCTTTAGGGCTAGGTCATATTCTGTGGGGGAAGAAGGCAACAAGTAAAATGGTGGACTCACAACCCTATGTTTCACGGAACGGTTGAAGAAACTTACAGTTCTTTAGGTTAGAGGAACAGCTGGGGAGGTATAAGTGCTGTCTTCAGCTATTGGCAGGGTCGATACTTGCTTTCTCTGCAAAGAAGAATAGCTTCCCAGCCACGAGAAGTGTTCAAACAGATGCTGCTGGCTGTCACTCAGGGTCATTATATACTGGATTCCTTCACTGAGTGAGATGTAGGAGGTCCTTGGTGGGGAGAAGGGCACTACTGCAAGGGTGCTGTGATCCTACGAGAGGATTTCAGGGAGAAGCAGCAGAGAGAGGTGAGATTAGAACTGTCAGAATGCATGGGTAAACCTGGGCTCTGGTCTCAGCTCTGCCACCATATTTTTGGTTGTTTGGGATAGATCTCTTGGCCTTTTTGGACTTTAGCCTTTATTTTTGTAAAATGAAGGATTGAACTGGTATCCTTCAGGGTTCCTTCTAAATCAACAGTTTTCAGATAATTGTTTTCCCAGCCTGCATACTTGCTAGTTAGTGTACTGCAGGTCCCAAAACACTGATGGGCCTAAACCATAATCAAAGAGTGGCAGAATAGTGTGTTTGCTGGAGCCCATAGATCATACCATACACAGAATTTGTTTTTGTAAGGAATCTTCCAGAGACTTACCTCATTCCATACGCTCATTCAGTGATAGTTTATATGCAATAAACCCATCAGTAATTTAATATAAAACATAATCTTGGATGTTACACTTGTTAATTTCATTAACCTAGCATGCATTATGGATCTATTATGAGTGAGGCATCAAGAATATAAAGATGAAAAAGAAGACACCATTTCTGGCTTCAGGAAATTTGCAGTCTAGTGGGGAATCACAGCTGGAATAAACAAACAATGGTGCAACATCCTGAGTTAGATGTAAAGATACGAACACTGTGCAAAGGACACAGTCATATAGTTTGCCTGGTGGGACACGGATGGGCTTTGCAGAGGAGTTGTCTTCCCAGTGGGTGCTTACAAGATGGCCAAGACTTTGCCTGTTGGAAAAGGTCGTTCCAGGGAGAGTGATTACTCTGAGGAAACACACAGAAATTTGAAAGTACAGGACAGGTTTAGAGAACAGTTGAATATCTATCTGGTAAGGCCAAACATGGTATACCCGGGAGGTATGCTTGGTAACCAGACTGGAAAGGTGGTTTTGGGCTGACTTGGAAGGGGTATCAAATGTTATGATAATAGTTTGAGCTTTAATCTTTAGGTAGTTGAGAGTCCTAGAAAATTTAAGCATGACTGTAGGTCTGTGGTTCATAGGGCTAACTCTGTTAGGGGTTATAGAATGGGTGCTGTGTGGACCCTGGCAGTATCCATCCTAGGTGTGCGTGTGTGTGTAATAATCAGTGTTCAACCATGTTCACGAAATGACCTCAATCTGAACCTCACTATCCTGTAAGTTTAATATTAAAGTAGCTTAGCCCAGGGGTGCCTGGGTGGCTCAGTTAGTTAAGCATCTGCCTTTGGCTCAGGTCACAATCCCAGGGTCCTGGGATCGAGCCCCACATCGAGCCCTGCGTCAGGCTCCCTGCTCATCAGGGAGCCTGCTTTTCCCTCTCCTCCCCCTTGTGCTCTCTGTCACCATCTCTGTTTCTTTATCTCAAACAAATAAATAAATAAAATCTTTAAAAAATATAAAGTAGCTTATAGCCCAGCTAAGTCTTCTTCACCAGAGATCCAAATTATATTTTTAAGAAATTAAATAGTTGAAAACTTGAATTGGGCTTTAATAAAAAATATCAGGAAGGAAGAAGGAAGGAGAGAAGGGAAAAAGGCAGGCAGACAACATCAATTTAGAATCTTTGTAGAGGTTCAGCCTGGTAAAAGTCTGACTCAAGCACTGCACTAAGAATGGAATGATGAGGACTTTTGAGGTTTAAGAAGGCTTTTGAAAAGGATAATGAGTTAAGTCCCAGGCTTGGTAATTTTGGGAATGCCTGCAGGATATCCCAGAAGAGATATATGTGTCAGATTAGAATTTTGGCTTATAGACACATACTTGGTAGCCCTCAGTGACAGCTGAAGCCATGTGAATATACAAAATATCTGAAGGAATGGGACCCAAACACAGATTCTTGAAGAATAAAAAACACTGAGAGGTGAGCAGAGAAGTGGAGCTCCAAGAGACTGGGTGAAATGATAAGAAGAGAAGCCTAAATCAGAAAATTCTGGTGATGACTTAGGCGTGTAGAAAGAAAAGTTGAAGAATAAGGATGTGTGATGTGGGTTCCAGTTCTGCCCAGAGGTTTGGGTATTCTGATTTTAAAGGACCATTCTGGGATCTGAGCAAGAGTGTCTTTGGGAGAAGGTACCTAAGTCATTTACCTCATTCAGGAGTGGAAATAGCCCTCAGGAAGATCCCACTTTTTATGCTCACCAGGCAACCCTTTGACCCATAATTTCATCTTACATGGAGACACCCCAGACATAAGTTTGATTATAGTTCTATAGATACAAATTGGTTCTAGTTCCTGGACCAGGAATAACCTTTCTAATAAAAAAGTTGGGGGTCCTTATTTCTCACATATCTTATTGGTGGAAAAGCACATAGATGTCACACAGTCCAGCCCTCAGGACCTCCCCTCACCGGGGTTATAGAGTTAGGTAGTACGGCGCTGGACCTGAACCTCCTAACTCAGGGCCAAAAGCTTTTTTGTACCTACTCTGCCTTTGTGCCATATAACTGGCAGATTTAATTACAATGACCTAATCCCCAAGAGTCTGAGCATCTCGTGGCAAACTTTAAATATCATATTCTTAAACCCTGGAATACCATTTGGACTGTGGTGGCCTCACCAAGATGTACCAATAATTGAGGTTCCGCTGGAACCCATCATCCTATCTCTTTCCTGTTTTATAGCATCAGAATGATCCTGGTTCACCCATGAAAGAAATTTAGCTCCCTGTGACTCTGATCTGGTCCTAAGCAAGTGTGCCTTGAGACACCTGTATCTCCAGAGGGATCATTTTCTGGTAAAAGTGATCAGTACATAGCATGCTATGAAATCAGAGCTTTGTTGCGCAAGGCTTTGCAACATGGTGCCTGCAAAGCAACGGAATAAAAGCACTAATCTTCTGGGCCTCAAAGCCCTACTTTTATACTCCTTGTTTGCTTTGCTAATTAAGAGACTTTCACAACTCCCTCTTGACCTAAATGTGTAAAATGTTGCATGTTGTTTTGGCTCTTCTAATAGCTTTTGTTTGGCACATTCTGAATTTATAAGGTCAAATGTAATTAGCTCCAGATATCCAAGCCTCCATGGGGAATAATGTCAAGGAGCAGTGCATCTCAAAATCTGCGTAAAAGTCTCTGACATTTTTTGCACCTTTCCAAAAATGTTCAAATCTCTAAATTGGCCTTGATTTTGGAAGGGTAAATGGGGAGAAGTTTAAAGGAGTAATTGGCCTGAGTTATGTCCTTCTGCTGAAGGTTGGGGATAAAGGACCCCTTCTAGACAGACCTGTCACACTTGTGTTTTAAGATCAATACTCATGCCTACCATGTGGAGCCAGACCCCTGGCTTTCATGCCTACAACAGTTTGACCCCGTGTGATCTTCCCTTGATATGCAGTAATTACCAAGTGGAATGCTTAGTGCAGATGGCCTCCCGTGCTTCAGTGCACAGCCCTTCTGGGTAGGGACGCTATGCAGCAGAGTGATGTGGGCACGTAAGTGGGTGGAAACTTTCTAATGTGTCACAATAATAACAATGCAGAATCCTTTTGCTGTTCAGCTTCCCCTAGAACTTCAGCCCACGCAGCAGCCTACTTGGTTCACAGTCCTATGTGAATGCTAGACAATTAGCAGCTGATAATGAAGAATGCCATGGGAACCAGTGGGAAAATAATAGCTTACTCCAAGGATATAATGAAATGAAATTAGCAGAGACAGTAAAACAGACAATTTATGCTGGTGGTGTTTTTTTTCTTTTTTCCTTTTTTTTTTTTTTTTGTAGTGAAAAAAGAACCAGTAAATGCTTCTAGTAGAGAAATATGAGAATTGATTAGAATCCCATCTGTTTTGGAGGGGAGTTTTATTCAGAAATTAATTCCAGATAAATGTCTAAGTTTCTACTATGGAACTAGAATAGGTAAAAGACAGCTATTTTATTTGAATATAATGATAATTTTGTTCACTGTTGTTACCTAAATGGTTGCATGTGGTCTGAAGTTTAGACAGGGATGCTAATGCTGGATAATTGATTTTACTGTTAGAACTATACTTGATGCTCTTAGCTGAAATGTCAGTGGATTTTCAGCCTTCTCAGCAAATTCTTACTAACAGGGTGAACTTGTATCTCTGTGGATGGACAACTTTCTGAAAACACAAAAATGTATCATCTGAGAAATTGGGCATTTAAAGGACCCTTAAATCTTCTTCCTATTTCTGGATGTCCCATATGCTGCTTAGTCTCTGAGCATAAAGCTCTACCTACTACTTTTTGTGGTCAAAAGTTAAACAAACTGAGGGCTTCAGAGGGGAGGGGGGTGGGGCACTGGGATAGGCCGGTGATGGGTATTGAGGAGGGCACGTATTGCATGGTGCACTGGATATTATACGCAAGTAATGAATCATGGAACTTTACATCAAAAACTAGGGATGTACTGTATGGTGACTAACATAATATAATAAAAAAATTATTTAAAATAAATAAATAAACAAGCAAAAAGTTAAAATTTGAAGTCTTTATAATAATCTTTTAAAAAATTAACTGTACTAGACTGCAAGCAAATGGTTGGAGTTTTTTTTGTTTTTTTGTGTTTTTTTTGAGGGTATTGAATTGGTAAAAAACATTTTTGTTAAAACTTCAGTCTCACTGTGTGGGCAGTCTTCTGTGAGCTGAAAAATAAAGAAGTTATAAACAAATCAAAATTATATTTCACTCCAAATGCTTTCCAAATGCATTTGTTTTGGAGAGTTGAAGAAAGTTGGATATCTTTCTTCCGATATTTTGTCTGTCTGAAGTAGACTTGTCTCTCAATTTCTCTCATTTATAAAAATATTCTCTTTGTGCTTGAAAGCTAAATTGCCACATTGATTCAATAACCATTCCACCAAAATGATATACATGCATATTCTCTGATGTTTCAACATGACATGCTTTAATTGGACATATGTTCTTAATTTTATCATATAATTATATTAAATTCAATAATGTTGAAGTTATAATGAGTGATATCTATGCTAACTGATTGATTTTATTTGGCAAATGACATAAATTGTACAATGCCCATAAATTACTCAGTTAAATTCAGCAAAATAAGTATGCCATTAAAAATCCAACAATCCAAAAATGTTGACTGTAGCCTTATAAATCATCATTATCTAACCACTTCTGCTTCTTTTGTATCCTCTTCCTTACCTGGGAAAATGTGGGGAAATGGAGAGGTTGGAGACAGTGGAGAATAGCTGAAATGTTCAGGGAAACTCAGATGGGAAAAGTCTCAAAGATTCCCTCCATGGACCTATGGGTGTACTTCATCCACTTTCACCATTAAATGCTGCTTCTGATCTAACCATCTGAGCACTGAGGGAAAGGAGAGCAAGATTGCTGATCATAAGGGATGTGTGTGTGTGTGTGTGTGTGTGTGTGTGTGTGTGTGTGTGTGTGTTGTGTGTGTGTGTGTGTCTGTGTGTTACTGCTAAGGAAGAATTAACATTTTAAACATGTAAAGCAGACAGGTTAGGTTACTTAATCTCAGAAGAAGATGGACATATTTCAACACACATATATTATTATATTAAAGATAGCACCCCGTGTATACCCCCAAATGCTGTGTTCTCAACTGTTTTGAGAAATGATTGGTTGCTAGTGACTCCATATGTTGCTATGTTTTATTTTGGAACATGTTAAAATCTCACTTAGGTTTCATTAAGCCATTTTTTGAAAGGTCTATTTTTTCCTTCCAAAGAATTTGTTTGAATATGTGGTTTAACCTAGCTTGGTTAGCTATTATTGGGAAGAAAATTTAAGTGGAAATACCCATTTTTCTTTAAATATATATATTTTATATAAAATATTTTATATTTCCTAATCTTAGAAATTTTTAGAAAAATGATTGACTATCCATGAAGGTTGTTGAGGTTATAATAACTAGCCTTAAATTTAGACACTGGAAAAACAATACGCTACGTATCAAAGGCTTTGTTCTTTATTATTATTATGTCTAGTTCTGGAAGCATTACCAAAGGAAAAAAAGGAAAATTAAAGACCTCAGTTTAAGTTGTTCTATGCGAATTTTTAAAAGTGGCTCATTTAGTTTCGTAGTTGATTGTAAAAACACAGCTAACGATATAAATGAGATAAATGAGTCTAATCGTATGGATATTTTGAATTTGCTCACCGAAGTAGCTCTGTATGGAGTTGGCACATCGGTATTCAACTCTGAAAAATTTCCCGTTCCTTACCTTCTGTTCTTTTTGGTAGTTCCAAAGAAAGTCTGAGCATAAACTATAGGTCAAAGGCCTCAACTCTTTAGTGGAGCCCAACTCAGGGTTTGAACTCACAACCCTGAGATGGAGACATGAGCTGAGATCAAGAGTTGGACACTTAATGGACTGAGCCCCCCAGGCACCCCAGGCCTTAACTCTTCATGTCACCAAATTGCCTTTGAAGACATTTCCTTGTTTGGCCAAAGCCTCTGATATCCAACACAATAGCTTTTATGGTCACCTCCTCACCCTAGGATCCTGGCTTGGGTCCACTTGACTGGAAGACACCTGGGCTGTACTCAGCTTACCTCTGCTCTGACCTCGTTCACTGTCCTTCCTGGGAGGTTTCTCAAATCCTCAAGTGGATGGATCCCTGGAAGAGGATGCAGACATGCCTAGGCAATCCCAAATTCTTTTTTAAATTTACTTTCCTTGAGATACAAATGACATATAACACTGTGTAAGTTTAAGGTGTATAACTCATTGATTTGATACGTTTATATATTGCAATATGATTAGCACCGTACCATTGGCTAACCCATCTATCCCATCTATTATGTCAAATAATTACCATTTTTTTGTGTAGGTGGGAACAATTAAGATCTAGAGTCCTAGCAGCTTTGCAGGTTATTAGTAGTACTGTATTGTCTGTAATCGCTGTGCCGTGCATTAGATTAATCCCAGAATTCTAAGGTGAACAAGCTTAGGCTCAAGTCAGGGACTTCTGCTGCGTAACCATGCTTGAGAACATCATAAAAACAATTTCAAAGTCATACTGTTTTTTACAGGGATGGACAAAATTGAAATTATATCTCTGAAAACAGGACTTACAGGTTGATGGATACTCGAAGATGGTAGGGTTGTATAAGTGAGTGAGTGAGTAGAGTTTTAGTTTTACCTCAGGCTTTCCTCGTGTTTTTAATGCCTCAAAGTGATGCCAAGAGAGTCTATTCCTGAGAAATTATAACTTTATTTTTCAGTTATTTCTATTGCCATTGCTAATTCTGATCCCCCCTTACCATTTTGTTAAATAAAATTTCAGCTTCCTCTCATCTTATTTCTAGCTCTTGTGAATCAAATGGCTGTAATTGGTGAGCCTTTTTTTTAACCTCTTCAACAACCATGGAATGAAATTTACAAACATCTAGTGACTGTGTGACATGCAGAGACTTCCCTATTTATGTCACTGTATGCTCTGTCTTCTCCTTGAGCCATTGCTTGAAAATCAACAGATGGGGCTATCCAGTGGAAAATGAGAAACATATTTAACTTTAAGGAAGTTTTCAATAGAAACTATGTGACCGAACTTCATAGCCATCTGATTTCCAATTTAGCAATTACTGGAATAATTAGATGAGTTACTTTGCAGATGGCACTTAAGTTTCTTGACATATGTGCCCTTGTCATCTGTAGCAGATGATACATGTAATGCTTGTTCTTCACTATAGCATTTGTATATATGGGATGCAAAATGAGTTTAGACTTCCCTGCCAAAGTCTCTAATTTTGTTTAGACCCAAATGCAGCATCAAACCCTCCTTGGTTTATACTGGTAGAGCTGTTGGCTTGCTGTGTTCAGTGTTACACGTTGAGGGTAGAGTTGTGCAGACTCCAGTTCTCATAACCTGTAATATTTAAACTTTATTTTTAATTCTACATATTGAATAATAAAATTACAGAATGTTTAAACATGAAGAAAGTCACTTTCAAATCAAAGTGAAGAAAATTATTATAATTTTTTTCATATTTCCTTCCAGTCTTTATTAAAATTATAAATTTGCAATTTAAACCTTCTGAGATAAAATCCATATTCCATAAAATTCACACCCTTTTAAAGTGTAGAATTCTGTAGTTTTTAGTGTATTCACAAAGTTGCCCAACCATCATCACTATCTAATTCCAGACTAATTTCATTACCTCAAAAAGAAAACCCATACCCATTTGTAGATACCCCTCACTTCTCCCTGTCCCCCACTTTCTGGGAACAACTAATATACTTACTGTCTCTATGGATTTGCCTATTCTGGACATTTCGTTTAATGGAATCATACAGTATGTGGCCTTTTGTGTCTGACTTCTTTCACTTAGCATGTTTTCAAGTTTCATCCATGTTGCACCAATGCTTCATTTTTCATTGCAGAATCTTTAACTGTATGGCTATATCACCTTTTGTTTATTTATCAGTTGATGGGCATTTGGGCCATGTCTACCTTTTGGCTATTATGAATAATACTGTTATGAACATTCTACGAGCACATTTTTGTGTGAACATGTATTTTCAATTCTCTTGGTTATATATCTAGAAGTGGAATTGCTAGATTATGGTTGGAATTTTAAACCACTTTTTAAAAGGACAGTTTGTGTGCAACCCCGGTAAAGCAATTGTTACAAGTCTGGGGTCACTGCCAACTTCTTAGCCATTGCTATGATACTCTACTCATATAGAAAGCACATAAGCTAACCTACAGCTTAACATAGCATTTCTCCAGCAGCCCTTCATGCACCTGTTCAGACTTTCCGCTAAGTACCCATGAACACGTAGAAAAAGATGGAATCAGAATTGATAGATTCTAGGAGGAACATGAACTCTGTTGAAATAACCAAACTTGCCAAACTAAGCTTTCTCTACGCTTTAGCCAGATGTGTATTATTCCTAGAGTTCTCCACCATCCAGCTTGAAAGGAGGGGAAAAGACAATATCTTCCCCCCATCTGTGTGTCACTGATTCAGATACTCAGTTTACAGTAGTGAGTATGGTGTAGTGGTTAAGAGCACACTTTCAACTATTTACTTGAGTGACAATATGTAGTCTGTATTTAAGAAGATCTATCAGAACGCAGAAGAACAAAACAAAGAGGAAAAAAATTAAAGTTGGTAGTCAAAGAAATACCCAGTTTAATATAGAAACAAGAACAGTTGGAATAGAAGAAATTGCCAAAGACATAACTGAAGAAAACTCTCCCAAGCTTTACAAAAGCCATAGATATTTTGGTGGAAAATCTGCGTTCCAGGAAAAAAAAAATCAACAAAAGATATTCACAAAAAAGACACCTTCTGGTAAAATTTTTGTGTTAAAAGATTCTAGCAACATTTTGACCAAGGCATTCTGTTGCCCATACAAAGAGTAGAAAAAAGTAAGCTGCATCTTCACACTGATTTATAAACATTAAAGATTAAAAGGTAATGAGCAATATCAACACAGATTTTAGGAGAAAAAAATATTGACACCTGCTATAGAATGTTATACCCATCCATAGTTAACTCACTGCCACCAGAATTGTTGCTGACAGAAATATTTTCATCTCCAAAAAACAAAGTTATTTTGAGAAACACAAGGGTTTATTCCCTCATTTTTTTTGCATCTTTGGAGATAATATTGAATAATTTCTTCATGTTTCCATTCTGGAATCTGTGAGTGTTTTTATATTAAATGCATTAATATCAGCATATAAAATAGTATTTCAGTGATGATAAAGATAGGAAAAAAATTCTAAGAAAAAACAAAAGGTTAACATTGATGAGTGGTAAGATTCCATATAATTTTTTTTTTACATTTTTCATTATTATCAAAATATTTTATTACATGAATGGTTTTTTCTTTAACATCTCTAAAAATAATAGAAGTTTTAATCTAATGAATATATTTTATGAACCAAAAAGGTAAAATCAAAACAGACAATTTAGTATTTTTCCAGTAGTCAAAATGACTGGAAGGAAGTACACAAAATCTTAATAATGGTTGTCTTAATTTTTTCTATATTTTGCAGATTTCATGTGATAAGCCTCATGGTTTTTCTTTTTAAGATTATATTTATTTATTTGTCAGAGAGAGAGAGAGAGCACAAGCACAAGCAGGGGGAGTGGCAGGCAGAGGGAGAAGCAGGCTCCCTGTTGAGCAAGGAGCCCAATGCGGGACTCGATCCCAGGACACTGGGATCATTACCTGAGCTGAAGGCAGATGCTTAACCGACTGAGCCACCCAGGCATCCCCTCATGTTGCTTTTTAATGGAAAAATATACTTTGCTCAAAAATAACAAATTAGCTTCATTAACGAATGACATTAGGTGCAAATGTTTCTGCTTATGAATGATAGATGAACTCTCCTTTTCCTAAGGCTGAATGTTATGTAAATCATATCCTGTGTTGTTTAGTGTTACTGACCCACTTGAGGTTTATCTTTTCTTTCCAGAAGTTTTCATTGATAGGTCCATTTATCAAATGTATTGAACAAAGAAGAGTTCAACATTTATTCAGGGATCAACTATTTATGGAATGCCTACCCTGTGTTAGCTGCTGAGAGTACAATGTGTGATTGAAGCACAGTCCCTGTTCTTATGAAATTACGTCTTATTTGAAAACTGTTGAAAAAGTTGTCAGGGGTGCAGTGGAGGGGAACACACAGTAGAAGCATCTAGCCTGGTCAGGAGGAGCAAGAAAGGCTTTCAGAAGTACAGTATCAGAATTAGCCAGAATAGAGGTAAGCATTTATCTCACATAGTTGAAATAGCCAAAGGTCTGGAGGTGAGTTACGTTTGGGGGACCAGAAGTAGGTGAGTCCACTGGCAATAAAAAGTTTGGTGTTGAAAAAAAAAAGTTTGAAGTTGGGGGGTGATGAGTGATAAAGACTGAAATCACTAGCTAAGTCATGAATGGCCTTGTAACAAATTAATGAACTTGAATTTTGTCCTATGGGTAATGGGAAACCACCGGAGGGTATATTAGTTTCCTAGCATTACCATGACAAATTCCCAGAAACCTTATGGCTTAAAACATCAGAAATTTATTGTCTTCTAGTTTTTGATGCCAGAAGTCCAAAATCAAGATGTTAGCGGGGTTGGTTCTTCTGGAATCTCTGAGGGAGAATCTGTTCTCTGGCTCTTTCCTAGCTCCTGGTGGCTGCTGGCAGCCCTTCGTGTTCCTCAGTTAGAGGTTTCAGAACTCCAGTCTCTGCTCCTATGTTCCCATGGCTTTCTTCTCTCCATCTTTTCCTACTCTGGCTCTTGTAGGGGCACTTATCATTTAATTTAAGGCCCACCCTTATCCAGGATGATCTCATTTCAAGATTCTATCCTAATTACATCTGCAAAGACCTTTATTTCAAATGAGGTCACATTCCGAAATTTAGGTGGATGTATCTTTTGGGAGGCCACAATTCAACCCATTATAGAAGGTTTTAGGAGGGCCCTTGAGCAAATCAGACTTATATTTCAGAAAGATTTCCCTGGCAACTGTGTAGAGAAGGGCTTTGAGGGGGTAATTCTGGGGACATGGAAATTAGTGGGAGTCTGGGTAAAGGATGCTAGTGGCTTTAGAGGTAAGAAAGTAGAGATGAGTATAAGAAATACTCAGAAGATGGTTGCAAAGGAGAAAAGAGAGAAGGCTATGGTTGAGGAGCATATGGTGCTGAAGAGAGGCTTTGAAAGTTTGGGAGGTATTTGATGCCTTTTTAAAGCAGGTGAGAAAGATGTTGTATTTACAAGGGGAAGTAGCTGAAAATGCACGTATTATGGGCAAAACCAGAGAGAGATAATTGTTTTGATGAAAGGGATGGAGATAGGGTCCAGAGCACAGACTGTGAACAAAGCAGTGCATACATACTGTATTTGACTGCTGCTAGATATTTTATTTTTTATTTATTTTTTCCCTGAGTT
The DNA here is from genome assembly GCF_023065955.2 of Ursus arctos. Taxonomy (NCBI): domain Eukaryota; kingdom Metazoa; phylum Chordata; class Mammalia; order Carnivora; family Ursidae; genus Ursus; species Ursus arctos. The sequence goes on along the minus strand of NW_026622930.1, from coordinate 37,010,039 downwards.
ATTTAGTACATCATATTATTTTTTTTTTATTTTGCTGCTAGATATTTTAAAAAAGATTTTATTTATTTACTTGAGACAGAGAAAGAATGAGAATGAGCAGGGGAAGGGCAGAGGGACAAGAGACTCCTTCTGAACGTGGAATCCAATGTGGGGCTTGATCCCAGGACCCTGAGATCATGACCTGAGGTGAAGTCAGACATTTAACTGACTGAGTCACTCAGGCCCTCCTGCTAGCTATTTTTTTTTAAATTGAAGTTTAGTTAATGTAAATGTTATGTTAGTTTCAGGTGTACAACATTGTGATTCGACAAGTTTATACATTATGTCATGCTCACCACAAGTGTAGCTACCATCTGTCACCATACAATGCTATTATAATACCACCAAATATATTCCTCAGGGTATACCTTTCATCCCCGTGACTTATACATTCCATAACTAGAAGCCTGTACCTCTCACTCCCCTCCACCCATTTTGCCCACCCTGAGCCTCTCCCATCTGGCAACCATCAGTTTCGTCTTTGTATTTATGGGTCTGTTTCTGCTTTTTGTTTTGTTTTATTTTTTAGATTCCATGTATAAGCTGAAATCATATGGTATTTGTCTGTCTTAGTCTGACTTATTTCACTTAGCATAATATCCTTTAGGTCCATCCATGTTGCTGCAGATGCCAAGATCTCATTCTTTTTAATGGCTTAGTAATGTTCCATTGGGTATATATCCCATACCCCCTTTATTCATTTATCAATTGATAGACACTCGGGCTGCTTCCGTATCTTGGATATTGTAGATAATGCTGCAATAAGCATAGAGGTGCCTGTATCTTTTCAAATGACTGTTCCTAGATAACAGCTCTGCAAAGATGATGATGGTGATGTTGGGGAAGATGTTTATTCTTGTTTGAGAACTCACTATATGTCCGGTGACACACAAATTGTTTTCCATGTGTTACCATGTTTAATCTTTGACATAGCTCTATTTATTATTTCCTTTTGTTGCTTAGGAAACTGAAGCACCGAGAGGTTAAATAATTTGCTCAAGGCCACGCAGATAATAAGTGGTAGAGTGCGATTGTCTCTCAGGCAATATAACTGGTGAACCCATGTCCGTAAGCACTACTACCGGGAATAATCAATATGTGCATACTTTTTTTTTCATGGTATATGTTGGCTTTGATAGCAGACACTATGGTCATTTTGCAGACTACCAAGCTACTATCTCGCCTGCTATTTTTTGTTTTGTTTGTTCTTTCATTGGCTTGCCACTGGATTGGTTCTGTAAGGCAGTACCATTTATTTTCTTTATCTTTCCATGGCACTGGAACCAGTTTGATTCATCCTTTGGCCATGTATCTGAATGGTAGGGTGAAGTAAATATTATCCCTTCATATTATCAGTCTACATATTAAACCTGCCCAAGGAGTAAAGCTGCTTTTAGGAGATTCATTTTCATAGCTTTCCATGTATCCAACTCCCTTGAATAACTCTTATTGACACCTGCTCTGTAATTAATTCCTTAATCAGGTTGCTTTCTGGATTTCTTCACCGACTGTTGTCTTGGCTCAAATATCATTTCTTTAGAGGAGTCTTCCCTCAATCCTGAATTAGTTCTGGTCTCCCTGCTGTATGCACCTCATAGCTGCACTCAATGACTGGGACTCTTTCAGGAACACTGGGCAGCACGTAACCAAGGTCAGATAACGCTCAAGATATTTGGATGAGGAGGAGGTAGATGGAATTTCGCTTTCTAGAGTTCTAAAATATTAGCAGTCAAAATAGACTTCTGATTGTTCACATGGATGGCATGGATTAGGAATTTTCTTGTCCCCATTGATGATGAAAACCATCATACTGCATAGCTGGATTTGCAAAACTATATCCAAGAAGTGACTTTTTCTCCAGCTGCAAATACTGATAAATGAAGATGTCTGAAAGTTTGTCTCAAGTCATTAGTTTTTAAGCTTTAGGCTTATTTACTTTTAAGGGTCTTACTTTTATAACACTGATCAACCATTTCCAGCTCAGCCCATTTGGCAGGTATCTCTCTTATAGTTTGTGTTTGAAGCTGAATATTAGGCTGAGGAGAGGAAGAAAGCACAAGTGCCTAAGTGTAGAGATCTGTCATCGGAAGAGCCAGCCTAGCCGGATGTCGCGGGCAACAGTGTTTTTTTTTTTTCCCTTTCTCCTGCACGCAGTCCTGGGAATGCCAGCAAGTATTAAGACTTGCAGAGCATTTGCCACTCTAATTAATAAACATAACCTTTGATCAGTTGTTAGAACTAAAAGTTGGTTTACTTTCACTGTGATGATTTTTTTTCTTTTGTGTTCTCTTACCAGTTCCTCCTGAAGCCATTGGCTTCTTATCAGCAGTTGGGGTCTTTATTGTTCTCCTGGTCGTCCTTTTCCTCTTCATCAACAAGAAGATATATTTAGAAAAAATAGGCCTTCCGTGCCTGGAGCAACGAGGAAAAAGGAAGCACTCTAAAGACAAGACTGGGATCCATGAGGGGCTGGGTAAGCATGATGATTTACATTCTCCTGAGCTTGGCAGCTTGCTGTGGTTTGGGTCAGGGGAAGAGTGTCACTGTTCCCATTAAGAAATCACACGTGGGCTGTTTGGCCACTGCTGTGGTAGACACGATGAACTGACATTACCAAAGAATACATTAGCCTTGTGAAAGTAATGCCCTCCTTCGAGTTTGAAGAGCAGATGGGAAAAGGCTGACCGCCACTTCCTGTCGTCTTAGCTTTTTAGATGCCTGGGTTGACTTTCCCTCTGACTAATGCTTGACAAAAAATGGTTTTTCACTGACAAGAGCCTTGGTATGTTTTAATCTCATTATATTGGAGCAGTGTTGGCATTTCACTTCAGTGGCCTGTTTTTGAGATTTTCCTCATTAGGGAGCACTCTGTACCTCATACGGCAATACGCACTTTTCCAAAGGGAGATTTTTACTCCTTCAGCTCACTGGGTCTACTACATCATTTACTAACCGCCCTCAATTTGTTGGAGGAAAATAACATACTTCAAGAAATAATTGGCTTCCCGTTCTTAAAGGACATGCTTGATTTTCAACCGCTGAAGTGTAGAGCCGTGTGGTACAGGAGGTTACCACAGAGTGACGGTTATCATCACACAGAAGCTGGACATTTAAACATAGTGCTCTTATTGTACAGGTAACAACTTCGTTCTCTCTTTAAAAAAAAAAAAATCAGTCTAATTCTCACTTCCTCTCCCATGCCCCATATGGGACATGATGTCACTGATGGAGAAACAATCTTATTTATTTTTTTAAAGATCTTATCTGCCTGTCTCTCTATCTATTTAGGGAGCATGAGTAGGGGGAGGGGCAGAGGGAGAGAGAGAGAGAGGGAGAATTTTAAGCAGACTCTGCACTGAGCACAGAGCCTGATGTGGGGCTCAATCTCACAACCCTGAGATCATGACCTGAAATGAAAGCAGGAGTGGGATGCCCAACCGACTGAGTCACCCAGGGACCCCGGAACAATCATTTTTTTGAGCAGGGGCAAGGCCTTGAGGAATACACCCTTTACTCATCCTACCTCCTGGGTATGTTTGAGGCGAGCCTGGACCAAGGAATATATTTGGCTTATTGATATGGCAGCTTTTGTATCCATGGTTCAGCTTTATTGCTTTGTTATAAGAAAAAGCATATTTAGAGATAAATGTGTAATTAATTATTTATTGCTTCATAATAAATATCCCCCAATACAAGCGCCTAAAACAACAAATATTTATTATTTTGTAGTTTCTGAAATTCACAAATTTGGGATTGGCTTAATGGGTAATTATAGACCAGGATCTCTCATGAGGTTGCAATTAGAATGTCACCTGCGGTCATTTAAAGGCTTGACCAAGGCTGATGGACTCACTTCCAGGATGGCAGGAGCCCCAAGCTCCTATCCACACAGAACCCTCCATGGGGCTGCTGGACGATATTTATGACATGGCTGCTGGCTCCCCTGAGTAAGAGATCCAAGACAGGAGAGTAAGAAGATGCCACAGTTTCTTTTATAACTGAGTCTGGGAAGGCCCGCATTGTCACTTCCATCATATGCTAGTCATTTTCTGCTTTGTACTTACAGCCTACATTCAAGGGAAGGGAAATTATGTTCCACTTTTGAAGGGAAGAGTATCAAAGAATGTGTGTACATATTTTTAAATAATCACAGGAGATAATATAGGTGGTATAAATGCAGGTCTGGTGATCTATTTGGCATTGTAGCCTTATCTTTTGGATCCTGCTTGGGACATCTGACTCATCTTCTGAAAATAGAATGGGATATTTTAAATAGAGTTTGCCAGGTGAAATCGGGGACTTACAAATGGTTTAGCCACTACTGTCCCAACTGGGACATAGGTGTGTGTGGTGGATAGGCTTCTGCTTGATCATGGGTTGGTTTGAAGGTAAAATTTATAGCGATTCCACTTCTCCCCCCCCTCAAGCAGCTGGCTGTCACCAGTTGTGTGACCTTGGCAAATTATGGAACCATACTAAACTTCAGTTTCCTCGTCTGTATTTTGAGATAGTCAATACATCCTCTACAGGGTTGATCTAGATTAATGAATTACCTTTGTAAAGTTACCAGCATGATGCCTATAGTGAAAGTCCTAATAGAACCATAGCTGTGCAGCATTAACAAAATAGCAGTCACAGTAATGGCTTCTAGGAATGCCATCCCCCATGAACACGTTGTATTCAGTACTTAAATTGGGAGATTAAAGTTGGTGATGTTTTCTCCTTTGCAAACTATAATGGGTATAGAGAGCTAAGGTTAGAGCTATTTTAGATTTTTTTGTCTGGTTTGACATGTTATCTGAGTATTTTAGAGACAATTATGAATTATACTTGCAAATAAGTTGGGGTTTGAAGATAATATTGAAACAATAACAATAAAGCATGAACCAGAAGCTGTCAGCTGACGAAACGCTGAAAAATCCATGTCTCAAACTCAGAGTGGGGTCATAGAAAGGGAGCTTTAAAAAGAGTTTAATCAGGAGAATCTCCAAATTATAATGTCTAAGAACCATACACCTTCATTATGACATTTCTCCCTTTAAAAGTTTAATTATCAGTAAAAAAAAGTCTAATTATTACTGATCAAAAGTCTTTTCGAAAAATGTGCTTCTATCCCAGATTTTATCTAAGTCTTGATATTTGCCTTAATTACCATCCTCAGAGTACTGATTTCTCAGTGAAATTGGGATGTTCTTAACAGAATTTGGCAAATATAAAGAAGCACGGTGAAGACAGCCAGAGCTTAGTTTTGCCACTAATTAGCTGCGATATTTTGGGAAGCTCACTTCACCTCTTTGGGCCTCAAGTCCTCATTTTCAAAGTATTGAGTCTGGACTAGGTTTCTCCCAATTTCTCTCATGTAGTCCTCTTGGATTCTTAGGGTTACCATAGCAATTTCTTCTTTGGATCTCAGTCTATGAATGGAAGAGACCTAATAAAAATGATTAAAAGTCAACTAGAGCATGCCACTCTTAGATTGAACCATATGAAATGCCATTTTTATAGATCAAAAAAGGGCTGACTATCTGCAAGCAAATAATTATAATCTAATATATGTGAGATGCTGAAGAATAAAAGAATTCATTGGTGTGGTCATATCACAGAGGCAGGAGTGACAATCTATTTTCTGAAGCCATCATGCAAAAACTTACCTGACAAAAATACTTTGCTTTCTTTTAGGCTATAAAGTTTTCAAAGTTCAAAGAACTTACCCATATTGTTCTATTTGGAGTTGGTAAAGGGAGAAAGAAACTGCAACTCTTTCTTCCTAATAACGCAGATAGTAATAATAATTAGGCAGTGACAACTGACAGCTATCACTTATTTAGCATTTAATATTGCTATCACCTGCTAAGTATGTTATATGCATTACTTGATTTCTTTATGCAAAGTATTAGTGTTGTTTCAGGAAAGGGCAGGTACTACTTGTAACAAAGGAGGCATCATTCAGCTTTGAGAGAAAAACCTGATTAAAAATCAAACTGCCATTGTGAGATAATAGTTTTTAAAGAAGCCTAGCTTTGTGAGAGAGAAAGAGAGAGGAATTTTTTCTGTTTTTTTTTCTCCCTCAAAACCTCTCTTTATACATCAAAGACAACATTTAGAAATTGGAGCAAAGACCTTCATTTTAAGAGGCACAATGTGGAAGGGATAGAGGATATGCTGTGTGGACAGTTATTCCCAGACAGGGAGGGGAAGAAGGCCCTTCCGTTGCTAGAAAGGGAAGCCCATGGCTTGGAAAGATGGCAGGGAAAGAGATACAGAGGGCTTGAGACCTTGTCTGGACTCTGAGAAGGGTGGCAGATGTGGGTGGGGTTGGAGTAGTTCTGGTGAGATCAGAAGCCAACATGGCCTGAGGAGGAGGGAGAAAGTAGAGTGCCATGTGCTTGCCATTTAGAACTGTGTCAGGAGATGGCCTCACATGTGTCCCATGTGGACCAAGGGCAGCTACAGCGGGTAGAACACATTGGTGGGAATGGAAGGTGAAAGAAATTGAAAAGACTACCCTGTATTTCTTCAGGTGAGCAGTTGACGTCACAGGGGATTTAGAAGTTTGTGCAAGGCCCTGTGGGTGGGAGAAGACAGCAGAGAAATGAGAGTCCACGAGCCTTCCAGGGAGTTGTTGCAACTTGGGGTGAGGTGGGCCTGTAGCAAAGGCTAGGGGTGAACTACCTGGAGCCTTCTGGAACCAGGGTTTACTTCATGGGTATGCATCCATGCCTAGAAGGGACCCTGTGCTTGGTTTAATGCTCTGCTGTTGCCGTCTTAAAATTCTTAATGAGTTTTGAACTGTGGTCCCTAAGTTTTCACTTTGCATTGGGTCTTGAAAATTGTGTAGCTCGTGTAGCCAGAAATTATCACCAGGAAGTACTGCAGATAGGAACACTTCACGGGGAAAGCTGTAGGGATAGAGGCCAATTCCTGGGGAGGTCAAGGGAGCCAGAGTGGGAAATGGCACATGGCGAACAAGCTTCCACCTGCGGTCCCTGCTATATCAGAAAAAGAGGGTGAGAATGGAAATTCCAAAGACTGGCTATTTATCCAAAATGAAATTGACTGAATTCCTTTGAGTGGGCAACCTGAAGTTTAGTTTCTCAGCACTGAGCACGGGAAGGGGGGCCACGGAGAAAGAGAAGAGTGCCATGAGACAACATGAAGAAAAGCTTTTGTACGTTTAGGGGAAGCTGGTACTCAGCTAGTGCTCAGCGGGGGCTCAGAAGCAAGGTGGTTAAAATGCAGCAATTTCTCCCCATCAGGTGAAAAGAAGGCCCAGTTGACTGCTGCCTCCCCAGGACCACTCTCACCTCTTTACCTGCAGCTAAATACGTTAGCTTCTGGTCCAGCAGGGGCCTCCATTCTGTGCCATTTCCTTCTGCTCTGGCTATGATGGCTGCCATTGTCAAATATTTTTTATTTCATTTCTGTATTTAGGTCAGAATATGTTCAAATACAACTTTCCCACTAAACAATTCAATAAATAGGTCCTATTATTTCCATTTTGTAGATTAGGAAACTGGAGGTCAGGGAGACATCCCCGCCCCCCCCCAACCTATAAAGTAGCAGAGCTGGGACTTACGTCCAAGAGCACCCAAAGCCAGAGGCCCAGACCTTCACACTTTTTTTCTGCCCACCGAATCTTTCCGACTCAGTCTACTACTTCATGCTTTTGAACTTCTGGGATAGGAAAAAATAAGGAAAGGGAGGTTTGGGTTCTTGTGGCTGCCATATAAAATGTCACAAATTTGGTGTCTTATAACAACGTAAATTTATTTTTGGCACAATTCTGGAGACCAGAAGTCTAAAATCAGAGTGTCAGCAGGGCCACAGTCTCTTAGCTCCAAGCTCTGCCTCCATCCTCACAATGCCTTCTCCTATGTGTGCCTATGCTCTCTGTGTCATTTGTCACTGGGTTTTGGTCATATCTTGATAATCCAGGAAGATCCCATCTCAGGATCCTTAACTATATCTGCAAAGACCCTTCCAACATTCATGGGTTCCAGGGATTAGGACATGGGCATATCTTTTTTGGGGGCCACCATTCAGCCATTACAAGGGGGAAAGGAGGTGAAACCATTACCTGGAAGTGGTTTTTAATCATTCCAAATTAGGAGAGTTGATAAAGAATTGGATGCAAAATTCTCTTTTCTCCAATTTCCTCAGTGGTATTCCACATGCCCCATCTGGGGTTAGAATGATTCTTACAAGGAGATGCAACAAAACCTTCTCAAATGTTTACTATATGGATTGTAATCATCAGTTAACATGCTTTCCAACTGTAAGCCCAGTTGAACTACACTGGGTCTCAATTCTGGGAAACTTAAAAAACAAAACAAAAATGGTGCCCAAATCCTACTGCAAACTGATTAAATCAGAATGGAGAGTGACAGTGGCAGGACAAATCATATGCTTTACAAAGAATACTAGGTGACTTAAAGGTGTGGCCAGGGTGGAGCACCATTGATGGACGTGGGGGTAGGTTCACAGCTAATTCCCCCCTTCAGGTCAAGAACGATAGTGTGCGAACAGATTGTTAACACTGGCCAAATCCACCTTGCTTCTGCTCACAAGGTATCCGTCTGGTGGTTCCCCACATGTTTCCTTCCCTGACTAGTTCAATTCAATTCTGCCTTGGTCATCAAGCAAGCTTTTCTCTTTATGATATTTTCCCTTTCCAAAGCCCTGCACATACCGTGACACAACCAGCAGTTTACTTCTGTACAGGCATTAAAAAAATAAGATATTTAGAGAAAGTACTAAATTTATGAAATTACTCAGAGTTGCCAAATTACAACCAATTCCAATTCATATTCAAGATTCAGAGAGTTTTACAAACTTTTAGTGAATTTGACCCAAACAGAAGAATTTGGCTGTCCCATTAATAAAACTTCCAGTTTTCTGAATGATTTTGACATTATGTTTTCCTTTTATACCCAAATAAGAAAGATCAATGACAAACTTTACAAAATGGTATCAATCACGATCTGAAACAGATATATAAATAAAAATATAAAGGGTACTCACCAGCAGATAAGAATGGTTTCACTTTTTTATTTGTTTTTGGCTCCTTGAAGTGAGAGGGACATTTGGCCATGTGCTCATCTCGTTGTAAGTAACCAGCATCAACTTCTTTGTGTTTTATGTCTGGTATGATTGATGGATTAATTATAGGCAGAAAAGGGTGGGTTTTTTTTTTTTTTTTAAGGGTACTGTAAACTCAGTAGAATCCATACTCTACTGGAAGGTTTTGGATGTCATCTTTAACACTGTATTTTATACCTGTACCCAGAGTCTAGGTTTCTTCACCTGTAGATCTGTACAACTCAGATGAGTTGTAAATGAATCAAATATTTTGGAATTAAAAAAAGTTCAATATTATCTTCCTTCCTTCCTTCCTTCCTTCCTTCCTTCCTTCCTTCCTTCCTTCCTTCCTTCCTTCCACACTCAGCATGGAGCCCAATGTGGGGCTTGAACTTATGACCCTGAGCTGAGATCAAGAGTTGGACAATTAACTGACTGAGCTATCCAGGTGATCCACCCCTATTTCTTTCTAATAGGATAACTGAAAAGTATACACGCCACTGAAATGCTTTTTATACAATTTACACACTTCTGGATTGCATGATAGTTTGTTTTAGAGTTATGGATTGGATAATTTTTAAAACTACTCCATCTTTTTCCCACCTTTTTGCTCTGAAATAGTAGGATAAATGGAATAGCCCCTCTATACTTCTTATGTCATTCTTCCCCAATGAGGACTATGCAAAACAAGACCCAACTTGAAGGGTAGTACCTAGAGTGGAAGATTCAGTTTTCGATAATCTAAATTGAAAAGTAATTTCTCTTTTGAGTTTAAGGCCTTAATTTGCATAAAATATGCATTTCTCTAACTATGTGTTATATTAGGTTGAACTCTATGGAATTACTCTTTTTGTAGATTGGATGTTTCATATGATTCAACATAATACATGAGATGAAAAATTGAGAATTGAGGTGCTGTAAAAGTTTGAACATTAAGACAAGCCATGGTATGTCTCATTGTGTTGTCTAGGTACTTGTTTTATTGACTTGATTAAGACACAAATAATTGAGACTACTTCTCAGTGGACCTATCAAAGTATGACTAATTGTACCTTGTTTGGTAGGTGCGAATTCCAAAGAACCCGGTTGAGAAGTTGCTGGTTTGAGAGTATTCATTCATCCATTCAGTATTATTTGTTGGGAATCTGTGTTATACTACAGTGTGCTCAGTGTTAGAAATAAAATGGTGAAAAAGAAAGATGTAGTCCTTACTCCCATGGAAATTAGTTGATTAAATTTTTGGATGAAGGGAGACAAAAACAAAATTGAAATTAAAGAGACAAAATATAGATTGTTACAAATACTGTTGGGGATTAAAATAATAATTGATACGGTGGGAAGATTTACTCTGGATAGGGTTGGACACATCTTGCTCATTGCTGGGTAGAGAAAGAAACACACACACACACATGCACACATACCACATAATATTGTTTCTTTTTCTCTGGAGAATCCTTATTAATAAACTCCTAATAGCCACTACAGACTTTTTAGTTATCGTACCCTATATCTAAATTTATCTCTATTGCTACCTATCTAAACCCATACCTATGCCTATATCTAAATAGTTTATATAAATATAAACATCTTTAATAATAGAGATACAGAGCACTCTCCATTTTATGGAGATGGAGAGAAGGAGAGAGATTGAGAGAGAGGGAGAGACTATTTCAAGGAATTAGTTTATACAATTATAGAGACTGGCAAGTCCAAAATCTACAGGGTGGGCTGATAGACTAGAAACCCAGGGAGAAGCTGATGTTGCAGTTGAAATCTGAAGGTTATCTGCTGGTGAAATTCCTTCTTGCTCTTGGGAGGTCAATCTTTGTTCTGTTAAAGTCTTCAACTGATTGGATGAGGCTCACCCACATTATGGAGGGCATTCTGTTTTACACAAAGTCTACCAATTTAAATGTTACTCTCATCCACAAAAATCACCCTCACAGAAATATCCAGAGTAATGTTTGATCAAATAACTGGGCACTGCGGCTCAGTCAAGTTGACCTATGAAGTCAACCATCACAGGTGCTTTCTTAACATCTCTGTTTGTGTTCTTGTTTCCTTCAGTGTATAATGGTAAGGAGGTTGGGAAGAGATCACTTTTTATTTTATTTTATTTTTATTTTTATTTTTTTATTTTTATTTATTTATTTATTTTAAAGATTTTATTTATTTATTTGACAGAGATAGAGACAGCCAGCGAGAGAGGGAACACAAGCAGGGGCAGTGGGAGAGGAAGAGGCAGGCTCATAGCAGAGGAGCCTGATGTGGGGCTCGATCCCATAACGCCAGGATCACGCCCTGAGCCGAAGGCAGACGCTTAACCGCTGTGCCACCCAGGCGCCCCAAGAGATCACTTTTTAAAAACTTTCTGTTATAGAAATTCTTAGACAGGAAAGTAGAGAAAGAATCATATAATGAATCCCACGTACCCATCACTCAATTTCAACAAATATTAACAAAGACAATTCATTTCTAAATTAAACTCTATTGTCTCCATTTCCTTGTTTTCCTTGGGAAATAGAGGGAATAGATCTGTCTCTTTAAAAGCTCTCATCCTTTACTATTTGTTTTCTTGCAACTTAGATGATGGGTTATTATCCCCTGCTCAAGAATTTGACCCAGTAAATGAACATGTTACACACTAGCTGGTTGCTAGAGATGGGAGACATTAGATTAAGGGTTCAGAGGACCTTTGACAAATCTGGGCACATTTACAATTAGAATATGGGGAGCTCTGCTTTCTGAGCTATTTATAGAAGGGTATATAATGAGTTACCTTAGAAACAGATTCTTGTGGCATTGGAGCTTCCTCTGTGATGCTAGGATATTAATAAAAACAAATCTGAAGCTCTCTGGAAGTATGCTGTGGAAATGTTTAACACCTAAGTGTGAGAACTCCCTAAACACACATCACTATTTCAGAAACTGTAGAAAATGCCTTTCATGAGTTTTCACTTTTCCAATGACTCTATAACATATGGAGGTGTGTGTGTATGTCTATATATCTAACATATATAGTCCTGAGTCTTAATTTTGGCAGAAATTCTGGAGCCTTTTTGCATTAGAAATAGCCATAGCATGGAATTTATGACAGAGTTCTAGGTAGACCTTTGTCAACCTTGGCAGTCCACATAAAGGCACCCACTAAATGTTTATTGCTTGGTGGATTGAAGTTCTTTCTCCCCTCCATCAGCACACATCCTCAGTATTGTATGAGGAGGCCTTAAACATACATCCTTTTGAATGGAGATACTGAAACTAACTCACCAACTTTATGGGTAGCTTTGAGGGATTTTGATGTAGTGGAGATGAACCTGTTACTTTCATTTATAGATCAGGAAATTGCTTGTAAGTTTAGAGCTTGTGCTTTTACAGGTGTGAAAGAATGGCATCATTAACAACAGTTGTTCTCTTTGTGACATCTTCCAGAGATACATAGTGTCTGGAGGATACCACAGGTGGTAAAAGTTACATTTATTGAAGGACATTAGGTTTTTGTGCTTCTCTTGTCAACAAGACAGCAATGCTTATTATACTTTAAAGAGACACATGCCTTAAATAAAAAGAAAACTTCACTTGATAGGTGGGCGGGAAGGAGAAAGGATTGCTTGTGTAAAATAGTTAGTAGCACAGATCATTTTCTGCACTAAAGTGGGTGTCTGTGAGTTTATATACTTAACTAGCTATTTGAGTAATCAGTTTTTAAGCTAGTTATTGGAGTAACAGATTTAAAATATCATCATTTTCTTTGCCTGACAGATGACAGTAAAAGAAAAGACATGTCTATGGTTACACATTTCCATAAAAATATCTGCGTCCCTCTAAAACCCACTTAAAGGAGCAAATACTTTATTCACAAAAAATCTCATAATAATTGCAAGTCTGTGTTATTCTAGGCTTGCTGAGTGAGGTTTAACAACAAGGCGACAGGTATTATTTGAAGTGTGTGAATTTAGGAACTCCAAAAACATTTTGAATCTTGTTGTCTTAGTTCCTATACTCTGGGTCTTCAAAACAGTTCTTAAAACTTAGGAACAATTAATGTCAGTGTTACAGAATGAAATCGCTATCTGCTTTAAAACTTTTCTTTTTTTTTTTGTTTTTCTCCAGCGAGCATTGACTATAGAGTGGCAATTTACAGTTGTCATCCCACATAAGTGTGGGGCACTTAATGTAAGAGGACGGTGTTGGAGAAAATCTTACCTTTAGGGCATTTGAATATTTCTTTTAAAATTATTTTGAGCAGGATGGTTCTTAGTCTCCAAGTGTTTGAGTTTCTTCCAAATTTTTCCTTGTGGTTGAGTTCCAATTTCAAAGCATTGTGGTCTGAGAATATGAAGGGAATAATTTCAGTCCTTTGGTATCGGTTGAGACCTGTTTTGTGACCCAGAACATGGTCTATTCCTGAGAATGTTCCATGGGCATTAGAGTAGAATGAGTATTCTTTGGTTCTGGGGCGTAGCGTTCTATATATAACTATGAGGTCCAACTCGTCTAGTGTGGCTTTCAAAGCTCTTGTTTCTTTGTTGATTTTCTGCTTAGGTGATCTATCTATTGCTGATAGTGGAGTGTTGAGGTCCCCTACTATTAATGCATTTTTATCTATATGTCTCTTTATTCTGGTTAAGAGTTGGCTTGTGTATCTTGCTGCTCCCCTGTTGGGGACATATATATTTATAATTGTCATATCTACTTGTTGGGTACATCCTTTAAGAATAATATAGTGCCCTTCTGTGTCTCTAACTATAGTCTTTAGTTTCAAATCCAATCTGTCTGATATAAGAATTGCTACCCCAGCGTTCTTTTGAGGTCCATTAGCATGAAAGATGGTATTCCATCCCTTTACTTTCAGTCTGGATGTATCTTTAGGTTCAAAATGAGTCTCTTGTAGACAGCAAATGGATGGGTCATGTCTTTTTATCCAATCTGCAACCCTGTGGCGTCTTATAGGAGCATTTGCGCCATTTACATTGAGACTGATTATTTAAAGATATGATTTTAATGATGCCATGTTGCCAGTAAAGTCTTTGTTTCTATAGATTGTGACTTTCTGTTCTGTGTCACTCTTGGGGCCTTTTTACTTTTATAGAACCCCCCTCAATATCTACTGTAGGGCTGGTTTCATGGTTACAAAATTGGTCAGTGACTGGTGATTCTGGAAGGTCTTTATCTCTCCATCAATTCTGAATGACAGCCTTGCTGGATAAAGGATCCTTGGCTGCATTTTTTTCTCTGAAAGAGCTTTAAAAATGCCCCCCCCAACCCTTTCTCTCATTCCAAGTCTGTGTAGACAGGTCTGACGTAATTCTGATACCTTTTCCTTGGTACGTGAGAAATTTCTTTGCCCTGGCCACTTTCAATACTGTATCCTTGGATCTAATATTTGCGAATTGCACTATGACGTGATGTGGCGTAGGTTTGTTGTGGTTGAGCTTGGGAGGGGTCCTCTCTGCCTCTTGGACATGAATGTTTGTTTCCCTTGCTAGATTAGGGAAGTTTTCTGCTACAATTTGTTCAAATATCTCTTCTAGACCTCTGTTTTTCTCCACCCCCTTGGGGATGCCGATGATTCTGACATTCGAACGTTTCATTGAGTCAGTAATCTCCCATAGCCTACGTTCTTGAGATTGGATTTTTTTTGAGCCAAGTTTCTGTCTTAGCTTTCTCTTCTACTAACCCATCCTCCAATTCGCCGATACGTCCTTCTGCCTCATTCACCCTGGCCGTCAGAGCCTCTAGTTTTGCCTGCATTTGATTCATAGCATTTTTAATTTCTGCCAGACTCACTCTCATTTCTGCCCTTAGAGATTCTATATTGTCATTAATATTTTCATTAATAGTTTTTTCAAGCTTACACATCATCTTGACCATTGTTACTCTGAATTCCATTTCTGATAATTTGGTTATATCCATATCCATCAGTTCTGTGGCAGAGGCCACAGACTCATTATCTTTTCTTTGCTGGGGGGGATTTCTCCTTCTTGTCATTCTGATGAGGAGAGGTTGCGGGGTTGCCCAGAGCCCAAATTATTGACCAGGACACAGGCAGTGTGCACTTGTTTTATAGGAACCTTAGGGATGTGGGCTTCTTGATTTTTCAGCCTGCCTTCTGGGGGAGGGGCCTGCCGCGCTGATACTCAGGCAACCCTGTTTGGGTAGAGTCTCCGTGTCCCCTGCGAGGGGGAATGGGGATGGGCACCCTGTGAGCCGGTATTTCCAGGCTTTTGTTCTCTGGCGGCTTTCCCTGGCGGTTGAAACAAAATACAAGTCATGGCATTATAAGGCACATTGTAGAAAGTATGGTGAAATTCTCAATGTTTTACCTGAACTCTTTAGCAGAAAGTTCTCTCCCTTTTTTTAAGTTGTTTTTTTAATCTTCCCAAATCCTTTAATCACTCTTCTGCCCCTAAACAATAATGCTTACTAAAGGTATACTCAGTAGCTCATCATTCTATG